>NC_141241.1:2467500-2927500 GCF_054856555.1 Leptonotus elevatus | reverse complement strand
ATGTTTTTCACATCGAAAAAAAAATGTATGTCATTTTTTATGTTTTTGAGATAAAACTGAATGCAGACATCCCAAAAACGAAGAAAACTAAAACAAAAAAAAAGAAAGAAAAAAAATTACATCAATGTTTTTCACATAGAAAAACAGATGTCCATTTTTGGCTTTTTTTTCTTTTCATTTTTTATGTTTTTGCGATTAAACTGAATGCAGACATCCCAAAATCTAAAAAAGGGGAAAAAAAGAGACATGTGTTTTTCACATAGCGGCAACGATATACTGTACAACGAATATAACTTTTTTCAGTAAAATAATTAGTTAATTGATTATAATGGAATGAAAAAAATAAATAAAAAATTCACGAGAAGTAATTATTGTATTACTTTGAATGTTATTTTCGTCATTTACAAATTACCTGTCTGTTTTAAAAATCGGGGCGCTGAAAGGCGACCTGCCAGGCTTCTCATTTGTATGGGTTACGGCTGGGGGAATTGTCCTTTTAGGGATCAATAAACTCATCTGAATCTGAAAGTCAAATGTGGTAAAGCACAAAAAATTGCCTTACGTACTAAAAGGTCAAAAGTCAAAGGTTGAATAAGCCGAATATTTAAGTATGTGCCACTACTCAGAAGCTAGTGCAAAATCTGTGATATTTATAAGCATTTATTCATTCTTAGACTTCATCATAATATGAGGCCAGCACTTGAAAATGGTGAATGCTAAGCTAGCCTTGCTGCCAAGTCATGGACGGGAGAGCCTCGCTGTTGGGAGGCATTATGTAAATGAGCCCTGCTGTTAAGTCACAATGCGATGAAATGCAGAAGGTCTCATTCACAGGCACATTTTGGAAATAGGCAGCTTACAAAAGATTGACATGCTTATTTAATTTTACACTTGATGGGTGGGCGGGGCACTCCAGACTCTCAACTATTTGTATACGAATAAAAGTGTAAATGGCATTTTTTTGACATTGTGTTACAAATTCAAGTGGCTTTGCGTCTCCTCCTCTGCTGTTTCCCGTGACTCGCATGCGGTGTTGCGTCTGCCCTTGTCACGAAGATGATGAAGCTCCACTTCCATGGCATGACTCATACGCTCACTGAATAGGATGCAGTGATGCAAAAAATGTTTTGTTTTGTTTTTTTTTTTACTGGGGGAAAAAAAAAACGTATGGTTGCCATGTAGATCAGAGGTGCGCGTCTTGTCACGCTTGAGCGCTGCTACGTTGGTCATGTTTCGGAATGAGCGCAGAAACGCAGACTGCATTTCTGCAGACACTCGAGCTGGGAAGTGAAAGCGGAGGGGGGGGAATTCTTTGGCTGAAAGGGGCACGAACAATAGCGTGTGCGTGCGGGGGGGGTGTTTGCATGGTTGTCTTTGTCTGTTTTTGTGTGCGTATGTTTTGGTCGGTTTCTGTGGATGTGTGGCTTTGTCACTTTATGGCTTTTGTCTTCGAAATAGTGACAGTCTTGATGAAGCACAATTAATTACTGTACTTGCACATGTTCACACTTACGCACCCCTTCTTCTTCCTGTGGCATGTTTGTGTTGGTCGTGGGAGGCTGCGAGTGTGCACAGTAGAGCGTTGTATCGCCAGGACATTGCTGACTGTGAGAAGAAGTGACATTCATGTGCTACTTTCCTCAGCGCATCCTCATTGAGGGGCTGACTGTAGAGCGGCGGAAGACGCCAAGCGTGAGTCACCAGCTGGAGTCCGCGTGAGACGCAACGATACGAAAAACACAAAAGCGGCGACGAGGCGATCTGTTTTGTTTTGTAGACACACAGGAAGCAATCGTGCCTTGCTTTTGCTCTATTTCATTTGATTGCTCTCATCACTTTGAAATGGCACCCAATTGGAACTCCCCTTGGAATCCATCCATCCATCTTCATTTATCCGTGTTCACTCTTTCAACGCGTCCGTCCACTGAGGCCAGTTTGTACGCAGCTAAAGCTAAATACGCAGATCGACGTGTCACAGACGGCAGGCGAACGCGGGTCTGTAGGTTTACTCTGCCACTGCATGAAACATGGACTCAGACACAACTGAAATCATTGTGGAAACAAAGAAGAATGTGTCATCAGTCACCTTGTGACTCACTCCAAAACTTGATAATCAAGTTAGTAAACCTTGGGGTTAATATTGGACTCAGAGCTGAACCAGCCGCAGGAAGTCAATTGCATCGTCAGCCATTTATTTACCATCTTAAAAAAAAACATGGCCAAAAATGAAAGGAATAGAGTCTAAACCTGTCTTGGAAGAGACGAAGTGTTCTTTACAATAATGCCCCCAGTCTAAACACGGCATTCTGATTATTATTGTGGTTAGGGCTGTGCAATTAATCGAAATTCAATTACAATTTCAATTATTACACTCCACAATTACTAAATTGGCATAATCGGGAACAAAAATGAAAAAATAATAATGACTAATTTAATAAAAATCTTGTTTGGTCCAAAGAAAACTTGCATAATTAGTGTTTCAACAACATGTATTTGTCTTAATATTTTTTACATTTAAACATTTGATTGTTTTGCGCCAAAAAACAAGTGATCGTCCTAATCGTGATTTCCATTGTTACCAAATTAATTGTGATTCATATTTTCTTCATAATCGAGCATCCCTAATTGTGGTTATGAAACTGAATTAAGCAGTAAAATCAACCCATTTTGCATCTCAGTGGGCGGCCATTTTGCCAATTAATGTCGACTGAAAACGACATGACTGCTACTCGGCGCTCAGGTAACGACCAATCACGGCTCCGCTTGCAAGTGTCACAGGTGAGCTGCGATTGGTCGCTAACTGAGCCCCGAGCAACTGTGATGCGACGCCATGTTCAGTTGACAGCAAGTGGTAAAATGGCCGCCCTCACAGAAAGAAACAGATGGACTGTAGGGGGTGCATACATAGGACATATTATTGTAAAGAAAACTTTTGATGTGAGTTCCTCTTTATTTCTGTCCGCCATCTTGGATGATTAAATAACCAGAGTGACTCCAATTTGGGAATGTTGCACTACATGCGGTGTCGTATCGTTAAGAGACGTGCTACAAACGTGCTTTAGCCGGAATTAGTGTGCCAATCAAAATACAATCCATTTATGTAATTCAGAACAATGTGTATTTACCGCCGCCTGTTTATTATCCTCTGGCAGCGGACTCGACATCTCCGTTTATTAGGTGTGCGTTTCAGGATATGTCGCTAATAAACAATGAAACCGTCTGTCTGCGGGTTCCACCAGTTCCTGTCTTATGATGTCAAGAACAGTCGTGGTTCAGCTTACCCTTCCAAAAAAATCATCACGTGGGTCTTCAACCGCATGCCGGCCCAGCTGCACGACAGACTTTTGAGGTTTTTTCTCAAATGTGACATTCTGGACCACAAGGCAGTCTGTGATGGAGGAACTTGGAGGAAGTGTTTTATGTGCACGTACGTACACGTGGCCGATTGGTCATATTCACATGATATTTGATATGGTACTTTGAAAGGGGAAGTCAAAACAAAAACTTTGTGTAACCACCTCGACTCGGCTAGGTTTTTTGCTAGTTTTTCTATAGAAGTAGATTAAAATGGCTTTTAGCTGTCAAAAAAAGTTAACCTCTGTAAAATATTAAAATGCTGTGCCTGGATAACTTTTGTATTTGTACTTGCAAGCTTTTTACTGACTCGGCCATATCTTGAATTCCATTCATACGGGACAGTCTAAAACGCTTGATGTAGAAAAAGCTTAATGTGAGAAAAACAAAACCAATCGCCACCAAAATTCACATGCCCGTCTGTACTTGTGCCCACATCGATCTCTAATAAAAAATATCAAAACAATTTCCCCAATATTTTGGATTTTATGGGTGTTTAAGAAGCAGTAAAGAACTTTTCAACCTTAATAAAATATTTTCACAACTTTTCTGATGAAACATCAACTTAAAGCTAGTTGAATGGTGCCTTTGCCACGGCCTGAGGGGGTCTGTATTATTTTTACTGGCACTAAGCAACTTTAAGAGGAGGGTGGTGGGAACACTGCCACACAAAAAACTACAAATGTTCTGACTGCTTTATGGCATACGTCACTTGCCCCGGATAGTCAAGGCTCAACATATCAAAAAAACAACATCCTGCGCTTGTCCTCATGGGAAATGTGGTCTTCCTTCAGACATAACAATACTGCTTTTGTCCATATGAAGCCGCCATAATCAATGCAAACTGAAAGTTCCTTAGTGTTGCTTTAAATGTTCTCCTTTCCATAAAAAAAAGCTTATGTGGCTTAATGTTAGAAAACTGTGACCAATCGCCACCAAAATGCACGTGCACATCTCTACCTCTGGCCAGACCCATCTAGGAGAATATCAAAACAATCGACACCAATATCACAATATTACAAATCGCATTTAAATGTAGTGGTTCCGCTGTCATTTTGGGCTGGATGGCGGGTTGGTGGTTAGCACGCTTGCCTCACAGTTCAGGGGTTTTGCGCGAAATCTCTAGAAATTTGGTTTCCTCCACATTCCAAAAACATGAACGTCAGTGTGAATGGTTTGGCTATAATGTGCTCTATGACTGGCTGGCGAACAGTCCAGTGTTTAGGTTATATAAGCTATAGAAAATGGGCGGCTAGCACTGCAATTCCATAGAATGTTTCACGTGCCAAGGAAACCCGTTACTGCCACCTAAAGAACCAAAGTGAAACTGAATCAACTGCTCCTGTTTCCATTTTCGAATCCTTTCACTGTATCCTGCTGCGTTTCTCTCTGCGGAGGTCTGAATATTTGTTCCATTCTTGTGCTTCCTGAAACGGCCCCGCGTGAGTCTTATGGTAGAAGAACAGAAACCTGCCGGGGGGGGTTAAAAATAAAAAGGAAATCGTTGGAGCGTGTTTGCGTTCAAGTGGAAGAGTGTTTCCATTGATAAGAGCGCTCTGTGTGTGTTTTGAGTGTGAACTCTTATATTGCTCGATAGCGACGTCAAGATAAAACGCAGACCTCGGGATAAGAATTGTATCGTTAAAAAAACGTTACTCTGTCAAACCTGTGCAGCCTCGAGATAAGGACGTGCTGTATTATGTCGGATGTAGAAGGAATTGAGAATCTTTGTCAATGCCGTCGACTCGTATGTCGCTCGCGAGCTTTATTACGTGCCGGATGAGACATTTGTCATTTTTTTTGCATTGCAGGTCGCACAGATGGAAGCCTCGCTTGCCAAGCGTCTCGGGGGATTGGCTATCTTTCTCTTTCTCCTCTCTAAAGGTAAGACATCACTCTTTTTTTTTAGTCATGGAAGTAACTGAGTACAAATAATTTGATACTGTACTTAAGTAGGTTTTTAGGTATCAGTAATTTACTTGAGTATTATTATTATTTTTTATTTTTTTTATTGTAATGTGTACTTACATTTCAAAACAAATAAGTGTGTGTGTGTGTGGGGGGGGGGTCATTTTCTTTTCTTGTTCTCAGTATGAGCACAATTTTGTGTAGAGACTTATTTTCCAATGTACCAAATCATCAAAAGGGTTATTGTATAGAACAAATTCATTTTAACTTTTTAGTCTCGACTTTTTTTTTCCAACTTCTACTTGCCGCCTCTGTGAACTTTTGTTTCATGTGAACTTTGACACTCAGTGTCATGTCTCCACGCAGTGTCGTGCGACCGAGACCTTCACTTTTGCGGCACCTGGCGGCACGGCAAACATCCGCTGAGACTCAGCTTCGACATCTCGCCCGGCTGCGGTCAGATTAGCATAGCCGCCAACGAGAGCTCCCTGGCAGTGCGCGGGCAGATTGCAGCGCAGTGCCGGCGGACCGGCCGGCACTGGCTGGACCACCAGGCGCTCGACTCGGACGGGGAGAGTCACGTCTGCTTGTACTGGGAGCCGCTGCAGGACCAGCTGAAGTTACAGGTAACTGGAAGGGCTGGAAATGACTTTTCACCATCACATTTGTTTATGTGACATGCATCATCTTGATCAGGAGCCAGCAAAGCTGTTCTGTTATTTAGTTTTGCAGACTAAGCATTTGCAGTACATTATCAAGAGTGCTGTAATATTACAGTTACAATTTAGTCTTTTTTTTTTCCTTCATAAAATTGGTTCATTCAAACAAATTTTTCCATTCATTTAGTTTTTGTTTATCTAATTAAATTACTAAATAAATTACTAAATAAATTATAAATTACTGTATAAGTAAAATGTTGAAATTACTATTTTTTTGTGAATTTATGTATTTTCAATAATTTTGGTTAATTGATTTATTGCAAATTTGCAAGTAGCAATGATGTTAGCGACATATGTGAGATCATAGGGCGGCTGTGCAATTAATCGAAATTAAATTCCAATTTCAATTATTAAACTCTACAATTACAAAATCAGCATAATCGTAAAAAAACATTATTAATACTATTATTATTGAGTTGTTTAAATTTAGACATTTGCACCTTTTTTAAATTTTAAAATAACTGATTTAATACATTTAGTTTCATCCAAAAGGAACTTGCATATATTTTTTTGTCTTAATATTTGTTAGGTTTTTTTCCGTTTAAACATTTTCTTGTTTTCTACCAAAAAATAAATGATCGTCCTACTGCACAGTTCACAAGCTGCACTCCAAATTCAAGTTTTTGCCAACAGAAATAAGTAAATAAATATTATTAAAAATATAAATTATGGTTGGTCCAAAAGGAAGTTACATAATTATAGTGTTGTTTTTTTTGGTCTTAATATTTTTAAATGCCTAAAAAAAAAATGTTGTTTTGTACCCAAAAATATAACCGTTATTTTAATTTGAATATAATCGTGATTTCAATTATTGCCCAAATAATCGTGATTATCATTTTTTTTTTCATAATGGAGCTGCCCTATGGGATCATAACTTCATAACATTTTAAGATCTGTTAATTATTCCTGATTCTTTTATATTATTTATTGATTGTTAATTTATATTCTTATACATGTGGAATAAAAAAATATATATATTTTAAATATTTTTTTTGAATGTACTTAAAAGTACTTTCCAGTTACCTTAGTTTTCCAGTACCAAATATTATATATAACAAAGGTCTCGCCAGAAGATGTAAACCAACATTAGCAAAAATCGGCAGCCTCAAAAATCGATGTGGACTTACTGGAGTTTTTGTCACTTAGGTGGGAGTGAAGAACTTCACCCTTTGTTGGCCCAGCGGCACGCCCGACTCGTGTTGCACGTACCTGTCGCACGGCTCCAATGCGCCCGAGGCCCCCTACGGCATCGCAGACGGGATGATTGAGAATGACATCATCACCCGCAAAACGCACACGGCCTACACGTTTGACGGGAGACCTCACAAATGCGGTGAGATGGGGCCGATCTTATTTGCCAATTATTATTCAAAGCTTTATGGTGACATTTTTTAAAACTTTTTTTTTGGTGTGTTTTTTTTGTAGCCACCTTCTGTCCCAATCAGAGCCGTGGAGACGCCCAAGTCAACATGTAATTTCCTCCCTCCATTTCCTTGAATGTGCCTTTGCATTTTGAGTAACATGGCAACTATTTTATGTCAAAACACTTTCCCCATATGATTTGTTTTAATAGCATTTGGAAGTCTGTGTGAAAAAATATGTTTTACAAACAACCTGGCCAGTAGTGATAAAAGCTTGGGAAAATCGCAGTTTGCAGCCAAAATGACAGTTTTGCATGCGCTTGTGTTTATGTGTTTAGGACCGACCAGGCTTCTGTGGAGCCTCTCTGTGCCCTCAGCTCGGAGGTGGAGCTCAAGGATGACTTCAGAGGCATTACTATCAACTCGCCTGTGAGTCAAACACAATAAAAGTCAGCTTGGTACTTGTTGCATTCGAGGACGTGATGAGAAGATGCACAAAGCCAGAAAACACGCTCACAGGCTGTTGTTTGATCATAGCACTCTCGTGCCATGAGCAAATGTTACACAGCTTCCCGCTCTGTAGTAGAGCGCCACCTGGTGATTAAAATGAAATTACAGGCTGCAAGTTAGCCTCATAATAACTCTTCAAGGAAATGGAAGCTGATCTTTTGTACCAAGTTTGTGTCGGCATATCATTTTAAGTGGGATGTGGAAATCCTAATGCCGGTAATGAAACCTATTTCATTGTTTGTTTTTTTCTTCGGTTATTCTAAATGTTTATTCATTAGTTAACAAACAAACAAAGTTGTTATCATGTTTAAAAAAAGTAACTATTTTTGTATCTTTATTCATTGATTTTTCTTAAATGAAATTCTATATACTGTAATTTTTATTATTATTATTATTCTTAAAAATATGTATTTAAATTATTTTTTTAATTTGTCTTTATTTTAATTGTATTTATTAAATTTAACAATAATCATTTTTTTAATTTTAAAACTAGTTTTATAATAATAAAATAATACTTTGTTTATTATATTGTTTCGTTCTTTTCCATTTTATTAGTATTAACTTATATTTTTATTTAATGTTCATTCTTTTGATTTTTTTTTTAAGCACCTGTATTTTTTATTGCAATATTTTAAACCTAATAAAATCAAATGTATGTATTATTTATTTACAGCATGTGGAAGGCATTGCCCCCGAGTCCACCACCACCATCCACCTTCCCCCGGCTTTGAAGCAAGCTGCAAAGAAGAATAGCAAAGTTGTCTACACCTTCTTCAAAAACAGTTCCATGTTCCAGGTGATCCCCGATTTATAAGACACAATAAAATTACAGTACAGTATATAAAACACGGAGTTGGTGTGGAATATTGTGTGCCTTTCAGGAGGGTCTGAAGGAGGTGAAGGTTCTTGACGAAGTGGTGGAAATCTCCATTGAGAATGAAGTCATTCAGAACCTGGCTCAGCCAATCAGGATTGACTTCCATCATGACGCCATCCATGTAAGTTTGCTACACAATAACAGTTTTAACACCGGAATTGTTTTCCCCCTGTAAAAACATGATCTATTTTTTTTTTTTTATCGCCTCATGAAAACAGATGTTGTTGACACGTTGAGTAGAGCCTGCATACTTGAATCATAATTAAAACGATAAAAGCTTCTTCTTTTTTTTTTCCCTCCTTCATTCCAGAAAACACATTCAAGGACGTGTGTCTCGTGGGACACCAGGAAAGGTGGGAGAAACTTTCTCCACCTCATGTGTCTTGTTTCCTCAAATAGCGGTCTCTTTCGAATGACTTGATTTAGTGCCTCGCCTCAAATAAAGTCTTTCCTAACGCAGAAATGACCGTGACCATGACAATGTGATACCATTTGGAAAACAAAAATGCATTTGTAAAAATAAACGGAGCACATAAAGGCCTCCTTCTCCACTATTTGAGGAAATACTGTGTTTCTATATTATTCACTGTGTCCCCGAGAATGATGCAGAAAAATGTATTTAAGTGTGTGTTTTGTGTGTGCGTGTAGATCCGATGAAGGTGAAATGGTCGGTGGAGGGTTGCGAGACGCATCAGAGAGGATCGAAGCGCACCGAATGCCTCTGCGACCACCTGACCTACTTCTCCGTGCTGGTGGTGAGACATGCGCATACATGCATCGTGTACATACACACACAAACATGCTGGAAGGCCGACTTGCAGGATCTTGTGTTTCCAACAACAGCAAGTGGAGCCTCGCCCGGTGCGCCACCTGCTGGCTCTGACTGCCATTACGTCTCTGGGCTGCGCCGTGTCTTTCATCAGCGGCGTCGCTCTCATCGTCTTCCTCTGCAGGAGAAGGTCATTTTTTATGACAGCAAGTGGTGTGTGAGAAAGAATTATGAAAAACCAGATGTCCTCTGCCCCCTGTACAGGCGAACTAAGGATCCGTCCACACCCATCCACCTGGGCCTGGCCGTGTCCCTCACCTTTCTCAACCTGCTCTTCTTCTTCACCGGCGTCCTGGCCAATGTAGGAGGCGACGACCTGTGCGTCCTGGTGGGCGCTGGCCTTCATTACGCCCTGCTCAGCGCCTTCTCCTGGATGGGCATCGAAGTGTTCCACACCTTCTGGCTGGTCTACGTGGTCTTCAGACCCTCCCCGAAACTCTGCCTGTGGAATCTGCTCGGCTTCGGTGTGTTTGAGTGTTTACGTGCTCGCTTGCCACAAAGGAATTTTTGAAGGAGATTTTTTTAAATGCTCCGTAATGACATTTCAGTCCTGCCTGCCGTTCCCATCGTTATCCTGGCCGGGGTTGGTGACATCTACGGCCTGAGGGAGGTGGAGTCAAGCGAAAACAAAGGCGACCCGTACCGGATGTAAGCCTCGGTTCATAAATGGTGTACAAATACAGTGGTGTTTTAAAATACAAGTGATGCGACTTACATGAGTATTTTGGCATGATACATATTTTTTTAATGTGTTCCCCAATCACTCTAAAAACAATTGGGTCCAAACGGAACCGACCTAACTGCTCGGGTTAATCATTGGAACCAAAATGTTGGGTACAATAAATGACCCCAAAAAACAATCCAAAAAATTGGGTTGTTTTGCAAAAAAAACAACTCAAAAATGTGTTTTTGGTTGTAAAAATGATTAACACTGATTACAAACTGTTGGGTCAACAATAACCCAATTTGGTTCAAAACTGGACTGGTCCACTACTTGGGTTGGGGATTATTCATTTGACCCACAACTTTTTGGTTGAAATTTTAAATCATTTAAACATGATTAACTGTCACACAAATTTAAAAATAATCTCGTCAACATTGATGATGAAGGTGTAATGTGAAGCTAGATGAGATCGTTTTTCGTAGCAGTCATGACAAGTCTAAAAAAAAACCTGTAAGACGGAAAAACGGGCAAAAATCCTCAACTCTTTTTGGGGGGGGGGGGTCTTGCCAATTGCAGTTCTTAAGAGTTCCAATAATAGATCTATGACTTCCTGTGGTCCAAATACACAAAGATAAAGATATTAATTTTAGGCGGCGGGGAGGTTTTTTTTGGGGGGGGGGGGGGGGGGGTTCATGCAGATGCCAAGTACGTGACAACTGAGGCAGAGCTGGAGCATTTCGACAAAGCACGCCTACTCAGTGCTGCCAACTTGGCAACCTTCCAACCCAACTAGCGACTTTTTTTGTTGTTGTCACGAACAAAGAATCCAGTGACTTTTTTGTGCCAATATTGGAGACTTCCCTTAGAGCAGGAGATTCTTGCCCCCTCTGCTTCCAGACTGTTAAAGGAATTGCACATGTGTGAAGTCAACCATTTTCTTTTCTCGAAACACCACTGCAGCCCTGCATAGTAAATGAATGAACATGTAGATAAGGCAACATTGTGGATGTTTTTGTCCTTCAATGGGCTTCTTGCTGTGTTTGCAGGTGCTGGATGAAGCCCACCCCCAAAGCCCTGCTGGCTCACCACCTCACCAACACCACCGTGCTGGCCGCGCTGGTGTCGGCGGGTCTGGTGATGCTCCTCCTGGTCTACCGGGAGATTCGCACCCGGGACGAGTGGCGAAAGAACCGCGTGGCCTTCCTCAGCATCTGGGGCCTCAGCTGTCTGTTCGGCACCAGCTGGGGTCTCGCCTTCCTGGACTTCGGACCTTTTTCAGACTTTATCCTCTTCCTCTCCTGCATCCTCAATTCCTTCCAAGGTATTTCACCAAAGGAGGCGCAGGGGGTGGCTTTTTATTTGTTCAAGCTTTTTTACGGGAGCTGCGACTAAATATAGTCAGTCGTGAGCGTTCGCTGTTGCGCAAAAGGGAGCAGCAGGCCATTGTATCAGTGTGGGAAGGTCCCAATGAGAGAGTTTCATCCAGACTCGCGGTGTCAGTGGCGCCTGGCAGAAGAAAGGCGACTTCCTCTCGCGTGCTTTGCTCTGCAGCGTTCTAAATTGTGATATGCGACTGCGCCCACGTCATGCACTGTCGAGTGGCCCGGACTCTTTTCACGGCAGACTCCCCCCACTTGAATAGGCTCAAGGGGTTTGGATGGAATTCACCCAGACAGCTTTCTGTCTTTTATTTTGAAAGTTATCGCTACAACCAGCTGAAAACTTACAAACAAATCGACGCCTTATTAAAAATAATCGCCATGTCATTTTTTCAGATTTTTCAGGAAACACAAGCAAGCACAAGGAGAGGATTTAGGCAAAAAATAATCATTTTTTTGCAAAAAAAAAAAAAATGACTTAGGCAATTATTTTAAGAGGGTGACGAAATAGAAATTCAGGAATGTGACCCAAAAATATCAATTAATCAACATAATCCAAACTCAAATAGTTCATATCTAAATTGACAGGAATTCCTCTTAAAACTTTGAAAAACCCCAAATTAACAAAATACATTTTGCCACCCTCTTAAAATAATTGCCTATGTCATTTTTTTTTGTTTCGTGAGGCAGATGGTTCAATTTTTATATATTTTCTGAAATTTTTGAAAAAATGACTTGGGTGATTATTATAGGAAGGCGTCGATTTTAAATCCCTGTTCAATTATGTTTTTTAACATTGCAACATAAACATCCTTTAACTCCAAAATAAGTCACACTTATCACAAATTCCTCACATTCAAATGAACTCTCCTTTAAAATTGGAATCATACATCATATATTTAAACAATCCCTTCCATTGCATCACAAAATATATCGAATATATTGTTTTTCTTTGCATTTTTACCACATGAACTCTCTAACCATTTCAACACCAAACCAAGCGGTCAGCCATTTTGGTTTAAAACAGCCATTTTTTTTTTTAAAGCTATTTCATGGTCTACTTGAAGACAAACATGTCCTAGAGATTTTGTCTAATGCTAAACTTTTTTTTTTTTTTTTTAAGAGCTCAGTATTGTTCATTCGGAAATGTCATCATCATTGCTCTTTTTTTTTTTTTTATATATATATATATATATATATTTTTTTTTTTTATTTTTTTATTTTTTTTTTCTCTAATGCTAAACTTTAACCACATTTACTAAACAGATGGACGACCAACTGCATACATCTCGTTCTTGGGTAATCATCACACTTTTTCCTCCATCTTGTTCTCTGCAGGCTTCCTGTTGATGCTGAGGTTTTTCATGCTGGACTGGATGCGCAAGCACGCAGCGAGGATCAAAGAGTCGCCTGCCAAGGTTTGTCACGTGCCTGCGTCGTCGTCCACCCTCAGTCAGGAACCTCTGGAGCCGCTTTGTCCCACTTCTTGACGCCTCCCTGGCTTTACTGTAGACATCGTCGCTCAGGTAAATAACGGCCCGGAGCCTGGATCTCTCCTTTCCTAGAACACCTAGACTGGCTCTAGTTGTAGATTTTTTTATTATTGTTTTATTTTATTTTATTCTATTAAGCTGGAAACCAATTTTGAAGCTTTATTTCCAGAGAGAGGAAAAGTTATTGCACTGATATTTCCTCTTGACTGTTTGGCGAAATAGAAACCATTTCTGCTTTGGACCTTAGCTAAGCTTTGATTTTTGATTTTGATTTTAATTTTGTACAGTTTTCAAGTAGCACTTTAGATATTCTTTTTTTGTATGACGTCCTTGTGTGGGAAATAATTGTTCCGTTTTCTGTCAACTTGTCCTGCGTGAAATCTTGTCATTGGCCAACAAAGTATCTTTTTTTATTTTTTTTTAAAGCTGAAACACAAAGGTGTTGGTTTTTTTTTTGTCAAAAATGTTTTTAATCACACAATTTGGAGATACTACATATGCTTTTCTGTTTGACAGAAATACTGTATTCCCAATATCATGGCTGGAGATAATTACTTAACTGTGGAGAATAGCCGCCGACATTTCGTTCTATACTAGACAGCATGCGGTACAAAAGCCCCTTTTGAAATTGTTTTATTTCTGAGTGAAAACTATTCTCTTTACGATTTTTTTTTTTCTGGCATGACACTTGCTAGGCAAGTCTGCCTGTCTCATGAATCCATGCCTGAAAACGGAACACGACCTGACCTGTCATTTTGACCAAACTCAAAATATGCCAAGAATGTTATGAAAATTCCTCCTGGATTTTATTTTCCTTGTAAAAATCAGCACCATACGCCAATTCCACTTATAAACGTGGACATACCTCAGTCATTTCCCATGTGAAGACCCCACACACCTTTTGGTTCAAGGTCAAAGTGACCAAATGAATTATTGTCATTTTCCAAATGTCCTTGAAAGGCAAACTTGAACGAGAAGAGATTTCATCTGATTTATGCCAAATTTCAAACTTGTAGACAGACCATGCTAAATCGTATTATTTTGTTTTTGACATTGCTTGCGGGTGGAGGATGACAACAAGTTTGATGACTAGCCATGAAGCATCTTCCCCGCCCCTGCAATATCAAATTATTTTCAGGTCATTTCTGAAATATTTATGTGTAAAGCAACTTGCCAACCACCAGCATCAGATGTTAATGTGAAGATTATTTTGGCTTGTGTTATTGCTATCACCGCTGGTGTCTATTGGAGGTGCGGTGTCTATGACAGCAGGGGCCAGTGTCCAAGGGAAGTAAATGATGCCAGTTATTCAATGTTTTCCTCCTCATCATCATTTATTCATTCATCAATCATTGCTATGATAGCACAAAATGGAGGCTACTGTTTTGAGAGAATGATGATCACAAGTTACTTTGAGAGAGCATGTTCAGATATCTAAAAACAAAACAAGTGTTTCACATGACACGTTATAGCAAATCTCATTTAAGTCATCTGCTTTGAATGAATCCTCTTGTGAAAATTGTTTCTGTGTTGCACCCAAAATGTGACTTAAGTCGGTTTTGAGCAAAATTGTTTAAAAAAATATATGTGATAAAAGAACAACAAGAATAAGCCCAGCAGAAGTTATTTTGTTTAAAAAAAAAATATTTCTTTTTAAACTTTAAAAACAAGTTCAATATGAACCATGACAAAACAAGAGTTGTAAAATGGAAGTGATCTGTTTCTGAGTCCAAATCTTGATTTTATGTTGAAATGAATGTGACCCAACCAGCAACCAAGTGATTTCTTAGCTACTGTGACGTTTGCACTTTTTGTTTCTGTATTCTCCACTCAGGTTGTTGTGTACAGTATATTGTTGTTGTTGTTGTTGGATGTACAGAAAAATGTCGTCTAAAAATAAATCATTTGGATTGTTAAAAACACTCGTGAAATTGTGGTACTCTCACAATTCTGTTTCTTTTGAAGCATAAAAGTTGATCTTACTTCCTGGAATTGTCACCGACTTTGCTGACTTGACAGCAACCTCTGTGCGAACTTGACTTTATGTTATTTTTACCCTCCACTTTATCTACACCGCCAACTATAGCGGACATGCTCTGATAAATCTAACTCGTAACTTCAGGAGAACACACAAGATGGCTGCCGAGGCCTCCAAGTGACCCGAAGAACAACTTTGAGTGCAAAAATGGTACCGGGCTTGATAAGTGGATGCCAACACAATCTTTTGCACCGCCTGTGACACTTTGCACCAACGTGATAATTACTACGACCGTCAACACATGGCACCCTTGACCATTGCGGGACCACTCTAATTATTTGCCTTTTCTTCACATGGTCGTAGCAGCTATCTTGTCTGCATTCAAGTCTATAAACATATTTTTTAAACATGCGGGCACTCGGTTCCAGAACACACACAGCCATCTTAAGAGGGTCAAATATTAAGCATCAATAGGATTCTTGGCTTATTTTTGATTGTATTTTATACTGTATGTAACAAAAGATTACAATTTTAATATAATTTTGATATATTACATTGTTACAAATTTTCAATAGTATTCTTTTTTTATTGAATATTATAGTTTATATAAATTGCTTGAACATTTATATATATATATACTTTTTTTTTTTTTATTGATTTGAAGAAATATTTGTTTATCCATCATTCAAAATGTGTATTTTATTTTGCATTCTATTTTAGCCATTTTTCAGGCTCAGCAATGTCAAATTGTTGCCCATTACCGGGCAACTGAACCAGTGGCCAATTACTTTTTGTTTAATATATATGTTTCTCTACTTAATTTCATATGAATAGAATTATGTGTGATTTTAGCTTTCTAGCTATTAATATAGTTCAGGGGTGTCGGCAGGAGGTGAATGAATTTGATTTAAAAAAAATTGAGTGGTCACAACATAAATTACGATTATTCAAAAATGTATTGTTAAAATATTCAAGATGTTGTTCCATTTTATTCAAACAAAATGTTTGTTAGTTTTTGTTTATTTGTTGCCTTATACTAGCCACGCCTCCTTGACTTTACTTCTTACTGCTCTGTATTAAATATATATATAAAAAAATAGAAACGGAAAAAAATTCGGTTTGATTTTGATACGAAAATTAAAACAAAACTTAAAAGCGTGTAAAGCGTATTTGCCGTATCGTTGAGAGACGTTACGCGATGACGTCACAGTTCCGCGGCAGCGGCAGCCCAGTTGTTTCCAGGTGCGGATGGTGATGCACTCTTCTCTCCGGACGCCGGCTGCCAGACTTCAGTTGGAGGAGGTGGTCCGCTCAGGTACTACCGGGGCACACACAGTAGGGTCTTTTTCAAACACACACACACACAGAGGGGTCGTTTTTGGCTTATTTCGGTGCGGGGGGGGCGACATGGACGGTTTATTGTGGGGGGCGAAAGTGTGAAGTCAGCTGCGCTCCCGGCCATGTCAATTTTGCGGTGGTAACACAGCAGATCTGCGATGCCCGAAAAACATTCATTACAAAATAAAACATTGAATTATCCAATTTTTTCGAACTATAAGCTATTTCTAGTGGATTTCACCTTATTTTGAAAGTCTTGTGTGGAAGTAAAGTTGTGATCAACGGTAACTTTGCTCTTCCTGGTGTTTAGAAAACAGACGCCGGTTTTTGTTGATGTGCTTTCGAAGAGTATTTTTTAAGAACGAATACAACAATATTAAATCAGTTAATAACATTGAAATTATGTTAAAAAATGTTGTCGAATCGCCACGGAGAAATAAGGTCACGGCAAAACTGGCTGTATCGTCAGAAAAGCATCCGCTCCTTCCTCCAACTGTTACCTTCCTTAATGGGATCCACAAAAAGAAACATGTTTGGGAAACGTTAATCAAACACATACAGTATTGCCTTTTCTTTCATTTCATTATCACAAACCGAAATAAGTTCATTTGTACGATGTAGGTCATGTTTACTGAGGCTACGTGACTCCTACATGATGCCAGCGTTTTATTTCATTTTTTTAATTAAGCTTTTGCACAATGTTTTAAAAACTTATAATTTAATCTGGTTTTCAGTTGTGAAAGACCAATGGGACATGCTTTCTTAAAGAGTCAGGACACATTGTTTCCATCTAACACAATTTTGTTGTTGAATTAGACCAGTTTTTCCACCGC
The DNA here is from genome assembly GCF_054856555.1 of Leptonotus elevatus. Lineage (NCBI taxonomy): Eukaryota > Metazoa > Chordata > Actinopteri > Syngnathiformes > Syngnathidae > Leptonotus > Leptonotus elevatus. Next base: position 2,910,257 of record NC_141241.1, on the reverse strand, counting down.
AAACTGACATGCAGTCGATGCCATAGGTGCTTCAAATAAAATTATGTTTACTTCAAGAGACAGCTAGCACACTCCATTTCCCTTCATCAAAGACAAATTAGTGAGTTTAATTATTTTGTAGAGTGTAGGTCATGTTTACAAAGGATGTGGCCCCTCCTGCATCGCCTGGGGCCAGTGCCGTTTTATTATGAATGAATATAAATGATGTAGTTCAATGTCAATAAATATTCAGTAAAAAACATATTTTAATAAAAAACATTTTGTTTTATTAAAATAGAGGTAATCATTTGCTTTTAAAATATTTTGGGTATGATAAAAGTCCCCCATCTGTTAAAGAGACAACAGGCATTATTTACCTTGATCTAACACAAATTCATTTATCTTCGTGTGTGTCATCTTCGTGTTACACGCCCGTGTGACAAGAGTGTCCAGTAATGAGGTTCGACTTAACAGAGGCGTGCTCCTTTTATGGCGCAATCTCTGATGACCTCACAGTGGGAGAGCATCTTATTTATAGAACAGGTCGTATCAAACTGAAACCTGCTGTATCACCCCCCCCTCCCCCCCAAAAATAAATAAATAAATATATATATCAAAAGAAAAAAGAAAAATACGCGTTGATTTGAACCTATTGGTACTGTGTTGTTGCTAGATGACACAACAGTATATCACAGTATGTTAGCATACAAAAAGATACGTGCAGAAAAAATCCAAAGAAAGAGCAAAAGATGCATGAAGTTGATCTACTGTGATGTTGCTACGCTAACGCTACATCCCAATAAATTAGTGGTGCAAAAGATCCACGCACAAGAAAATGCAAAGGACACCTGGCTTAGCATAATGCTATGTCAAATAATGACGGCATTGCAAAAAAAAAGAAAAAAGCTTAACAATACTGGTGGATAGAGTTGACCCTATTTACGGTTTTGTCGCTAAGCTAACATTACATTACATTGTGACATGCTTAGTTTCCTGCTCTTATGATTATCAAGCTCCCCGTCGAGGCCGCCACCGTTGAACCTCAGCTGAACCCCCGGCCGGCGCCAACATATGTCGGACGAGGAAGCCTCCAAGACGACGCCGGGTAACGGCGCGTCGACGCCGCCCAAAGAGACCATGCAGCTGAAGAAGGAGATCTCCCTGCTGAACGGCGTCAGCCTCATCATAGGCAACATGATCGGCTCGGGCATCTTCGTGTCGCCCAAGGGCGTCCTCTTCTACAGCGCCTCCTACGGGCTGTCGCTGGTCATCTGGGCGGCGGGCGGCCTGTTTTCGGTGGTGGGCGCGCTGTGTTACGCCGAGCTGGGCACCACCATCACCAAGTCGGGGGCGTCGTACGCTTATATCCTGGAGTCCTTTGGCGGGTTCTTGGCCTTCGTGCGCCTGTGGACCAGCCTGCTGATCATCGAGCCCACCAGCCAGGCCGTCATCGCCATCACCTTCGCCAACTACCTGGTGCAGCCGCTCTTCCCCACTTGCGAGCCGCCCTACGTCGCCTCGCGCCTCATCGCCGCCGCATGTATTTGTACGTGCGCAAGTTCTTTACAATATGTACAATATGCCGCCCCACTAATCTGAACACAATGTTGTGAAAAATATTACATTTGTGGAATATAAACGAAGCCGAAAAATCCACCGCTTTTTATCCATCTCAGGGGTCGCGGCCATTTTGTCACTTGGTGTTGACTGTAAATGACATCACGGTGCCTAAGTACAAGACAACATGGCCGCCCCTTGAGATAAAGGAAAATAAGAGGTGTATACGGCCCCACTAATCTCAACACAAAAGTTGTGATAAACGTTACATTTGTGGAATATAAACGAAGCCGAAAAATCCACCGCTTTTTATCCATCTCAAGAGGTCGCGGCCATTTTGTCACTTGGTGTTGACTGAAAATGACATCACGGTGCCTAAGTACAAGACAAAATGGCCGCCCCTTGAGATAAAGGAAAATAAGAGGTGTATACGGCCCCACTAATCTCAACACAAAAGTTGTGAAAAACGTTACATTTGTGGAATATAAACGAAGCCGAAAAATCCAACGCTTTTTATCCATCTCAAGGGTCGTGGCCATTTTGTCACTTGGTGTTGACTGAAAATGACATCACGGTGCCTAAGTACAAGACAACATGGCCGCCCCTTGCGATAGAGGAAACCAACAGATGTATGCGGCCCCACTAATCTGAACACAAAGTTGTGAAAAACATTACATTTGTGCAATATAAACAAAGCCAAAAAATCCACTGCTTTTTATCCATCTCAGAGGTCGCGGCCGTTTTGTCACTTGGTGTTGACTGAAAATGACATCATGGTGCCTAAGTACAAGACAAAATGGCCGCCCCTTGAGATAAAGAAAAATAAGAGGTGTATACGGCCCCACTAATCTCAACACAAAAGTTGTGAAAAACGTTACATTTGTGGAATATAAACAAAGCCGAAACATCCACCGGTTTTTATCCATCTCAGGGGTCGCGGCCATTTTATCACTTGGTGTCGACTAAAAATGACATCACAGTGCCTAAGTATAAGACAAAATGGCTGCCCCCTAAGATAGATGAAAACAACAGGTGTATTTTTAGATTCCACAAACGCAATGTTAATCAGAATGCCGTGTTCAGGCTAGTGGGGGCGCAGCAAACACGACATTGACAAGAACATCTTTGACTTGGCTTCCCTTTTATAGTGATGACATCATCCACTCAACTTTGTGTGTGTGTGTGTGTGTGTGTGTCTCCCCAGGCCTCCTCACTTTCATCAACTCGGCTTACGTGAAGTGGGGCACCCGCGTGCAGGACGTCTTCACCTACGCCAAGGTGGCCGCCCTGATCGTCGTCATCATCACAGGCATTGTCAAGCTGTGCCAAGGTGAGACAACAAAATAGTAGAACAAATATCATAATGGGGAAAAAAGACACAAATCTAGGTTGAAAAATATGTAAATATTAGAAAGAAAAATTTTAAATAATTGGAAAAATATAGCAAAAGTGTTAGATACAAAGAAAATTTGAAATAATCATCACAAAGATATTAAGAAAAATATTAGGGAAAATGCCACATATTAGACAAAAAAAAACCTACTACATATTGGACATATTTATTATGAAAAACATCAACTGAAGGAATAAGATGACAAATTCAAAAATATTAGAAAAAATAGGAAAATACACAATTTGTAGAAAATGCATATCAGACAAAATAAAAAATATATTTTTCCAGAAATAAATTGTTACTGCATATGTAAGGAAAATGTGACAAAATGTGGAAAAAACACCACAATGCTTAGAAAAAATAAGACAATTGCAAAATGACAACATGAAAAATCTGAAACTATGACAAATGTAATTTGTAATTTGATGAAAAATACAAGATAACAAATTAGGGGGAATAAAAACTGGGGAGGAAAAAAATATTTCCGGAAATACTGTTAAAAATGTTTTCATAAAATTAAATACTTTTGTCATTTGTCAAAAATGTAATCATTCAATTAAAAATACACAATTATTAGAAGAAATACTACACATAAATAAAGAAAATACAAAAATTGTTGACAAACATTTTTTTAACAATGAAAATACATATTTAGAAAAAAAAAACAAGACAATAAGCAAAAACATAAGGAAAAATGCTAATGAAACGAGAGGGGAAAATTGTCACACGAAAAAATATGATTAAATTAGAAATATTAAAAATAAAACTATGAAAAATGACAACATACAAAGTGTTAGATGAAAAATACACAAATATTAGGGAAAATTGGAACAAACATACACAAACTTTAAAGGGAAAATACCATTTTAAAAAAATAAGACAAAAAAAATATGATAAAGTATTGGGAAAATTAAATTGAGAAAATAATTGGGAAAAAGACAAAAAAGAAATTGGAGAAACAAAACATCAGACGCAATTTACAATATTTTAGACAAAATTTAAAGTAAAAAAAAAACAAATGTGAAAAAACTAAAAGTTTCTCATGTTTGTGATTGTAACGGCGTCTCTTCTTGAGCAGGTTTCACGGGCAACTTCGAGTCGTCCTTCCAGGGCTCCTCCACAGACGCCGGCAACATCGCTCTGGCGCTCTACTCGGCACTCTTCTCCTACTCGGGCTGGGACACGCTCAACTTTGTCACCGAGGAGATCAAAAATCCCGAAAGGTTGGCCTCTTTCTGTCTTTGCGGCGAGGAGATTCTCATCCGCTCTTTTGCAGGAACCTTCCTCTGGCCATCGCCATCTCCATGCCCATCGTCACCACCATCTACATCCTCACCAACGTGGCCTACTACGCCGTGCTGGACATGAGCGCCATACTGGCGAGTGACGCCGTGGCCGTGGTAAGGGAAAATTCATCATTAAGTCATCACTACTGTTTCTAGTCAGCGCTCGAGCAATCGCCATTCTGAAGTGTCCGCGTCAGACTGTAAAATATTTTTTTTGCTCTGTCAAGCCACAAATTAGTTTTGAATGTGATCATTATCGAAGATTCTCAAGGTGAAGTAGCCGAAGAGAAATTAGTGCATTTCTAGTCGGTACTCGAGCCGTCGCCATTTTGAACCTATCCGCTCCGTCGTTGAAAGAAAGCTACTGGAAGTGAATGCTATCGTACATGAGGCGCTCATGGTCGCTGAGAATATAGATTTTGTGATCAAATGAACATTTCTAGTCAGCGCTCGAGCCACAGCAATTCCCAACCTCCACTTCAAACTGTAAATGTCCTTCAGATTCTAAATTTGAAATACACCTTTCTCTGTCAAAGCAAGCCCCGTTGGTTCGGCCCAGACATGTTTAAGCTAGCTGTTGTCAACGGTCTCATTTTTAGTCGCCGCTCTACACTTCCCCAACTCACCTGCTTGAAACATGAAAGAATTCTTTATGTTCAGACATTTGCAGACCACACGTTAGGCGTGATGAGCTGGATCATCCCCATCGCCGTGGCGCTGTCCTGCTACGGCGGCCTCAACGCCTCCATCATTGCCGCGTCCAGGTCGCTTTCAATTCAGCTGCATTTTCTGTGTCTTGGTGTCACGTCCGCCATGTTTGCTGGCTCTTGTGTGTGTGCGCACAGGTTATTTTTCGTGGGTTCGCGCGAGGGTCACCTGCCCGACGCCCTGTCCATGATCCACACGGAGAGATTCACGCCCATCCCTGCTCTCATCTTCAACGTAGGCAAACGTTCTTTTCTATTAAAAACTTCTAGTCCGTGCTCGAGCCGTCACCATTTTTAACCAATTTGCCACAAAAAAGTAAAGGATTCTTTTTCAATCTGCTTTAGGCAGAGAGGTATTCTTGTTCTGTCAAGGATGTCATAGCTGAGGATTGTGTTAAAGTAAAATACAGTAACTCAGGTCAAAGGCCAATGCAGTATGTGTTTCTCGTCGGCACTCAGGCATCACCATTTTTTAACCGATTTATGTAAAACAGTGAAAGGATCATTGTTCTGTAAATGAGGGATCCCTATTGGTTAAGTGAAGGATATCATAGCAAAGGTGTTCAAAGTAAAAGATAGTAGCAGGGATAAGAAATTAGTGCCAGACAGTATGTTTCTATTCAGCACTCGAGCCGTAGCAAATTTGTCACAAAGAATTCTTGTTCTGTCAAAGCGAGAATCATACAGTTTTTTTTAAGATATTTGAATCCAACGTACAAGGTCGCTGAGCCCAAAGGCAGAGTCATGACATGTTTCTCGTCGGGGCTCGAGCTGTCACAAATTTGAACCCATCGGCTTCCAGACAGTAAGGGTTTCTTTGTTCTGTCAGGGGTTTTGAAGGATAGCATAACTGACGGTAGTGGAGGTTCGAGGACAAATCAGTTCATATTTCTAGTCGGCACTCGAGCCACTATATGTTCAAACTGTATTGACATTCTTATTCTGTAAAGGCAAGAAGAAATTTTGAAATACTGTAAAGGCAAGAAGAAATTTTGAATACTATTACAAGCCAAAATCACTCAACGCCTGTATCTCGTCACCGCTCTAGCCGCCGCAATTCTCATCCAAATATCCATTTGGGATTTTCTTGAAGCAAGGCAAGAGCAACGATAAAATTGACGTGCTGAGATATTTGTGCTTTTCCAGTGCGTGATGTCGCTGATCTACTTGACGGTGGAGGACGTCTTCCAACTCATCAACTACTACAGCTTCAGCTACTGGTTCTTCATGGGCTTGTCCACCGCAGGGCAGATCTACCTGAGGTGGAAAGAACCGCAACGACACAGGCCGCTCAAAGTAAAGCACGATCATCTTCTGTCGAGGTCAAAAAGCAGAAAGGAAGACGAAACAAAATAGCCGAGATCCAAATGTTCTAGTCGGCGCTCGAGCTGACTTGTAACGTGCCTTAAACTAAATTCAAGAATCCTTTTTGGTTTGGAAGGATAGAATGCTTAAGGTACTGTAGATGAGGTCGAAATATCAGATCAGCACACGTGCTTCTAGTCGGCGCTCTGTCTGTCAGCAAATGGACCTGAAATTATAAAGGAACTCGTTATGCCAAGCCAAAAAGACAAGTCATTTTGAGTGATGTACAATCCAAGATCCTGAAGGTAGCCGTGGTCAGAGCCAAAATCGCAACATGTTTTCTATTCAGCGCTCGAGACTTGAAAACAATCTGCTTTTCTGAGATTTTTTCTAATAGGTTTTCTGGTGAGCTAACAAATACACGCACGCACGCACGCACATACACATACTCACCCACACACACACACACACACAAAAAAAAAATATATATATACATATATATATATATATATATATATATATATATATTAAAAAAACAAAAAAAACAATGATGATGACATTTCCGAATGAACAATACTGAGCTCTTAAAAAAAAAAAAAAAAAAAAAAAAAAAATTAAAACAATCTGCTTCAAACGGTAGGTTTTCTTGTTCTGTCAAGGCAAGAGCCCAATTGGCTTTGAACGACAATGGACCCCAGATGCTCATGGTAGCTCAAGTCAAAGGACAAATTGGTTCTCGTCAGCGCTTTAGCCACCAATTGCTCTGGAATGACACGACTGATGTTCTCTTGTGTGTGCGTGTTGCGCAGCTGAGCCTGTTGTACCCGGTGGTGTTCTGCATGTGCGCCGTGTTCCTGGTGGCCGTGCCGCTCTACAGCGACACGCTCAACTCGCTGATCGGCATCGGCATCGCCCTGTCGGGGGTGCCCGTCTACTTCCTGGGCGTCTACCTGCCCGAGTCCAAGCGGCCGCCCGTCATCACCAAGCTGCTGCGTGAGTTGCCTCGTCGCTATTTAGACATTCAGCTGTGGGCTGCAAATGTTAGAGCATAAATTATTGAACAAACAGCCGCTGTTGCCGGGTAGAAAAAAACAACAAAAATAATGAAAATAGCTCAAATGAGTTTTTAGGGGTTTTGTTTTTCAAATTGATATTAAATATAATTATGTTTTACTTAATTCCATCCATCCTTAGTATGGAGGACCAAAACCGCCAAAATTCAAAATAAATAAATAAATGACTAAAAGGGAAAATAAAAATGGATATAAAAAATATAATTCAAAAATAAAATATACATATATATATATGCACATACATACATACATGTTGTTTTATTTTCATTATGTTTTTTGAATTATATTTTTGTATCTGTTTTTATTTTCACTTTTAGTCATTTATCTATTTATTTAGTCATTTACTAATTTTGGCAGTTTTGGTCCTCCATTATAGTTAGAGGTTATGGAATTTAATTAATTCAACAATAATAATATAAAAAAATAATATAATTTTTTTTTTTTTGCCATTGATTATTTATGTGTGGTTCAATTAATGGCTTGATGACATGTGGCTTGTGTGTGCAGGTTCTCTGACCCACTGCACTCAGTACACGTGCTTCTGCGTCCTCACCGAGTCAGACAAAAGTGACTAGGGACTCCACCAGCACTGCTGCAATGGATGATGGGAAACAAAGAGGTCTGACTTTTTTTTCCGTTGGACGCACTTGACTTGTATTTCTGTGGAGTCGAGCGGGAAAACGGTGCACTTACATTTATTTGACCTTTTAAGCCAACGACTTGCCTAGCGGGCGTCTTCGGACGGTTTCCTTTGCAGTGTTTGCTGATCCTATGTCAATGTTCTTGTCACGTGTCTGCCTTTGGGGCCCGGCTGACGGGTTACACAACTTAGTCAAGTCCAAGACATATGCAGTGTTGTAGCTCTTTAATGCAACACATTAAATTCTCCAGTAATAAAGTAATTGTTACTGTCCAACTATAAGCATTTATTGCCCTCTTTTTTTTTTCATCGAAACATAAAAAATGAAAATATATAAACATATAAAAAAAAAAGGAGTTTAATTTTATGTAAAAAAGAAAAAATGCATTCTTAGTATTTTTGTTTATCCAAAATGAAGAGCTTTCTTGTTCTTTTAATGAACAAAATGGAGGACACGTTTTTAGTTGGACAGTAATAAAATGATTACAGTATGAGCGTGTGTTGAGGTGCACAGTGTATGAAGTAAATGTACCTCTTGCATGAAGTGCATTGCAGGCTTTACAGTATTGGCCCACTCAACTTTATAAAGCCTTTCACCTCTTACCTTCATGATATTTGTGTCATTTGAAGAGAATCATGAAAAATCGTTCCAGAGAACATTCACTTACATCTCTTATTTATTACAAAGACAACTTCATCTTCAATGTGCCTTGTTGTACATTGGAGTGTCAAACTCATTTTCTGGCCACATTGTATGACTGAAAATCTAAATGTAAAAACACAAATGTATTATACAATGTGTTGTCTATTTCATTGCTGCATGTACTTCGAATTAGAAATCAGAAGTATAGAAAATAGTGACAAAGTGTAAGTATGTGTTAAGGAATTTTGTGTCTTGAAGATGCTCTGATCTGTAAAAAGCCAAAAAAAATGAGCAATTTTGGCAAGAATTGATGCCAAATTAAAAAGCATGAAGCAATGTATTTAACAAGAAACATGAAGGAGATGCACTCAATTTGCTTGAGCACAAAACAGGATGTGGCGGGCAATATCGGAGTTTGTCATTCAAATCCTTTTATTTGACAATTGTAAATTGCAAATGGTCAATCACACAATGAGCAGCAACTTTTGAGTGTTTTAACATTTATTTTCAAATCTGTTATACACATATTTACAAATTCCTATCCAAACTGGCATTCTTTCCGTTGTAACACGCTCAACACTCAACAGACAAAACGTGGGCCAAAACTGATGAGCCTCCAAACTGTCGGTCTCGCAACACAACACAACCGCACACTTTCACAGTATACAAAACACTCTAGAACACATACGCAACTGAACGCACCGCACGCTAACAGCACAAAGCATACCGAACACACATACGCGCACAAATGTGCTTAAAAAAATAGAAAGGACACCCGTCGCGCGGGCCGCAAAATTCAGATTGGGATTTAGTCCGAGTCGTATTTGTCCGTGTCGTCGTCATCGTCGTCGAGGTCCGTCCGGTGGTCTTGGTGGTGATCGAGCTGTTGCAGCAGCTCTCTCTGGTAGCGTTGCCAGCTCCTGCGACACGAAGAGCCCTCGTCCTCTTCCTCGTTGTCATCCTCATTCCAGTAGTCTGGAACACAACCCATTTTGTTTAGATTTGTTTTTGCCTTATAAGTATCAGTGACTCTCGGCGAGAGAAGGCGTACGTCCGTAGCGTTCCTCTCTGTCGCCGTCGTCGCTCTCGTCTTCGGGGTAGTCGTTCCTCCAGTTGCCTTCTTCGTTCTCGTCGTCCTCGTCGTCGTACGCCTCCTCCTCGCCAGCCTCCTCCTCAGGAACCTGAAGACGGTAAATTCAGTACTCTGGACTTCAGGGCGCGTTTGTGACGTTCTCTCATGCACACGTATACCAGTTGCGTGTGGTCTGCGTAGGCCCTGACAGACAGGATGTCGTGGATCCATCCTGGCGTTTCCTGGTAGTAGAGGTCGTACACGTAGTCCGCGTCGACGTCCTCCGCGTTGCCGTCGCCGTGTGGGCGGCGTTGCCGCTGTTCGCTGATGCAGAGGTGCTCTCGCAGCATCTTTGTGTTGTTGCACAAGATCACGTCGGGGTCTGACTGTTGCGTCAAAAAACACAGTGAACATTTTACGGTCTTTATTCATGCACTTGCATACCATTTTTTTTTTAATTTGCTTAAATAAAATCTATTTTTTATTTTTTCTCTTACATTTTTATGTGTAAAATAAAATCATTTAATATGGAGTGGTTTTCTATAATATTTTGATACTTTTGATAATCTAATATTTGTGTATTTTTTTCCCTAATGATTGTTAAATAATTTCCCCCCAAAATGCAAGTTATTTTTGCATTTACGCCTAATATTGTTGTACCCCACCTTATTTTCATACTTATTTTAAGAATTTTGTTTAATATTTTTGGATATATGGTTATTTTCTTTATTTTTTTTACTATGTTTTTCAAAAAAAAAATTTACTATGTTTTTCAATTTTTCTGAAATTTGATTAATATTTTTGCATCTACACCTAATTAAAGCTGTATTGAAAAGTTACTTTTTAGTATTAAAAAATGCCATTCGCTGTATAAAAAAAAATCATTAATAGCTTTTAAAATCTCATTTGTCAAACTTTTTATTTTCTTTCTTTTATCTGAGAGCTCAGTATTATTAATTTGGTAATCTTAACCGATTTGTCAAGCTTTTATTCTAATATCGCTTAATATATATTTTTTCCATAATATTTTTGTCATTTTTTCTATTTACGCTACTCTTCCATTTGTGTCTTGTACATTTTACGTAATATTCTGCGCATTTTAGCTTTAGTTGTGGTTAGACCACTATCGTGAATGTTTTGACTTAAAAAAAATTTTTTTTTAACACAAGCTAATCTGACACATTTCTTATATAACACTGATACATAAACGTGAACCTTTTGCTCACTAGAATCACGATGTGAAATTTGACAAAAATCGTGTCCTCCCAACTTCGGAATGGAGGCGAGTGCTTCCAAAATGTCTTCCTCTCACCTTGCTGAGTGATTTGTCCTGCTCCGGGAGATCTTCGTGCAGGAGATCAACCACCTGGACTTCCTCGAGACCCAAACACTTCTCCCGTTTCCGGGCGACTTCCTCCTCCTCCTCTTGCACCTCCTCCTCCAGCACCGCGGCGCCATCGCCCGCCTGGCGTGTCTGCGTGTGGGTGGGCAGCGTGAGGCCAGTGGCGGTGCGGTGGCTGGAGAGGATCCGGTAGCGCTCGTCGCGCCGGAAGCCCAACTTGGCGCTGCGCAGGTCGCCAAAGATGCGCTGCGAGCTGTTGGCGGACGGCCGCAGGGCGTGCGCCACACGGGGTCGGGCCAGGGCCTGGCGGACCTCCGTCTGCACGGGGGCATCCTGAATAAAGGACACAGGGTTCGTGGTGGTCAAACATTTTGGGGGGGATTTTCTGTTTCAATTCTTGAATAATGTAATTTTCATAAATTATTATTTGGCTAACATTCTCATTTTTTAACATTTGCTTTTTTTCATTATCATGTTTTTTTAAATGTAATGTTTCAGTATTTTATTGGAATAAAATGCCAAATTAAGTGAAGTCAGTTAGTGCGTGTACATGCTTTAAGGTGTTTTTGCTTGTGTGAAAAACATTAAGTTGCCTTGGGTATGAAATGTGCCTTTTCAGTATTTTATTGGAATAAAATGCCAAATTAAGTGAAGTCAGTTAGTGCGTGTACATGCTTTAAGGTGTTTTTGCTTGTGTGAAAAACATTAAGTTGCCTTGGGTATGAAATGTGCCTTTTTTTTTTATCAAATACTCACTTAAGGCCTAATAATTTCCCCCCCAAAAAATCTCATGATGCTGGCCACCTTTGTTATAATCCTTATTTAAAGAAAAGTGATTTGATTCTACCCCTCAATTGAAACTATTAATACATATTACATTATTAATAAATATAACTGAGTATTTGGTGAAAAATGACTTGGCTATTATAGTATTTGGTGAAAAATGACTTGGCTATTATTTTATTTAGATGACCAAGGTGTCAACATTACGTCATAAAGATATCGCCCGCTGACGTCATTCGATGACGACTTCCCGGCTAACGGCTACAAGCAAAGCTAATAACTGTTAAACCTTACGGCGCGTCAGGTTAGAGAGCTACCTCGCATTTAGTGCGACAATTTCTCTTCCCCAGACGATTAAGTGACAACAGTCATGTTAGTAGAGCTTAAAGTGGTCTTTGCGTCTTTCTTTACGTCGTGTTGACGCTAGCCGACACCGCGGCCATCTTACCTGTGTCGCTACCGTTGCCACGAGTTTGAACACCGACTTCTCCACGTCGGCCTCGCCGGGCTCTGGTGCCGTCTCGCCGGGAGCCTGGATAGTCTCCGGTCGGATGCGCTTGCAGGCGAGCAGCAAGGCGTCCGCCGGGTCAGTGCCCCGCTTTCGCTTAACACGCAGAATGGTGGCGTTGGGCTCCATGTTTGTTTGTCGCCTCGCCTGCGCGCGTGCTTTGCCTGCCTGCCTGGCTCCGTCTGTGTTTGTCTCTTTGACGACGCCACGTGACACGAAAGCGCACACAGCCCCGCCCACCCGCGGGAGCGCGAGTGTTTGCTATGCTACGCAACAGTCTCGCCTAATAAGAATAAACTATTGAAATTGGATGGTGCTTTTTAAAAATAAATGTGAGACACGAGCACGGGTTTTCACTCCCACGTTTTTCCATCGCTGCTTGCTGTACGTTTTACATCCAAATGTTATTTGAGTTTCTACCCGGACCCATATTGTGGTCAAGTCTGGCTTGTTTTTTGTGTTATTCTCAGTTTCTCTCCGGACGTATATCGCAAGCGGACATTATTCTCCATACTGCTCATATCTTCGAAGTTTATTTCATTAAAATCTATAAACCCGCTACTCTCTGAACTGCACACCAACAACGTGGCTTTAAGGTAAATTATATAGGTAAATGTTGTCATTTTGTTGATAGTGCATCATTTGCTCGTATCTCTTTTTACCCTAACTGCCGTCTAATGGTCATTTTATGAGTCTGGTTTGTTTTGCACACCTGCATGCACAATGGCAATGGCTGCACGGTCAGTGCAAACTGAACAGTAAAAACGTCGACAATGCAGACTATTTAAGCCAATGTTTTTTTTCTTCTACGTGTATATTGCCTGATTAGACTTAATTGTGTATTGGCATACTTTCTCACTCACATTAACTCGCAAAAAAGGTAAAATAATAATAATTTAAAATCCCGTAATAATACATTGCCTATTTGTAATTCACCTGCAATATACTTTTGCAGTAGGTCCTGACAATCTTTAACTTCAAGTGTAAATAAAAAAAAAAAAATCTGTTTGCATTTTTGTTTGATTATTGTTTGACAAATATGTATTTAGTTTTTTTTATTTATTGCAATGTAAATTACTGTATTTTGTTTTATGGAAAATATGGCTTAAAGGGAAAAGTATTACTCCCAAAACCAATAATAATAATAATCAATAAAAAAAAAATTAAGATGACGTCCTTAGAAAAAATATTCAATTAAAAATAATTTGATTCATCCACCAGTACCACTGCAATAATAGAAAATTAATTGGAAGGGATTTATTTAATGCCTTTCAATGAAACCAGAGGCCCTTCAAATTTTAATGTACTGTATGTTATAATGACATTTATTGGATTTTCCGAGTGTTCGTAGAGATGTCTCAGGGCAGTCAACACGGCAAGTGGAGCGTCTCCAGCAGCGAAGACGACGACGACGATGAGCTTCCTCCATCAACGAAGTCGTCCAAACCCCTTCAAATGACCCCCGCCCTCAAAGTAGACGCCACCCCCTTGGTGGTAAAACCAGAACCATTTCCGGCACCTGCACTCGTGGTTGGTTCTGAGGCCAGACAGCAGGCTGCAAAGAATCAGATATACCCCGTCAAGTATGAGCCATCTCCATCTTTAGCCGGGAAAAGGAAGCTGGACGCGGCAGACGGCTCCGGCTGGGCGCTCTCTGACAGCGATGATGATGATGATGATGATGATGCAAAGAAGAAGAGTAACCCACCACCAGCAAGGAAGGCTCCCAGTCCCAAACGCAAGAAGGTGGTGGACAAACGCCCTCCCAGCCCCCACGGACCTGTCTCCTACATTGACGAGCCCGACGACTTCTTCGAGTCCAGCGTTCCCTGCCTGGACGACATGTTTAGGTTCTACCTCAACAAGGTGACAGGCCTGGACAGGAAGTACAACAGCGGCGCGCTGCACATCAGAGGCGAGTGGAAGTCCATCTCGGTTTTTGGCTAAAACTTGCAATTTCTGCATTCACATTTATCTAATGATAATGTTTTCTTCTGCAGACGTCCTCTCGCCATTATTCGGCACCTTAAAAGAATCCGTTCAGGTGAGCTTTCGATCAATTAAGCAAATAATGTGTTTCTACTTCATGTTTTATGCTAAAATCTTGACTAAAATTGCAAATTGTCTAATGTTGAGGTATTACAAGCATTTTCTTGTTGCCAAACTTATTTTATAAAATAAACTGAAATATTTTCATTAACTTTTATTCCAAAGCTAATTATATATATATTTGTTGAATATTCAATTATTAATGAGGCAATCACTACATATATATTTTTGCATTTCCCACATATTTGAGCATTATCTTTAAAACAAATCTTTTTTGAGGGGGAGGGGTGGTTGTGGGATCCCTATTTCTCCCTGCATACTGGAGGATTATCTTTTTTGGGGGGGGGGATTTATTATTGATTTATTGTTCATCGCATTGCTATTTTACCCCTTCATTAAATGTACTGTATTTTTGTTATTAAATTAATTACATATTTTACTGTATTTACATTTTATTTTTATAAAATAAAAATAAACTACTTTTCCAAATAACCTCAAAACCAGCTCAACAAGAATAAATTTATATTTAAAAAAAACTAATAGGAAACACACTGCAATCCTATGCTTATTACCAGTAAATACATTTGTAAAATTACGCTAGCGCTATTCATCTCTTTTTTTCGACACAGTTTAACTACTGCTTTGACCTGGCCTGGATGGTTCAGCAGTATCCTCCAGAGTTCAGGTGACTTCTCATCACAATGATGGCGTCAACAACGGTGACGCTCAGGTGAGCCTCTCTGCCATTTTGTTTTTGCATTTCTTCTCAGGGATCGTCCCGTCCTGATCGTCCACGGGGACAAGCGGGAGGCCAAGGCTCGGCTGGTGAAGCAGGCTCAACCCTTCCCTCACATTCGCTTCTGCCAGGTACAAACGTAAATGTTGAACAATTATTATTTTTTTTATTTGAGGTCTGGTGTTCATTTTTTTAAATGTATTTGTTCACAACAACAGTCTTGTAAATACAGAATGAGTGCCGATGAATATTTTTGCCCGACAGGCCAAACTGGACATCGCTTTTGGAACGCACCACACGTAAGAATGATTCGCCATGAGCAGACCTTTTTGGATTACTGCAGTCTTGCATCCATAGGCACACTAAATCAAATGAGTGGATTGATGAATTGCAGGAAAATGATGCTGCTGTGGTACGAAGAGGGCTTTCGAGTCATCATCCTAACCTCCAATCTCATCCGAGCCGACTGGTACCAGAAGACGCAGGGGTGTGTCACTTTTGCTCCTTATGGAACTTGAGCTCACGTCTTAATCGTGCCCCCGTTCTCTCCCAGGATGTGGATGAGTCCTCTGTTTCCACGGTTACCAAAAGGCAGCAGCGACACTTGCGGCGAGTCGCCCACATTTTTCAAGAGGGACCTGCTGGAATATTTGGCATCCTATCGGGCGCCCGAGTTGGAAGAGTGGATCCAGCGGATCAAAGAGCACGACCTCTCGGAGACCAGGCACGTCTTGTTGCAGAAATGCGCACACACACACACACACACACACACACGAACGCAGAGGACACCATTTGAGGAACATTTCGTGAGGCTTTAAAATGAGGCATTGTGTCTATTAGACAGCACACCCAGCGATTAATTAGGGAGTTTCATCTACAAGAGATGAAGCCACTATTTTTGGAAAATGAAGCATTTATTAGAAGTTGGGCATTTAGTTTTGGAATTTTCATTTGAGTTGCTTTTGATTTTGTTTTGAGTTTTAATTAGTTTTCTGGGTAATTCTGGGTTTTTATTAGTTTTAGTTATGCTTAGTTTCAGTGTTAGTTTTCACAATATTTAATGGTAAAATGAGAAAAATCACGCATTTCTGACCTAATGTTGCATTTCGGCTAAGAGCCAATGTCAAGCATCGGAGCGACATCATCTGAAGTTGCTTTTCTATTGGCTGCTGCTTGATGACATCACTTCTGCCTGACACACTTTCAGACGTTCTTTTTCCGGTTAATATCAAAATAAATATACGTAAAATCATCCCCATAGGCTCATGCGTTAAATTAATTATCAAAGTCTAAACGAAGGATATTTTTACTATAATTATAGTTAGTTTCAGTTAGTTTTCGTTTTTTTAGAAAAGCATTTTCGTTTTTATTTTATTTTGTTGACGAAATTATTTATTGAATTTTAGTTTAAGTTTTTTCGTTTAAGTTTGTCTTGCTGTGGTCTGTGTGTGGTCAGGGTGTATCTGGTGGGCTCCACTCCTGGCAGATACGTGGGGCCGGATATGGAGCGCTGGGGCCACCTGAGGCTCAGGAAGGTGAAAACAAAAACAAAAAACATCATGTCGCATTTGTTTGGATCATTGCCATCAACGTCTCTCTGGTTGGCAGTTGCTTTACGAGCACGCCGACTGCATCCCCGGCGAGGAGCAGTGGCCTGTGGTGGGCCAGTTTTCCAGCATCGGCTCCATGGGGGTGGACAAGACCAAGTGGCTGGCGGGGGAGTTCCAGCGCACCTTCACCACGCTGGGAAAATCGTCCGTGCGGCCCAGCCCCGCCGTTCACTTGGTACGCTCCGTCGCCGTTGAAGTACTGAAATATTGATGTGCCTTTAAAAAGCTTTTGAGAATGTAAAAAAAAAACAAAAAAACCTTATATAGTGCATTTTAGGTTCATCTTGAAATTTTACTTGACAGCCCAATATCTCTAATAATAACCAACACCGCATACCCTCTACTGTTTAGTAAGTTATTTATTTTGCAGTTGTATCCGTCAGTGGAAGACGTCAGGATGAGTTTAGAAGGTTACCCTGGTGAGTTTTTTTTCTTCTTCTTTTTCTAGCATTTCTTTCAAGATTGCTTTTATTTGAGATAATTATTGAGTCTCTTCTTGTTCGCTAGCCGGCGGCTCGCTTCCCTACAGCATCCAGACGGCGCAAAAGCAACTCTGGCTGCACTCCTACTTTCAGTATGTTCTCCCTTATGAATTATGGATCGCGCCAAAGTCACTGATATATTGTGATCATGTTTGTGTGTACGTGTAGCCGATGGAAAGCAGACGCAACCGGGCGGACTCACGCCATGCCACATATCAAGACTTACATGAGGGCATCGCCTGATTTCACTCAGCTGGCGTGGTTCCTTGTCACCAGGTTGGTAGACTTTGTTAAAAAAAAATAATTGATGTGTATTTTAGGTCATCTGTATGTTTGTGTGCACCAGGCGTTGAATTGAGGCGCTGTCTCTTAAGAGCACGGATCAATATTTGAGGAAAAAGAGCTTTTTTTAGGTGAAGTATTGATTTGTGCATATGGGTGGCACACCAAATATCCCAATGAAGGATTTTATGCCTTAGACCACTATTTAAGGCAACTTTTAGTTGTTTTTTATTCGACAGCTAATTGCTGAACTGCGTCTTGTTAGATATTTCTGTTACTGTAGCTCTGGTGAATATAAGCTTTACTGCAAACACTTTCCTGCCACCTACAGGACTGGAGTGGAATATCACAAATCAATTTTTTTTCATATGGTTCACTTTTAATCATAATAATTCATTCTTATTTTTAACATTATTACAGTGCCAACCTGTCCAAAGCAGCGTGGGGGGCTCTGGAGAAGAACAACACACAGGTGATGGTTCGATCTTATGAGCTCGGCGTCCTCTACGTGCCATCGGCCTTTGTGAGAACACACACACGCGCGATAACGCTAATGCTAAAGTGTATTATTTGGAAGTGACGGTGACCGTTATCTTCTTGCAGAACTTGAAGACGTTTCCAGTCCGGAAAAACCCTTTTCCAGTCACGTCGTCGTCATCCGGTTTCCCAGTGCCATTTGATCTACCACCGACATGCTACACCCCTAAAGGTATACATACATGTGTCTACTTTAGCCATTTATCCATCCAATTTCTATAGTAGCTGTCTTCATTAATTGGGCAGGTGAGATGACTACAGCAACCTTTTGGCAAGATGCTGTGACATCATTTATGTACATACTGATATATTTCATTAAAATGTGTGTGTGTGTGTGCATGCCAGGTCATAAAAAAAAATCTTTAAATGAAGTAATGCTATTTTTCCCCCCTTTATCCACAGATCAGCCTTGGATCTGGAACATTCCATACAGCCAGGCTCCAGACACACACGGCAACGTTTGGGTTCCCTCCTAGAAAATGCACACTTAGGATTTGTTTTTTTTGTATTTGTGCTCGACACCGTCACATTTCAGTCAATTGTATGCTATTTTCATATTTTTGTACATTAAACAATAAAATAACATGTTTCCTCATCAAAATCCTTCTCTTCATACCATCATTTCATACCATCCCGTCCTTTTTGCCTCCCTAACTTCCTATGTAAGTTAATTTAAAGTGTATACTAACTACATTTAACCTTTACTGTAAGGCCTGTGGTTCGAGGTGCGCTCTAAGGTTGTTTTTGTTAACAAAAACTAACGAAATAACCAAAAGTAAAAAACTTTATTTTTTTAATAAACACTTTTGTTAGAATTTTTTTTTGTTGAAATAAAAACAAAAAATATTATTATTATTATTATTATTATTATTATTTTAAACGAATGCAGAAACTTTATCCATACAACCGCGCAACATTTTGCCCACTACGAGTACCACCTGCAATTCATGGTGCACCGCCGAGTGGTAGCAGTGAGTCATATGGTTGCAAAGCGGTCGCCAAACGAAACCACGAAGAAGGACGCTCGCCGTCTCCACGCTCCTCTTGCGGTTGAGTGTGGCGAGCTAGTCGGGTTTACATTGCTAGCAAATTTAGTAGTTTTAGGCTCTTTTCGCACACGCAGAGAAGGCTCACGCGTCTCACAGCATGACGTTAAACCTGATCATCAACACTAGCAACCCGCCTTTAGGTGAGTGATAACTTCTGGCTGAGTTTTCTAAAGAGAAATAGCCATGAGTGACAGCTGAAGTGGCTAGGCTGCTAAGTAGCTATTAGCACGGCTACGTGTCCACCGCTGGCATAAAAACACAATAACATTAGTGGCGAATTAGCCTCATTTGTGTTTGGATATCTATTTATATTATTTGTTTGGAAGGGGCTAAAATACATCGGCTGTTTAGATAGCTTTTTTACCACCAAAGTAAACAAAAACAATGGGGGGTATCACGACTTTAAATGGAATAATGTGTGCTGACTCTCCATACAAATACGTCAATAAAGTGAATGAACAAAAACTGTAACACTGTTGTTAGTATAAATGTAAGTAACTTATATATGTTTTAGCACGCTTGAGTGGGGCGTGCACGCGAGTGAGCTTCCAATTAGTGATCGTGTCGTCGTGGCATTCAAAACAAGCGACAAAACCGCCGAATAATTTCATTTACTTTATGCCAAAAAGCTCAGTTGTTCTACTTTTATTTTACGTCTATGCGCGTTGTTTCCTCTGTTGAATCAAAAAATTTGAACTTTAAATCGTAACGCAAGTATAAGTGACGTGAAGGTTTACCGTGTGTTGCATCAGCCCAGAAACTAGCCCGAACCAGCCCGCACGGTTGATTTGATGGTTCTATCGAAATCCCCGCATGCATGTTTGGTGGTTGCACTATTATTTTAGTACAAAATGTATTTTTGGTCAGTGTAGAAGTGCATTAAGGACTAACCCTAAATTTAATAGCGTCGTTCCGGGTTTCACAGCGCTGTCAAAGCGGCTAAACAGCGACACAGATCTGAGTGGGTACTGCATGCATCAGCTGATGCAAGACGACAAAACACACATTTAAAAGTCTTCCCTTAGCACCAGATCTCCCACGCTCACTAACGAGAATGCCAGAGAAGAATCAGTTGTTTCACATTGAGATCATACTGTCTCTTCAGGAGCCCTCCTGACCGCCGAGCACGTGAAAGGAAGCGTGCAGTTGTCAGTGGAGGAAGGCAAGGACACTCGCCTTCACGTCTCTGAGTAAGCCGGACAACCTTTGTCTGAAACCAGCTGCGCCCATGTTGGAAGTTAAAAGCTGTTTTGTTGTCGTTCTCGCAGTGGCATCGAGTTCAATGATGCAAACTCCATCAGCCGATACTTGGCGCGAGTGGCGCCTGTTCTCGGCCTCTATGGATCCAACCTGATGGAGCAGACTGAGGTGTGTGTACGCTTGCAAAAATCTGTGAATTTTCAAAATTGAAAACTTTCCATGGGAATAAAGAGGAACAAAGCAGAATCAATTGAAGGTTGTCTTTTGATTGGGGAATTTAAATGTAATTGGTGAAAATGTTTTTCCATAATCTTGATTTAAACAACCAGATTTCATGCAATGCAGTAACACAATGTAAGCCCCAATATAATGCAACACATAACTTAATTTTGCAATATAATGCAACACAATATGTTCCTGCACAATGGTCAACCTCCATTTTGTGTGTTAAAATTTACACAAAACTTAATTTTGGCTTTTTCTTTAGCTTCATGAGTTTTTTTTTTTGTGGTGTCCGCAGGTGGATCACTGGCTGGAATTCAGCGGCCGTCGTCTTTGCGGCCAGCCCGATTTGAGCGCGTCTCTGGCCGAGCTGGACAAGGCCCTGTCGCTCAGAACCTACCTGGTGGGCCACGCGCTCACCCTGGCCGACATGTCCGTGTGGGCCGCCCTCAAAGGCGAGCGCCTTTTAAAAATGCAATCTTGATGAGTTTGTAGTTTAAAACGTTTTTGTTAGTTGTGGTGTTTTTGCTTCTCAAGGTCACAGCGCCTGGCCCAACAAGGATGAGGCTTACAGCCATGTCAGTCGGTGGTTCTTTTTCCTGAGTTCTCAGGTTCCCTTCACTGCCTTGGACAACAAATACACCAGCAAGAAAGCTCCATCATCTCGGTCCAATGTAAGCCATGCAGTACCTCGTATTTGCACTGATTTTTGTATATTTTGTGTGTGTGTATGTATTCATTCTTTTGTGCCGATTTTCTCATATGCTTGTCAGCCGGAGGTGAAGGAGAAGAAGGCCGACGTCGGAAAGTTTGTGGACTTGCCCGGAGCTGAGATGGGCAAGGTGGTTGTTCGATTCCCACCCGAAGCCAGCGGGTGAGGCTCACTCGGGAAGCTGAATACTAGATTTTGTCAGTCGATTCTCATCTCTTTGTCTTTGCTGCCAGGTATCTGCACATCGGTCATGCCAAGGCGGCTTTGCTCAACCAGCACTACCAGGTCACCTTTAAAGGCCAGCTCATCATGCGCTTTGACGACACCAACCCGGAGAAGGAGAAGGAGGACTTTGAAAAGGTGAGAAACAGAAAGAGTCACATGTCGACAGCATGTCATAACATGCCTGTGCATCCCTTCAGGTGATCCTGGAGGACGTGGCTATGCTGCAGATCAAGCCGGACCAGTTCACCTACACCAGCAACCACTTCGGCGTCATCATGCAGCTGGCTGAGCAGCTGATGTCCGAGGGCAAGGCCTACATCGATGATACGCCCCCTGAGGAAATGAAGCAGGAGCGGGAGCAGCGTACCGAGTCCAAGTGCAGGAATAGCAGTACGTCTGGAAAACATACTGTACATTCGTTTTAGTTGCCACCAATGAATTGTATACCTGTCAATATTGCCATTCGACCTGCAGGTCATTTCAAGGCTAGTTAGTACAGCACAAGCTCCCGGGCAAGCGTCCAGGCATATATTTATTTATTACTGCTGATGTATTATGTAAGACAGGAGTCAATTATAGACTATCCATCCATCCATCCATTTTCTGTACCGCTTGTCCTCACAAGGGTCGCGGGGTTGCTGGAGCCTATCCCAGCTGGCTTCGGGCAGTAGGCGGGGTACACCCTGAACTGGTTGCCAGCCAATCGCAATTATAGACTACTCTTATTCCAATGTAAATGACTTGTTTTAAAAAAACAACAGACAAAATGATTACATTTAAAGTAATTAATTAAAAGTAGTTGATTACAAATACATTTCAAATGTATACTAATATTTTTTTAATCTTTGTCCAAACAGCAAAGAACCAGTATGACTAGAATATGGCTATATTTATTTTTATTTTTTTTTTAAAGCTGTGGAGCAGAACATGAAGCTATGGGCGGAGATGAAAGCCGGCACCAAGCGTGGCCAGATGTGCTGCATGAGGGCCAAGATCGACATGAACTCCAACAACGGCTGCTTGCGGGACCCCACGCTGTACCGCTGCAAGAACGCCCCCCACCCTCGCACCGGAAACACATACAAGTACTCTTAATTAATTACAACAATAATCACAACTGTGACCAGCCTGCCTCTGGCGGTCAGCAGGGATGAATTAGAACAGTTTAGCCGTTTTCTGCGAGGGAATATTTCCAACCTGATTACCGTGTCTTGTTTCTCTTCCAGGGTCTACCCAACATACGACTTCGCCTGCCCCATCGTGGACAGCAGAGAGAACGTGACGCATGCCCTGAGGACCACCGAATACCACGACCGCGACGAGCAGTATTATTGGTTCATCGACGCACTGCGCCTGAGGAAGCCGTACATTTGGGAGTATGCCCGCCTCAACCTCAACAACACGGTGCTGTCCAAACGCAAGCTGACGTGGTTCGTGGATGAGGGCTACGTGGATGGATGGTGAGGTTGGGCTTGGTTACTAGCGCCGCCTTGCACGATGCACAAGTTGATGCCACGGTCACACTTTCTCAGGGACGACCCTCGCTTCCCCACAGTCAGAGGGGTCTTGAGGAGAGGAATGACTGTGGAGGGCCTGAAACAGTTCATCGCAGCACAGGTATGTTTATCTCGTCGGTGCTACTACTATTTGTCCTAAAAGGCGCTAATGTGGCTATTGAATTATTGGCCAAAGTGGCTATTATGAGTTTAGGAACCAAGCCTTGATGCGAATAGCGTAATAAAGTAAGTCATCGACACCCTCATCGAAAATATTGATAATTGCCCATATTATAAGTAGGGTGCAGCAATTAACCGGTCTTACTATTAACCGTGGTTTTTAAACGTCAGGATTAAATGACCGCAGCTGTTCAATATCACCGGTTATTTCCGCTCACGTGCGGCGCAAAACGAGCCATGCGGCATAGTTCATAGCTCTTCTGTTTCCACACGGCTCAATTAGCGGGCGCACAACAACACAGGGCTCAGCTTTGAACGCCACCCGGGGAGAGTTGCGTACCCGACGACTGTGGGTAGCGTTCCGAGGCGGCATTGGCCCGAACCGGGACCAGATTGAGTAGACGTGGGTAAAGGGGAGGCCGAAACGAGGCCCTGCGGGGCGTGGCGGTTGGGCCTCTCTGCAGTCGCCGCTCCATCGCCACCGACCGGCCGCCTCCCCAACCCCGGGGCTCCGGTCCACGGCAGGGCGTGGTGCTCCCGCGAGCCCCCCCATCCACGGCCGCCCACTGGAGAAGCCATAGGCCGACACTTTTGAAGCCGCGGGGCCGCCATCTTGGGAATCCCAAGAAACGTATCTCGGCATATGCATTATGGCTGCAAAATGTCTACATGAGTAGCGGTAAACTGCACAAATAGCCAGTTTAAAGGCTGTGGATGAACATCTCACCTGTAAGTATGGTTGAAATGGAAATAAATTGAAAGATGAAAGAAAAAGATGAGTAAAGAGAGGGTGCATACCGTCCACTTGTTATACATAGTGCCCAGGCCATATTTTAAGAGTCTGTCTAATCTGCTGTATTTGTTTAAAAAACGGCGCAGCAACTTAAAAAATATATATATTTTCAGTTATTTATTTTTGTTAAAAATAAACATTTTCAAAAAATGCCGATGTGATTAAAAAAAAAAAATGTCTACAAGAATAACCGTAATAATCGTACACCAAAATCTGAAACCGTTGCACCCCTAATTATAAGTAAGTAACACACACAATATGGGTAGATGTCCACCCTAATGCTTAAGATTAATAAAATATGTTTAAAGGGTGGAATAATGCATTTCCATGTCATATTTCTAACTGTTGACGAAACATGTCTCTTCACTTATAGGGTGGATCCAGGTCAGTGGTGAACATGGAGTGGGACAAGATCTGGGCCTTTAATAAGAAGGTACGGCTTCCCCTCTTATCTTGCATCATTACTCAAAGAATGAGAGAATACTGGAAATGTTACATAGCGCTTTTCTTGAGGTTGCCAAGCCAGAGTAAATAGAGGCTCGCGTTGAAGTTTGCTTAGTGACGAGTTCAGTCAGACAACTAGTATGGCTAGTTCATCCCTTCATTTCCTTTTCACCCCCTTAACTCAATAATACAAGAAGCTTTTCCCCTACCATTCAATAAATCGTACCCTCTTGTGTCCCACATTTACTTCTTTTTTTTTTCTCATTTGTGCTACATGTTATTTTCTTGGCTGGCTGTTTCACACATGAATCCAGTATATTCAAATAATAGCCTAATCCACAGTATGCTGTACATGTTACCTTTTGTGTGTTTTTTTTCCAGATGATGTCATGTTAAACTGATATGTAGCAGTTAAGCAAAAATAATTACACATGAAAATAAAAAGTAACAAAGTGGAAATGGCGAGACAGGGATTTTTATACGCATTGTCACAATAAATATGTGCTGAGTCCTGTATTATTTAGTGTGTTTGTTATGTTAGGTTTACATGTTTTTAGGCCCTCTTAAAAGTAATTGATTGCAGGTCAACAAAGTACGGCCTGTGTCCATGAACAGTCCGCTCCCAGTTGAACATTTGCAATCAGCAATTTGTCAAATACAGTTACCATTACCATTTCTGTATAAATACTTGGTTAATTATTAAACATATTCTAAGTAATAATAATTGAGCAATTTTTTTTCAAATAAATATACTATTTTAGATATTTAGATATGCAATTTAACTTAATCTATGAATGATTATTTTTTCTTTTCTTTTTTTCAATCAAATGTGGCCACTGAGCGCAATTGTTTTCTGCTGTGGTTTTGGATGACAATGGTTGGAGCTCCCGAGTGAGATTGCACTACTTTTTGGAGGGTTCAACATTGGCGTTTGTGCTACCTTTTCCCAACTGTACTCGTGTGTGCGTATGTGACGGCGTCTCCTCACTCTTTGTGTGTTTCCAAGCTGCCTGTTAGCTGCGTGAAGGTACTCCTCTCTGCCACATCCTCTCCATCCTCTTCAACACCCTCCTTCTGTAATTCCGCTTTAGGCTGAGCCGCTGTTAACTTTGGTTGAGATGCAAGAAGGGGACTTTTTAAAGAGCTTGGAAAGAATTAAGTTGCTAAAGTGGATTGTGGACTGAACAAGCAGCTGTTTTTTTTAATTTATTTATTAATTTTTTTTTTCGTTTTTTACCTGCATGTAGCAGTGATTCACTCATTAAGTCTGTTTCCCCCCCTCTCATGTCTCTCCTGTAGGATATTTTTTATTTTTTTTAAAACCACGTTTAACTTTTCTTTAATCATCGTGTGCATGTTTTAGGTGATTGACCCAGTAGCGCCCCGGTACACGGCTCTCTCCAGCTCATACGTGGTTCCTGTGTCTGTTCCGGAAGCTACGGAGGAGATGAAAGAAGTGGCCAAGCATCCAAAGGTGGGCAGTTTTTTTCCTTACATACACAAGTATACTCTGACACACACACACACACACATGCAGTGGCTGAGAATCTCACTTCCACGTAGAATGCCGAGGTGGGGATGAAGCAGGTGTGGTACGGACCCCGAGTGCTGGTGGAAGGAGCGGATGCCGAGACGTTCACGGTGGGTGAGGTGGTCACCTTCATTAACTGGGGCAACCTCATCATCACCAAGATCAACAAGTAGGAACCTTAATTATTCATCTCATGTCATATCGTATGCATACACAGTACATACAGTACGGTGTTACTTTTGACTAAATTCACAACTGAAATGTGCTCCTTTCTTTTTTTCTTTATCACTCGAGCAACTGAAGTTTTGGCACAAAGCACAAAGGAAATAAATCAATGTAGTACAGTTATAGTTCATGTGATTAGAGCCAATAAATGCACAAAAGGATGCTTATATTTTAGGTGCATAGTTTACTTATTCAAGTATCTGGAAATTTGTTAAGAGCATATGAGCCATCGTTTAAGTGGGGAAATATGCTCACATGGCTTTTCTTTTCCTCTCTGCTCAGAGAGGCCGACGGTAAGATCCTGTCCATGGAGGCGCGCCTGGACCTAGACAACAGGGACTACAAGAAGACTACCAAGATCACCTGGCTAACGGAGACCGCCGTCGCCCCCCTGCTGCCAACCATCTGCATCAACTACCAGCCCCTCATCACCAAAGCGGTCATCACCAAGGACGACAACTTCAAGGACTACATCAACAGAGACAGCAAGGTGTGCGCCGGTTCGATTCATCTGAGTGGGCGTGGACTTGTTATTGACATGACTGTGTGATGTTTCAGATTGAGGAGAAGATGGTGGGTGACCCCTGCCTGAAGTCTCTGAAGAAAGGTGACTTTATTCAGCTCCAGAGGCGGGGATTCTACATCTGTGACCAGCCCTACGAGCCAGTCAGGTAAGCAGGAGGAGGCTGATTTAAAAAAAACAACAACAAATTATTATTATTATGTATGGCTAGATTGGTAGTAATTAGTTTAGTTTGGAAAAGTGCATCAAAGCTAAAAAATACACCTCTATATTAGTTTATTGCACTTGTCAGAATTGTCAATAACCTATGTGTGTCCATAATGGCCATTAATCGCGAAAAGTGATTTGTTTTGCTGGTCCTGCTGATCATTTTAAACACAGATATGAGAACGTATTCCTGCCTTTTTTGTTTATAATCGCGGATACTTCTTTCAAAAGAGGAGAGGCCACATTAACAGTACGCCATGTTGCCGTTATGTGTCGCATGAACAATCATTGTGGTGGCTGGCTTGACTTGAACTTACTTTCTTTCTGAAAACTCAACATATGGCAGGCACTACATTTATTTGATATGCGGCCTAATCCTGACAGGATCAAACATTAAAGGCATTTGCATTGGCATGTTCAATATTAATTGTGCTTGTGTCACGCACGTGTGACGTTTCTATCCGGGGTTTCTGGTCACATGTTCAATAAATTTGCCTTCTATATTTTTAAACTTACTAAATGTGCATGAAAACTCACCATATTTTCAACTTATTAGAAGGAAAATATGAAGATTTCGCTGCTGCTGCAAAAAAAAATCTACATGATAAAAAGTACAATAACCTTAAAAAGTTTTACAGAAAAATCCCAGAGTATCTTATGGTGTTATTATATTGCAATTTGATGAAGATAATGACTTTGTTCTGCAGTCCTAACAGCTGCAGGGAGAGTCCATGCGTCCTCATCTACATTCCCGATGGTCATGTCAAGGAGATGCCCACTGCCGGGTCCAAAGACAAAGACAAGGACAAGGGCAAGGGCCAGGCGTCCCCCAACACGGTGAATGTCAACTTTGTTTTGTTGTTTCATTCAACTCTGGGCTGTTTTTCGGGATTGGGTCCCAGTTGAAAGTAGACAATACCCTAACTCCCCACCCCTCATGTAATGACAGCAGTACTGTTGTACTTCTTGGTCAGGCCCCTGCTGCTGCCAAAGCGTCCCCAGCCGCTGCCCCTGCGCCTGCGCCTGCGCCTGCACCCACCTCTCCCGCCACAGTTTGTGAGCTTTTCTCGAGCATCGTCGCTCAGGGAGAAAGTGTCCGCCAGCTGAAGACAGCCAAAGCGCCCAAAGAGGAAGTGGACAAGGCCGTGAAGCAGCTTCTTACCCTGAAGGTAAACCTTTTCAAATGCAGCGAGCCCTCGCTATACTTGAGGGTTAGGAACCAATCCCTGACGAGAAGAACACAAATGTGCAAATTATCTCCAAATGATGGTGTGAATAGGTGCGAAAAATTTTATGAACAATTAACCTAAAAAATTTGATTTTCCTTTATGGTTTACTGTAAATCATTAAATCCTAATTGTGATGATCAATGCATTTATTCCTTTTTTTTTCTAGGCCCAGTTTAAGGAACAGACTGGATTGGACTATAAGCCGGGTATGTCTCCCCCTGCCCCTGCCTCCGCCTCCGCCTCCGCCCCAGCTTCAGCTTCCCCATCAGGAGATTCTGCTCCCTGCCCGTATACACGCGTCTCTCAGCAGGGCGAGCTTGTCAGGAAGCTGAAGTCAGAGAAGGCGCCAAAGGTAACTGGCCACAAGGTTTTTACAGTGGAACCTCCTACAAAGCCTGTTCTGTTACAACTAGTTGAGTTTGGAAGAAGTTCTCATTTCAAAACATTAGAGAGAAAATAAAGTTAATTTCTTCATGAGGAAATCTTTATGAACTGTGCAAACAATGGATCACTGTGTGTGTTAAGATGAGAGCTTGGAAAAAGTATGGCTCAAGCTCACCGCCAATATATTTATATTAGGGGTGTGCCAAAAAATTGCTTCTCATAAGAATCGCAATTCTCATTTAGTACGATTCAGAATGGATTTTACTGTCTTGCCCTTGTTTGTGTGTGCCTTTTATTGGGAGCACTGTTCATGTTGTACACAATTTGGCCACTTAGGGGCAGTGTGGTTCCGCGCATTCTGTTACACTGTTAAGTTGTAGCCATATTAGAGAGTAGAAGGAAAAAGTCACGATCAAGTTATTCCAATAAGAGTTTATTAATTTTTTATTTTATTTTTTGCAGCGTAGGAAGAGCATATGCCGGTGAGTAATGTTAACATGCTTCTCTGTATACATTCCTGAAGCGTTTTTATATTAATAGCCGTTCTTTTCAGTAATAAAAGTGCCGCGAGTAGTGTGCTAATTAGAATTAGCGAGTCAGACTGGAGTAGATCATGACGATTTTTTGCACATCTATAAATTGAAGCAGAAATCATTGTCAATCAAATCATTTTGAATAAAAAAAATTCTGAATCGAATTGCAGACCCTAAAATCTGAATTCAATTGAATCGTGAGCCAGTCAAAGATTCCCACCTCTAATTTATATATTTGGCGTGCCAGATGACGGATGATGAAAATTGCAGTTAAACTACACACATTGTTGCATTTTTGTTCTGTTTGACTTGGGAGGTTCCACTGTATTTACGTGATATATCCACACCGCATGCATCCAACCATCCATCCCTTCAGTGGTGCTAGTCAGTACTATAGTTGTTTGTCTTGTTCCTCATCTGTCCGTCAAGCTCATCCTCACACCGTCTCATCTTTGGCCACTAATGTGTCACGTCGTCTCCCCCACCCCGCGTCATCACTCGCATGGCTTTTGCGTTCAGTTGTCACGCTGCTACACGCTAATGTGTTGATGGTACCAGGACCAGATCGACGCGGCGGTCAAGCAGCTCCTGGCACTCAAGGCCGAGTTTAAAAAGTTGACGGGTCAGGATTACAAACCCGGGATGGTCCCGGCTACTGCTTCCACTGCTCCTTCGTCTGCCGTGACCTCTTCTTCTTCCTCCTCCCGCTCCTCCTCCTCCTCTTCTTCTGCTTCATCCTGCCTGTACGAGCGTGTCGCGCAGCAGGGAGAGCTTGTGCGGAAGCTCAAGTCGCAAAAAGCACCCAAGGTATACGCATGATTGTTAAAATGATAGTTTAAAACTGATTTGAATACATATCAACTTGCACTGAGTTTTAGGCCAAGTTTAGCATTTCAAATAAAACTTTAAAAACAAAATAAGTATTTCAAATTAGAGAGTCGAGTATGGCTTAGGGTTTCATGCGATGGCAACGGTTACAAGCATTGGCTGCTAGGGTTTCGAACAAATAACATGGTTTCAAGCCAGTGTTGGGGTTTCAAATTCAAATGTCAATTTTGGGGTTTTGTTTCAAACAAGGTTTAGGGTTTCAAGCCAGGCTTTGGCTTTCAAAAAGTAAAGTTAGGCTTTAAAAGTTTTAAGCAGGGCTTGTTCGCTGTGATGGCTCAAATGCCAAGGTTAGGATTTCAAAGGAGGGGCTTAATCCAACTTGCACTCAACAGTCACTTGTTACGCTTTATTTTTATTTTTGTTCTCTATTAGGACCAAGTGGACGCAGCGGTCAAGCAGCTGCTCGCCCTGAAGGCAGAGTACAAGCAGGCCACTGGCGAGGAGTACAAACCCGAGGCGGCTCCGGCCCCGGCCCAGAAAGCTCCAGCTCCAGTTCAGAATGACGCTGCCACTGGCCTCTTTGAGAAGGTGGCTCAGCAGGGAGAGTTGGTCAGGAAGCTGAAATCTGAAAAAGCCCCCAAGGTGAGACCCAACAATTTAAGCATGCACTCATTTCTGTGTGTGTGTGTGTGTGTGTGTGTGTGTGTGTGTGTGTGTGTGTGTGTGTGTGTGTGTGTGTGTGTGTGTGTGTGTGTGTGTGTGTGTGTGTGTGTGTGTGTGTGTGTGTGTGTGTGTGTGTGTGTGTGTGTGTGTGTGTGTGTGTTTACACATATCATCCCTTATTCCCTGAAAACTGACTAATGAGCGTTTTTCAGCATAATATGTGCACTAAAATGACAAAGATGGCGCTAAAGCCCACTAATAAAAAAATTGTACCATGAACCAAACATGCACATTTTTTAAACCGGGGAGGAAGCCCGAGTACCCGGAGAAAACTCCACAACCACTCGTTCACCTTGCCATAATTTATCAGTATAGGCAATTAATATATTCAGTGGGTACGTCAATTATTGCCGGGGGTTTTTTCTCCCTACCCCACTATTCGCAACAGGGCTCATTATCACCACCTTGTTAAATGGGAACCATTTTGTGCAGGAGGCCACACATCACAGAAGCTGTCTGTTTCAGGATCAGGTGGATGAAGCCGTGAAGACTTTGCTGGACCTGAAGAACAAATACAAGACACTCAGCGGGCAGGAGTACAAACCAGTGGCGGCAGCTGGTGGTGAGGACAAGAACCGCAAGGAGAGAGAGAACAAGTCTGAGAAGCAGGGAGGAGGAGGAGCTGGAGGTGCAGCAGGAGGAGCTGCCGGAGGAGCCAAGAAGGGGAAAGGAGACAAGGCAAATCAGGGCAAGGATCCTGCCGGAGGTGCTGGTGGTGCAGGAGATGGTTCAGGACCCAAGAAACAAACGCGGTGAGAGCAGGACAGAGGTGGCCAAAGTATTGCCTGCTCTGTTCTAGGCGAAAAACAGGATCTAGCAATTAATCATACATAGTCTTTCTTGGGATATTGCATTTGTCCATCTTGTGTACGTGATTGACAGCTGTTTTGAAATACCCCTTCTGATTTAAATCTGCCTTCATTCTTTTCAGTTTGGGCTTAGAAGCTAAGAAAGAGGAGAACCTGGCAGACTGGTACTCTCAGGTACATTCAAATGCGCTCACTTGACCACAACATTTGGTACACATTTAGCCACGCATTTTCTTGTGGTATATAATACCCATGTGTTGTCAACAGTAGTTCTGTTCACTGACCATTTGCCCCCACGCAGGTGATCACCAAGGCGGAGATGATCGAATACTACGACGTGAGCGGCTGCTACGTGCTGCGCCCGTGGTCCTTCGCCATCTGGGAGGCCATCAAGGAATTCTTTGACCGCGAGATCAAGAAGCTGGGTGTGGAGAACTGTTACTTTCCCATGTTCGTGTCACAGGCCGCCCTGGAGAAGGAGAAGACGCACATTGCAGACTTTGCTCCAGAGGTCATCTCGCACCAAAAAAATCATAAGGGGTTATACATCGATGAAAAACATTTTTATAAGTCAGTTGTCTTGTTTTCCAGGTTGCCTGGGTCACACGTTCAGGGAAGACAGAGTTGGCCGAGCCCATTGCTGTCAGACCCACCAGCGAGACAGGTCAGACATCATTTTAAAAATTCTGATTTTTCGGTGTACTTGTCTGCATGCAAAATCCATTTCAGCTCAATTTTCAGCCAGTGTGATTTCCTTCCAAAGTGTTTTAAGAGTTTTTGTGTTGACTTGCGTCAATAAGTAATGATAGACATCTTTACCGCAACACACTGCCTGGAGAACGGAAATTTATGAAAAGCAGACCGAATTGAAAGAGAAAGGAGCAACCAATTATTTGAAAGTTGAGCGAAAAATAATGTTGGATTGAGGGGACTGGTTTAAATGAACTTTTTTTTTTTTTTTTTTCCAATCAATGACTTTTGTAGACTTTTCTACACAACGCTCAAGATGTTTTTTGTTTTTTTTAAGTCCTGAATACCTAAAAAATAACTATCTGATTTTGTGTTTTAGTGATGTATCCAGCCTATGCCAAATGGGTTCAGTCCCATAGAGATCTGCCAATCAAGCTCAACCAGTGGTGTAACGTAGTGGTGAGTCAATTTCCCATTCAGTACTTTCGGGCTTTTGAAGTTAGACAGCATGAAATCTTACCTCTTTGCCCCATCTCTTGTCTTGCAGAGATGGGAGTTCAAACACCCTCAGCCCTTCCTGAGGACTCGTGAGTTCTTGTGGCAGGAGGGACACACGGCCTTTGCTACCAAAGAGGAGGCTACTAAGGAGGTAACCATGATACATTTACCAAAGGAGGTTCTTTCAGAAATTAGTCCTGTAAGGCGTTTAAACAGTTTTATTGATTAATTAGAATTTATTTGTCAGGTTTTTTTGGTTTGTTTTTTTACAAGCTGCTTGCATAGTTCAAAGAAGAAGAAGACATCCTGGTGCCTAAAAACATGTATTTACATGGTGATTACAGTACTGTGTCACTTAATAATGACGCTTTCTCACAGCATTAATTTTGACATTTTAACTCTTTCATTGCCAAGTGTTTTCCTAAAAGAAAACCCCTAAAGTGCCAGCCGATTTTGAGCATTTTCACTAATTTCCAAGGCTGCCCAGAATATTGTTAAGATTGGATTCCGCTCTTTCATTAGAAAAAAAAAAGTTTGGTCCTACCTTATTCCGTTCTTTAGTAATCGCCATTTTAAAATAGCTTGGTTTCACTGAATTCACCAATCTCTCACAAAATAAGGAGAAAATGTGTTTTTGGTAAAAAGATGCATTTTCTGCACAACACTGACTTTGACACTAATAATTTTGTTTTTGTGACATCTCAACAGTCCTTCCCTTCATCTAACAAGAATAAAAAATAATTCAAATGTATTTTTGATGGCAAAATAATTTATTTACAGAAGATATATACAAACATTTCCACATTTGGTAAATTGCTTAAAAAACGTTTGTCAAATTATCAGGAATGTGTTTGTGTACATGTGTTTTAAACCCAATACATTTTTTGGAGTAAAGAGTGAAGTACAAGAGTGAAGCACTCTCCTGTGTGCAAAGGTACATTGCAGGATCTGCACATGATCTTCTTTATGCAATGGCAACAACTGCTGCCATCAAGTGGTCACCATTAACCATTACAGTGCCTCCCGGGCTTCAGATGAGGAGAGACGTCCAAGAGTCTAATCCACCCATTCATATAAAAAAAAAAAAAACATGGTTGACGAGGAGACTCGTCACTCGCACGTTTCATCATGCTTTTATCTGACGAGAATTCTCGTCATTGGCAGAAAAAGAATTAAAAACCTGCCTCATTAAATCTGTTTTCCTTTTTGCTTTGCAGGTGCTTCAGATCCTGGACCTGTACGCCAGAGTGTATGAGGAGCTGATGGCCATCCCAGTGGTGAAAGGCAGGAAGACTGAGAAGGAGAAGTTTGCAGGAGGAGATTACACCACCACCGTGGAGGCCTTCATCTCCGCCAGCGGCCGAGCCATCCAAGTATAATACGCCTCCATGGGAGCTTGCTGGGGAGCAGTCCGAACTGGTTTGCTAACCTTTTGTGTTTGCTGGCTGCCGCAGGGTGCGACGTCCCACCATCTCGGTCAGAACTTCTCTAGAATGTTCGAGATCATGTTCGAAGACCCCAAGAAGCCTGGCGAGAAGCAGCTGGCCTACCAGAACTCTTGGGGTCTTACCACCAGGACCATTGGCGTCCTCACCATGGTGCACGGAGACAACAGGGGGCTGGTGCTGCCACCCAGAGTGGCCTGTCTTCAGGTAGACACTCGAGTCTACACTGTACTTCATCTTCAAATGAAGTTAGTTGCATGTAAAGCTGGGCGGTTAATGAGTTTTGATGATTCATTAAGATTTATTTTTCAGGAAAAAAAAATTCTCCATTTTTTTAGCACG
The DNA here is from genome assembly GCF_054856555.1 of Leptonotus elevatus. NCBI lineage: Eukaryota > Metazoa > Chordata > Actinopteri > Syngnathiformes > Syngnathidae > Leptonotus > Leptonotus elevatus. Next base: position 2,875,985 of record NC_141241.1, on the reverse strand, counting down.
TGTGTGTGTGTGTGGCTTCCATTCACTTTTTAGTCACAGAAACTTAAGAAATTAAAAATACAGTTCAGCTGCGTCGCTCGGTTTGTGACGGGCCTCAACAAATGTAGAAACGCATGCGCTATATAACAGTATTTAATTTGAAGGCCATATTGTCGAGTCCTGCTTACATGGATGCCGGCATTCTCGTTGCTCAGGTTGTCATCATTCCATGCGGAATCACAGCATCACTGCCAGACCAGGAAAAGGAAGCGCTGATGAACCAATGCGCCAAATACGTCAACAGGCTGCAAGTCGCCGACATCAGAGTCAAGTGCGACAGCCGCGACAATTACTCACCAGGATGGAAGTTCAACCATTGGGAGCTCAAGGTCGAAAGTCGCCACCTTAACAGAAACCATTCCTTTCAAATTGGTACGAATGAATGCCTTGCTTTTTCCCCAGGGAGTTCCCATCCGTCTGGAGGTGGGTCCGAAGGACATGCAGCAGCGGCAGTGCGTCGCTGTGAGGAGAGACACTGGCGAGAAGATGACCATCCCTGAAGCCGAGGTGGAGAAGAAACTGTCCGCCATGTTGGAGGACATTCAGACCTACTTGTTCAATAAGTAAGATTGCTAGAACATTGACATTTGATTGCTTTTACTCCTACCATGTGACTTTTCCTGTTTTTTATTGGCACGTTAGGTAATAATTAGCATTTGTCTGAGCAATACGTCTATTTCTGTCAGTGATTAAAAACAAAATATTAAAAAAATAATAACAGGTGGTGCCACTGTCTGTAGTGAGTCTAGTGACTTATTAACAGTGACATCATACCATCCGTCAATCAAAACACAGCTGTAAAGCTGACGTTAAGGGGAAAGGAAGAAACTCAATTAAAATGACTGAGCAGGAAATTTTAGCATTATTCTGGCGCACATGTTCATCAATTAGAAATGAATATAAATACTCAAATATACTTTGTGTTTGTTTATTTATTTTTATTATAATTTTTAAACAGAGCATCACATGACCTGAAGTCTCACATGGTGGCTGCAGAGACGATGGAACAATTCCAGAAGGAACTTGACTCTGGCAAGGTGAGGAGCAAGCAGCACCCGGAGGACGTCCTCTCCTCAGTCTCACTGTGCTAAATAAAGCGTACACACATTCCCATATTTAATATGCGTGTACTTGTGTTTTATAATCTTCAAGACATAGCCGGGGGGAAAGCTCAAAAGCAGCCCGATTACCCGATTGTATGTGACCTCCTTAATGCATGTTGTTGCGTTTGCCAGATTGTCCAGATTCCGTTCTGTGGCGGCATGGAGTGTGAGGACTGGATCAAGAAAACCACTGCCAAGTATGTAAACGTGTCCTCTTTCTCCTTCTTTTGCCGTTTGAGCGTGCTCATAGTTGTGTTTTGTGTGTCAGGGATCAAGACCAGGAGCCAGGAGCGCCATCCATGGGCGCCAAGAGTCTGTGCATCCCCTTCTCGCCACTCAAGACGCTGCAGCCCGGTCAGCTGTGCGTCTGCGGCAAGGCGCCGGCTCAGTACTACACCATGTTTGGACGTAGCTACTGAGAGTGTTATGTAGCAGTAAAGTGCTTTTTATTCCCTTCCTTTCATCTACTCTTTTTTTTGTATTGTATCTCTTGTGGGAGGGTTTTCAATGGCACTTGTAGTCTTCTGTCATTTAGTTGTTTGTTTTTCAAAGGAAAACATGCTATCGTTGGACAAGAGGGTGAGAGAACTCACATGTGACAGATACGAAACATTTTCTTCCACAACAAATAGAAAATAATTCATAATTACTACCGTATTCATCATGGGGAACCAAACAGTCATGTCATGAACAATCTTGGAATTAATGGAGCCTCTCTCAGGTACTCTCAAATTGAGTTTCGAATCGTTTTTTTTTTTTCATCCAGCCCCCTTCTGCATTGGCTTGCAGTTAAAAAAAACAATAAAAAAAAAAACACCAAAAATATCTTGTTGATTTGCAGCAGTCCAAACATGATGTACATGATGCTGGCTGTGTGAGCCAGCTATGTATCCTCTGGGGTCAATATGAACAACTTGAGATAATAAACTTACTTGAGTGGCAATTTTTGTTCTTGTGTGTACCAAATTGTACAACTTTACATGACATTTAACACAAATTTTTCGAACTTTACATGACATTTAACACAAATTTGTCGTTTGAAAGTTGGGTTGATTTAATTGCACAATAAAATAAAATAAAACGTGATCCTGTCAAACTTGAGGCGACCGCGCCCGTCAAACGTCACAACAAATCACGTCCTGCTTTTATTTTCAAAGTAAGAAAATTAACTGATTTTAATTTATTGATTTTTGGTGTTGGATTAAGTCTGAACTCATTTAGATATTAATTTTAAGAAGGTCTACAGTATTACGTTACAATATATTTAAATATTTTAATTAACATACATTTCACGAAACCTCTTCACTTTTATTGCAGCGGGCGTGTTTAGGGGCGGGGCCAGGAAACAAGTCAATCAGTCGAGCTGCTGCCTTCTCCATCATATTCACCCTCCCCATCCCGCTGACGGATACCGAGTCCGAGCCGAGTGTCGACGATCACCGCCGAACTCTTCATAACATGTCACCCAGGTACTAATCTAAATTCTCCAAGACAAAATGAGCGACAGAGGTCTATCGGACGAGCAGGCGGCGGCAGCGTGCAAAGATGGAGACCCCATTACCAAGGTAGGGTCGCTTGTTGTCACTGTTTTGACGCGAGATTCAAGGTTTTTTGCCCTGTCGAAACCTGGGTTCGGGCCAGCCGAGCAGACACCATTTCCCTGTGAGTCCACGGGTTGCGTCCATTATCGGACATGATCAAGTTGTCGCGTCGTGACTCTGCATATATTTTAAATTTAGTTTTCTATTTGTCTCTTTTTTAATAAAAGTGTTAGGGTTGTGTTGATCGTGTGTGTGTTTTTAGTTCAGTAAGTGGGCACGATCAACATTTTGGCGGAAGGCAGGCAAGTTGGAGTTAGCACTACGAAGCTAACTTGAGTGACAGGCACCCTCGCCTGAAGAACGACGAGCATTCAACAAATTCCACATTTTTCATCCAATTCAAACCAATACAACTTCAAAATATTCACAAAACTCTGAACATCCGGGGTACCAGTTTTCCACATTCACCCAAATTCCCTAAAATTCCAGTTTATTATAGTAATTCCCATTTTAATGAATGGAGGCAGCTTTTATTGTGTCCTTCCATTTTCCACAACAGATTCAAAACATTCCAATTTAAAATTGAGCCACTCTTTAGGTACCATAGTGGTTCCCAATATGTCATGAATGAGATTTATGGTGGCAAGTTAGGGATAAACAGTTCTCTTGTCCTTAGTTGGAAAAGTTTGAATGTGTTGAAAAGTTTAGGTTTTTAAATTGCGTTTTTCTTTCCACATTTCTCATCCAGTTCAATCCATTCTAAATTCAATATGTTCAAGTTACCATTCAGGAATAGGCTCATGCTGACATAAACTGTATTTTTAAAAGGTGTGGTATGTTTAACCTGCATTTTCATGCCTTTTACTTGTGGCGTGTAATGACAAAGTTGAATCGAATCTTAGCTCATATTCACATTTTTTTTCTAGTTTTCTACAGAAATTGCACTTTAAATTTTTCCTTATACTACACACATACGAAACAACTAATACTTTTCTTGTGGAAATGCACGTTCATGGAATTTGTTGAAATTCCTTTGGCTTTTTTTTTTTCTCGCGCCCTGACAAGTAAAAATGACTCCGTGAATGTTTGCACTGTCTGCTGCCATTCATTCAAACTGACAGGAAAGTGTTCAGCATTTTAGTGTGAGCTCAGGATGCTTCAACTTTTAGCTTGAAAAGCCCTAATACGTCTCTCACATTTTATGCCCTAGCTAAAAACATAAAACAAAGAAAATGTAAATGCAGCTGGTATACCTTGAGGTTTTACCATTTTTTTATTTAAATTTTTCTGGAAAATGTACACACTGTCATGAATCACCTATCATGCCTATTTTCCTACTCTTAATACAGCACTTTTTTTTTCATTAACAAACACTTCTGACCTTACCTCCTTTTTCCAAAGCTTTTTGTGTGTCACCAATATGAAAGGGCCTTAACCAATTTTAAGGCTGGTTACCTTGTCATGACACACACACAGGTGGGAATAGTTGTGTACGCTCACACAGAGATGCCATTTGGCTGGATGAAATTTTTGACAGGCTTGTGTCAAAATATGACATTTCGTTCAACCTTCACATTCGTACTCCTTTCAAAAGATTCAATTGACTCTCTAGTTATAGTATGTGTATATATATATATATAAAAAAAAAAAGCACTTCCTGTATGTTGTGCAGGATTTCATGATGCAGCAGACGATGCTGCGAGTGAAGGATCCGGTTAAATCCTTAGATTTCTACACCAGGATCCTTGGCATGACGTGAGTATTAACGCACGATCATTCGAATGGAGCGATTTGCATTGTGTGTGCGAAGTTGTATTGATTGTGTGCGTGTTACAACCACCCCCCCCCCCACCCCCTTCCCAGCCTGCTTCAGAGGTTCGACTTCTCCTCCATGCGCTTCTCCCTCTTCTTCCTGGGCTACGAAGACAAGAACGAGATCCCCGCCGACGTAAAAGAAAGGACGTCCTGGACTTTCTCCCGCAGGGCCACCATCGAGTTGACGCAGTAAGTGTCTCGCCGGCTTCTTAAAATGGTCGCTTTTATTCAGAGAGCAGCGCCTTTCGCGTTTTACTTGTGACGCTGTCGATTTGAACACTCCTTGTGGTTTGAAACAGGCTCAGCAGAGTTCTTGTAGCTTGGGTTTCCCACGTGTTGGCTTCCATGTTGCACTTTTCTCTTCTAGTAACTGGGGTTCGGAGTCTGACGAAAGCCAGTCATACCACAACGGAAACTCTGATCCACGCGGCTTTGGTAAGCTTGGACATTGTTTAGTTAGTTAGTTAGTTAACACTTTTTATGACAACACTGATTTGCGTTCACCTTACTCTTTCTTGACAGGCCACATCGGCATCGCCGTGCCGGACGTCAACACGGCTTGCAAGCTGTTCGAGGAGCAAGGCGTCACCTTTGTTAAGAAACCCGACGACGGTGAGATGTTTGACATTGACTTTGAAATTGTGTTTCCCAATCTTTATTGTAGTTTGCCTTTGAAAAATCTCAGGGCAAACCAAGTAAAATGAAATAATGATGACTTTCTTTTTTTTTATTTTTATTTTTTTATTTCTCAGGTAAAATGAAAGGACTGGCCTTCATCCAGGACCCCGATGGCTACTGGATCGAGATCCTGAGTCCCAACAATATGATTTCCATCACCTCTTAAAAACGGGATGAGAGCAGAGCATGGTGCGTTTAGGGAAGATCTTGGTTGTGGAGCACAGTGTGGGAAAATAGTTGAAACGTCAAGTTGGAGACATGCAAGCTCCTCCATAATGGGACATTTAGATTGAATACATTAACCAATTTTGTTCCGAAATGACTTTAATTTGAGTGAAAGTGTGATTATGCTGCTGCTGGTAATAAATGTGAGCTGGCAAATGCAAGTGAGAACATTTTCCTCTGGTGCTTTTCAAAATAAAGTGACAAACTGCGCTTCTTTTGTTTTCTTTTCGAATGAAACTGTCTTATTTTGAAAATCGATGGGCGGATCGAGTGGGTTCCTTTCTGCTCGTCGGGTCAAAGGTCATTGCCCGCTCGCGCGTCGAGACAAGACTTAAAAGAAATGTCTGACGTTGTGCGTGACGCTCCCGCGCGTGTTGTCAAGGCTTGGCTCGCCCTCAGAAGACTCGACAAAAACGGTTTGTTGTTTCACTTTTAAGGTGTCATGCATATTCAATTCAACCATCGAGAATTTTAGCGCGCGTGGTCGTCGTCATGGCAACCGTTTGGCCGTCTCCGTGGCTTCATGGGTTGGGTTTATTTTCCATAAACAGTAAATAATGGACGCTAATTGGATGCTAATTTGGTTTTTAAATTTTGTTTTCGAGTAAAAGGTTAACGGAAGGAAGCGTTTCTCAACAGCTGCATTTGACCGTCAAGTGTTCTTATCGAGCCGGAAGAGAGCCACAGGTCCAGTACAGGGGTCCGCGTTTACGATTTGATTTGTTTAAGACTTGCAATAATACACACACACACACACAAAAAAACCAGTAAAACATTCTGTCAACTCAAGCAAGCTTATTGGGAATAAAATCGAATCAAATGGAAGTGAAAAGTTATTTTATTATTATTATTATTATTATTATTTTATGAGCCACAAACAAGACATTTATGAGCATCAACGATAGGACTCAGGAAAACAAACTATTTTTGAACATCCGGGCATTATCCTTTAACATTTATGACTTTACCTCTTACTTAAATGTCATATATTGCTAATATAAGATTGGATAAATCACCCTGTGAGTTTTACTCAACTTATAGCACATTGCTTATTTTGAGGGGAAAAAAACAAACAGTGCAAGGCAGGTTTGCTCGTATCTGCTGCATGCAACGGTCATTGCAGTTTTGGAGGGGAAAAAATGGGGTTACAGCATCGGGAGCCATTGGGGAAAGGTTGCGATAACTACAGGTTTTTGCTGCGATTACTACGATTTTATCCTTCAACTACTTCGCCTTTTTCCTTGGAACGTTTCTATTTGGCACGTAAGCGCATGCAGTACGTGTTATGTTTAAAAGCAATTATGAGTACCGGATGATGTATGTTACAGATGACAGAGTTGTGGCTCTCCGCGAGGTGTCAATTCCTCAGGCGGCCGACATGTCCTCCATCGTACAGGTCCTCCCTGTTGGTTATGCTGCTGTCACGGCAACACGCACATTGCAGTCAGTCAATATGACTAAATATGACACGTCCTGTTATCATCCTTTTTCAGATCATTGCCACCTCCTTTAGCCTGAACTCTTCAGATGTTGTGTTCAAGGTAAGCTGCGCACTCTCAATTAATATTTACTTTGATTATGACTCAATGAATGACTTGCATGCATGTGCAGATAAGAAACCAGCGTGGATGTCTGATCCCTCTGAACAGTTCCATCCCAGAAAACAGCAAGCACATGTATGTATTTGTTTCATATGGATGTACTCAGATTCACATTTGAAGGAGAACTTTTTAACTCATTCACTGCCATTGACGGCTATAGACGTCAAAAATCTGTTTGTATTCGTTTAACATTTTTTCCCACTTTTCTTAACATTGCATTCACTTGAAAAAAAAAATCTCTTGTTTTTCTTTTTTAGGGAGATTTGGGTTTTTTGAGTATTTTATTTAAATTTTCAGTTTTTCTGAATATTCTTTTCTGTTTTACTGAATATTTTTTTCTGTCCAAAAAATATTCCAAAAAACGGACAATTTTTTTTCTTCTGAAAAACAGGGCTGGTGTTCTGTTTTTCGGAGTAATTTTCTTTTCTTTTTTTACCTCTGAACTCCAAGTGACTTGTTGCAGATTCGCTAATAGCGGAAACGGACACTTTCCAGCATACCTCCATATGCAATAAGATGGTCATGTTTACTTACTGGCTCTCAATAAAGGAATGAATGTGTATATTGTATTGTGGTTTATTTTCTAATCTCTAAGGGAAAACTCCTTTAAAAAAATACTCAGAAAAACTGAAAAAAAACATTCAGAAAAACAAAAAAATAATTATTTTATAAAACAGGGGAAAATTACTCAGAAAAACAGAAAAAAAATATTCAGAAAAACTGAGGAAAATATATATTTTTTAAAACTGAAAAAAAACCCACTAAAAAAACAGGGGAAAACATTTCAATAAAACAGAAAAAATACTCAAAAAAACAAAGCTACCCCAAAAAATGAGTCAGAAAAGCAGGACTTTTTTTTCAAGTGAATGCAATACGCTTCCGTAAACAAGAGTATGAAAACCTAGAATTTGTTTTATTGTACATTTAGAACATATACAATTTGTGATTAATTATGAGTTACCTAGTGAAGTCATGCAATTAATTATGTTTACAAATTTTGACCGGCTGACGCCCCAAATTTTTAACAATGTTTTATTAATTTTTTTGATTCATTCATTGCCATTGACGGCTATAGACGTCAAAAATTAATTTGAACTTTTTCTATTAGTTTAACGTGTTTTCCACTTTCGTTAACAAGAGTATGAAAACCTAGATTTTTTTTATTGTACATTTAGAACATATTTAGAATTTGTGATTAATTGTGAGTTAACTAGTGAAGTCATGCAATTAATTACAATTAAAAATGTGATGTTAAAAATGCCGCTCCTAATTTTTAATAATATTTTTTTTTTTTATGAATTTATGGCAGTGAATGAGTTAATGACGTAGTTTGCATCGGTTTTATACATCATCTTTATTTTGTGAGACTAAATGTGTTCACATCATAACTGTAGGCTATGTCATGTTTTAGGATAATGGTAACTAATATGTTAGAGCTAATTATTGTTACGTGGATGAGGACGCTTATTAGTACAGTACATTGAATCATGAATATAGTTTTCGTTTGTACGTTTTATATATTCCTTTTAGCAATAAATGAAAATGCATTATCAACACGGATGTTGTTTCTTTTCACAGGCCCTACTTGCTTGAGGTCGCCAAGATCTTTCAGCATGGTACTGTCACAAAATACACAAATCATCATGAAAATCTATCAATAAAAATGAGATTTTGCTTTTAAATTGTGGTGCACTTGTGGTTGGTGATGAATATTGTTATCAACTCAATAAAACCATAAAAACTGATCAAATGCAGTAAAGGTCTTATTATAATACTGGCATACGAGCTAATATTTGGCCACTGGCAATAAGACCTCAGTTTTATTATTCTGCTACATTTGACAACTTTTTTATTTTTTACTTTTTAACAATATTCATGTATTTACGTTTTTGTTGTTATTATTTCTAGTGCGCCCCAATCCTAAAAGTATACCTATGACTGTGATCAACAAGGGCATGAAGACCAGACTGCACTCTGTTGACAAGAGGGTACGTGACTAGATTTCAAACAATCAATCAGTTTATGATGAGAAATACCATCAAAAATAATCATGAAGCTAAACATTTTTTTTGAATGTTTTAACGCAGATTCAGAGACTCGAGGAGCTTCTGCCTCAAATAAAGCTGAGACGCGATGAAAAACTGAGCCAGGTAAATCAAAACAAGCAACGCAAATGATACATATATTTAAGCTCTGAAAATCAAAATGACATCATTTGTAGATGATTGTCTTCTTTAACTCATTCACTGCCATTGACGGCTATAGACGTAAAAAAATAAATTTAACTATTTCTATTAGTCTAACATTTTTTCCCGCTTTAGTTAACAAGAGTATGAAAGCCTAGATTTTTTTTATTGTATTAGAACAGATATCAAATTTGACGCCTCTCATTTTTAACAATCTTTTCTTTAAAAAAAAGACAACTTTTTTTTTAAGAAAAGTTTATAAAAAATTAGGGGCATCGGGCGATTACAATTTGTAATCGTAATTAATCGCATGACTTCACGAGTTAACTCACGATTAATCACAAATTTTATATCTGTTCTAAATGTACAAAAAAATAATCTCTAGGTTTTCATACTCTTGTTAACAAAAATGGGCAAAAAAATGCAAACTAATAGAAATAGTTCAAATTAATTTTTGACGTATGTCGCTGTCAACGGCAGTGAATGAGTTAATCATGTATTTGTATTTTCCTATTTCACTGTGCTTTCAGGAGATCGAATGCCTGAACCAGAAGCTGATGTTTCTCCACAAGAGAATGCAGGCGAGCGAAGATTGTTTTTACATGAGGTGCTTGATTGAATTAGGTAGCTAAAAATGTTAGCCTGCTCTGTTGCAGGTGGCAGACTCGCTCACGTGGAAGGGAATGCTCGCCCGACCGCCTCTGTGGTGAACCGTCAGCCGACACCCGTCAACCAAGTCGTCAGCACAGCCCAGTTAAGGCCTTTGGGCTGGGAAACATTGAGAGCCAGAATTGACCACTTCAGCCTCTTTACTGTATATTTTCTTTTAAATGGTTAAATAAATAGATTCTAGTTTGTTTGAGTCGTGATTCTTTCAAGTAATAAATAAATAAATATCCAGTAAATTAAATAAATGAGTAGAATGTAAAACAAATGTCAAATTTATTTTATGCCTAATGTTATTTTAAACTATATGAAAATGAAATGCAGTATAACTGTAAATAATTGCATGCAACATGTAATTATTTTATCACAATGTATTTTATAAATAAATCATTAATAAATTAAATATTTTTAAAATAAATTCTTAAGTTACAATGTCTAACTTTACGTAGGTCTGTCCTAATTATATTGGAACATGTATTATGGCTGTGCATCTCCTCAATAAAATATAATTCAATACGATTCTTGTATTGGAAGCACTTACATCTTTTAAATCCAAACCTATTTTCAGATTCAAAGCAGTTTTTGCCACACCCCTAATATTTATTTTAACTTAATAATTCATGTGTACTTTTAGTGTTTCAACTGTCCCTTTATTAACAGGTAAGGACTAATCTGGATGTTTGCAATACTTGTTTTTGTAATTATGTATTTTATAAACACAAACATCTAACATTAAAATCATACTGTTTTCATGTCAATGTATTTTTCGTACAGCTTGTGGAGTACTTCTTTGTTACACCATACATATACCATATATGGTCATACCGATCATATCACCTGTGTTTGACACTCCAATTCCCGTCGTCCCTTGCGGCGCAGTGTCGAACATGGCGCCCGGCTCGCGGACAAAAGGCGAATCTGTCTGATGGTGGGCTGAAGCCCCAAAATACAACCAAGAGAAGACGTTTTTGAGGGGGAACTTAACATAATACTTGTGTCCTCCATACAAGCCCGCATGTTACAACTCAAATCTGTGGAGGACCGTCTACTGGAATAAGGAAGGTAAGTTACGAGCCGCTGCTGCGTTTAAAACGCTCTCATTAGCCCGCTTGATTTCCTCTACGTGATGTGGCCGAAGCCCCCTTTAAAGACCCCGCGGTTCTGCTACGTTTAGCCCAGATGTTGGGAAACCGTCTCCCAAACCGGTCACATTTAGTCTCCCTCGGTTAAGTAAGAGTTGCTCTCCGATTCGGTATGTTAGCAGCCCACCTGGCCGCTGCGGTTTCGACGCAATGCTCCTCGTCGCCAGCCACAAAACATACGGAGACACTCGCTGGTATTGAGACAAAATCAGCTGATTTTAAAATGGGCTTTGGTGTGGGAAGGAAAAAGTTGAAACACTGCGCTGTTCTTCAACATGTCGAAACTATTGGCAGGCTTTCTGAGCCATCTGAAATGGTTTATTTAGTATGTATTCAAATGTGTGTTTTTGGTCAAATCCGCTGGAGGAGTTTGTTAAAGTATAATTATACAATAACAATCACACACACACACACACACACACACACACACACACACACACACACACACACACACGTTAGCTGTGCCATCATGGCTGCAGCTGCAGACCTCAATTAAATCTCTTCGAGAATAAACGAATTAGCAAGGAAACAGGAGGCCCTGCTGTTGTTTATGTGGCGTGTTTGTGTTTGTTTTCTTTTTTCTTCTTATTTTTTGCAGTGTCAATAGTTGGTGCAAAACAAACCGCCCCAAATCGTGGCTGGAATCAAGTTGGTTCTTTGCCGTGGAGAAGAAGCGTCATTTTATTTGTTGAAAACTTTACATTTTTACTGGAAAAAGTAACACTTAAACTTAAAAATTGTGTGTGTGACAAATGTATCTATTTTTTATTACCATTTTCAGTCTGTAAAAGGTGCATTTTTCATTTATTTATTTATTATTATTTGTAGCCACTCACTGCAGTGTTTTTAGCCTTCCTGGTCATTTTTATCTATTTTGAAAATGTTTTTTCCCCCCCATGTCATATTCTGTCAGGCATTAGTGGTCCAATGGTAGGATTCTTGCCTGCCTTGCGCGAGGCCTGGGTTCGATTCCCGGCCAGTGCATGAATCTTGTCTTTTATCCTTCCCACGTTGTCAATACCAGTTGTGTACAAACAGAAAAAAAAGCAAAGTAATATTTTATGAAAATGATGGTGAAGTGTTAACGTCACTAAAGTGGTTCAAGTTACAAAGTTCGTTTTTTGTGCTTATTTTCATGGCGAAACGTAAGCAATGTTGGCCTCCATCTTGCCGTAGTGCACTGATGTCACTCGAATGCCTTTTCAAACTTTCAAGACGTGAAGAAAAAAAAAACGTTAAATACAAAATAAAACTGATTGTCGGTTCCTTTAAATAGATTTTTTTGTTTTTGTTTTTTATAGGTTTGGAACTTTCCACTAATTTCTGACTATTTTTGTCACTTCATTTCCATTTTTTTTTAAAACTAATTTTAAGGCGATTTCATAAAATTCTCCATAATTTCCTTTAGTGTGTTTCCACAAAATTTTCAAAAAATTTCAGTATTTTCAATCCTTTTATCATGACCAATTTTCATGAATTTCTCACTCATTAAAGAATATTTTTGAATTTCTCCCCCCAATAATAATAATAATAATAATAATGATAACAAGCCTAACATAAAGAGTAGTCAAAATGGGCGCACCGCACACAAACATAAAATGGAGGCCAAAACATGTCAAGCGAAATGATAATGTGGCAAGTGTTGATGAGGATAACAAAATATTTTTGTGTTGTCTTGTAGGATGTTGCAACATTGCGAGGAGCCGCGCTTCACCATCGAGCAGATCGACCTCCTGCAGAGGCTCAGGAGGACGGGCATCGGCCAGGCCGACCTCCTCCACGCTCTGGACACCTTGGACCGCCTGGAGCGCGCTCACGGCCGCGCCTCAAACCACCGACCGTCCTCCTGCGCCCCGCCTTCCTTTTCCACCGCCGCCACTCAGACCGTTTTCTCCGACAGCCGCCTATCGCCGAGCGGCTTTGACGTCACCTCGCCCGTCGCCATGGCAACGGCAGCGCAGACCAACGGGAAGATGTCCCCGCTGGCCAGGTTTCCCCTCGTGGGCGGCGGCGCGGTGGGCTACGGGTTCGAGGCGGGCGACGACGACGCGGACGTGGATGAGAAAGTGGAAGATTTGATGAGGTAGGAGTGACGGGGAGATGGCGAACCCCGGCGACGACATTTGTGGGAGTTGGGACCTCGTTTTAATGTGAAAAGACAACAAAATGCGTGCGTGCGTGCTTGCAGGAGAGACAGCGGCGTCATCAAGGAGGAGATCAAGTGCTTCCTGGCCAGCAGGCGCATCTCACAGGCCGTGGTCGCCCAAGTGACGGGTGCGCGTCGCCAACCTCGTCTTCCGCCTTCCTTCCTCGAACCGGCGGCTTACCTGTCTGGGTCCTCTTGCAGGAATTAGTCAGAGTCGCATCTCCCACTGGCTGCTGCAGCACGGCTCCGACCTCAGCGAGCAGAAGAAGCGAGCCTTCTTCAGATGGTATCAGATGGAGAAGAGCAGCCCTGGTGAGATCACGCCCGTCTGTCTGTCCGTCTGGCCGCGGACAGCATGTCTGTCCGTCGCGGTGTCGGTTTGATTTGTGTCTGTTACAGCGCCGTCAAAAAATGTTGGCCCTCTTGTGATTTTTTTAAAAAAAAATTCATGGTTTGGTTGACCGTTTTTAAAGTTGAAGAGAATCAAACGATTATGAATATTGAATAAAAGATGACCAAAGTGCAAGTTACACTCCACAATTACAAAATCAGCATAATCATAAAAAAAAGAGAAAGAGAAAGATTATTAATACTCATTTTGAGTTGTTTAAATTTATACATTTGAACCTTTTAAAAAAAATTAAAATAACTCATTTAATAAATTTTGTTTCGTCCAAAAGGAACTTGCATTATTAGTGTTTCAAAGAATTATATTTTTCTTAATATATTTTACATTTAAAAAATTTCTTGTTTTGTACCAAAAATAATTGTGATTCATATTTTCTTTATAATCGAGCACAAGTTAAAAAAAAAAGTTTTTAAATGGTGATTTTATTAATGAATGAAAGAATTGCAGAATTGCTTCAATTTGACAACATTGAAGTGTTTATTTTAATTGTTTATCTTTTTAGGGACATGCCATCGTATATCAATCAGATTCAAGTCTGGACTTTGACTTAGCCGCTCCAAAAGCTTCATTTTATTCCATAAGCAGTTCGGAAGTTGATTTTCTGGTCACAAGCCGATGACCGCACAATCTCCCTCCGGACTTTCTGGAATAGAGCAGAATTGATGTTTCCATCAATCAAGTGACTGAATTCGAAATATTGTTCTATTTAAATCAGATGCAACGAGATGCTAAGCTCCCAAAAAGTTCAACTTTTGTCTTCTCAGGCCATAAAACATTTCGCAATAAGACGAGTCCAATGATTTGTAAGCCATTCCAAACTGACGGGTGCGGATGACTTATTTCTCTTCTTCTTTTTTTTTTTTAATCATGAGATTTTGTTGCAGCTTTTCCAATCAGAGATCATTTGTCTGACTTCATTATGACACGCGGGTTCAAGTCTGCCGGTAATCAGAATGAAGTCAGCTTTCCTAAAACTGCAAATGTGATGTTTACTTGGGTTTTCTTTATCTGACATTTGTTTAGAAATCGTAAACAAAAAGAATTTGAGAAGAGGTCAAATACTTTTTCATGGCACTGTAACACCAACCAGTTTCTTTATCTTTCTTTGTTGTTCCCTGGCTTATAAAACATTCAATTGACCTCTGGTTCACCTCAACTGTATTTGTTGGGGGGGGGGGGGGGGGATGGGGGGGCTCACGTGCGCACACGTGCATGCTTGTAAACGTGCCCGACCCATCAGGTGCCACACTGGCCATGCATACGAGCGCCCCGCTGACTCTGGAGGACGTGATGATGGACTGGCAACAGGCCCCGCCCACATTCGCCCCCGCTACGGGGGGCTTTCGCCTGCGCCGGGGCAACAGATTCACCTGGAGGAAAGAGTGTCTGGCCGTCATGGAGAGGTGACATTTACATCCGCTGCCATTTTCTGACCATGTGACAACAGGACTTGTTTATTGACGACGTGTGTGCGTGCATACGCGCGCGTGTGTGCGTGCGCACGCGCAGCTACTTCAGTGACAATCAGTATCCCGACGAGGCGAGGCGGGAGGAGATCTCGGCGGCTTGCAACGGCGTCATTCAAAAGCCAGGTGGGTCCACATTTGGAGCCCCGTCTCCGCATTGCGGCCAGAAAGACGAGCGCGCGCGAGACGCTTGGCGTGCGTGTTTTTCAGGAAAGAAGCTTCTGGATTTTGAGAAGGTGACGTCTCTGAAGGTGTACAACTGGTTCGCCAATCGCCGCAAGGACATCAAGAGACGGGCCAACATCGGTAATGTTGTCCCCCGGCGACTCCCGTCTTTTTTTCTTTTTTTTTTTTTTTCAAATGTTTATAAGCTGTGACGAGCGTGTGTGTCTTCTCGAAGAAGCAGCCATCTTGGAAAACCAGAGCGTCGACGTGCAAAGTCCCGGAGGTCAGTCCAACGGCGACGAGGCCGACGCCAACGACGAGCAGGTATACAACGTTGTTTGATTTTTTTCATGACAACTGAATTTTGGGAAACGTCCACTTGTTAGTTTTTTTTTAATTGTATTAAGAACTTATTAATTTTTTGATTGATTAGTTATTATTTGTTTAATATTTATGTATTTTCTTTTATTGTAATTTGAACAAAAAATAAAAAAATGACTATGCCTTTTCCAAAAAGTAGTTTTCTGGCTTCTGATTGGTAAAGCTGAGATATAAATTAATATTGTTATTTAATAATATTTTTAATGTGTTTTCTGTAAATATATTCTTTAACGTTTTTTTGCTCTTTTTTTTTTATGACAACTGAATTTTGGTTAACGTCCACATTTTTTTTTATTGTATTTTCCCCGCCAAGAAATTACTTTATTCTGGCTGCTGATTGGCTAAAATGGCTAAGAATTTATTTAATTATTTGTTTAATTAAAATAATTTATATTAATTTTTTTTGTAATTAGAACAAAAAATAATAATCTTTTTTCCTAAAATGACTATGGCTTTTCCAAAAAGTAGTTTTCTGGCTTCTGATTGGTAAAGCTGAGATATAAATTAATATTGTTATTTAATAATATTTTTAATGTGTTTTCTGTAAATGAATTCCTTAATGTTTTTTTGCTCTCTTTTTTTTTTTCATGACAACTGAATTTTGGTTAACGTCCACTTGTTAGTTTTTTTTTTTAATTGTATTTTCCCCGCCAAGAAATTACTTTCTTCTGGCTGCTGATTGGCTAAAATGGCTAAGAATTTATTTAATTATTTGTTTAATTTAAATTATTATTATAAAAAAAAATTGTAATTAGAACAAAAAATAATAATCTTTTTTTCTAAAATGACTATGGCTTTTCCAAAAATTATTTTCTGGTTTCTGATTGGTAAAGCTGAGATATAAATTAATATCATTTAAAAAACAACAACATTTTATTTAATGACATTTGGAATGTGTTTTTTGTAAATGAATGTCTTCTGTTGCGCTAAAATGGCTGAGATTTTATTGAAGTTTTTTTTGGAATGATTTTACGTCATCATTTTTAATTTGGCATTTTCTGAAAAAAGACTTCGTCCGACCCTCGCCAGCCTCTCGCGAAGCTTCGAATAACGCTGCCGTGTCCTTTCCCGCGTCAGGTTCCCACGCTGCTGCCCAGCTGGATGGCGGCCCTGGGCCGAGGGGGCGCGTCCGCTCCGAGGGGCTGCACCCTGACGGGCCGCGCGCCGGGGCGTCGGCCGTCTTGGTCGCCGCCTTCGCCCGCCCTCCAGGACGAGCGGCGTTCGGAGAAGGCGGCCGTCGATGGGGCCGGCGGGGACGAGGAGGCGGGCTTGACTTTGGTGGACGACATCAAGACGGAGGCGATAGAAGACGACTAAGAGGAGGTGACGTCGTGGTTTTCATATGCAAATGAGTTGAGCAAAAGCCCAAATACCTCCCAACGCCAACAACCTGCTCGACGACACGCCACTTCCTGTCACGTTCGCGTTTTTATGAGAGAATGACGAGTCGTTCGTCACACTGTGATCACAACGGTGCAGCCTCAAAACAAAATCCAAACATGGAAGCTTTTTTTGAATTCATGTTGCATTTTAGTGGTGCATAATTCCACACGTAGCAGTAAACGAGGGGGGGGGGGGACGGAGGTTGCGTCATGTGACCTGACAAACCGATGATCAAAATAAGCTGAGTTTTGGACGCAAAGAAATGTTCCGTTTTGTTCGTACTCTTAATTGATGACTACAAATGAGTGCCACGACGGGTGGTTAAAAACGACGAGTCCAAAAATTCAACTCCAGAACAATTTCCATGTTTTTAAAAATGATGTCAAGTTCGTTACTGCGGGACAGTTTATTGCAGTAGATAGGAGCAAAAATCATTCTTAATTCTTAATTGTGCAACGTAGTCATCAATTTATAATCAATAATTCATTGATAGCAATTTTTAATAAATTAAATTTAAATGAAAAAATTAATTTAAGAGGGGAAAAATCTTTATAATCAATAATTCATTGATAGCAATTTTAAATAAATTCAATTTAAATGAAAAAATTAATCTAAGGGGAAAAAAATCTTTATAATCAATAATTCATTGATAGCAATTTTAAATAAATTAAATTTAAATGAAAAAATTAATCTAAGAGGGGAAAAAAATCTTTATAATCAATAATTCATTGATAGCAATTTTTAATAAATTAAATTTAAATGAAAAAATTAATCTAAGAGGGGAAAAAAATCTTTATAATCAATAATTCATTGATAGCAATTTTTAATAAATTAAATTTAAATGAAAAAATTAATCTAAGAGGGGAAAAAAATCTTTATAATCAATAATTCATTGATAGCAATTTTAAATAAATTAAATTTAAATGAAAAAATTAATCTAAGAGGGGAAAAAAATCTTTATAATCAATAATTCATTGATAGCAATTTTTAATAAATTAAATTTAAATGAAAAAATTAATCTAAGAGGGGAAAACAATCTTTATAATCAATAATTCATTGATAGCAATTTTAAATAAATTAAATTTAAATGAAAAAATTAATCTAAGAGGGGAAAAATCTTTATAATCAATAACTCATTGATAGCAATTTTTTAATAAATTAAATTTAAATGAAAAAAATTATCTAGGAGGGGAAAAAAATCTTTGACAGCTGTTGTGTCATCTTCAAACACAATGAAAGGTTTTTTCTCGCGTTCACGTCGTCGCTGTTACGTCACCTTTTGAAAAATGCGTCTGCCTCCATATACATCTCGATATACTGCACATGTATACATATAAATATATATCCTACTAATAATATAAACTGTGAGGGTGCAATTCTTATTCTTATTATTATTATTTTTTTTTCTTACACAAATGTGTTTGGACGTCCAGGAACAAAAGTCGCTTCCGTTGACAGAAGCCAAAGTATTATTGTTATCAAGTGTTTGTTTTTCTTGGGACACATCAAATGTGTGGTCGCTTTTGTTGACTTTTTCTTTTCTGCCTTATAACGTGTTTGAAACACGAAAGTCTCGTTTGTTTGTTCGTCAAAGTGCTTCTTTTCCTCCACGTCGGCCTCGCGCAGCAGTTGACGATATGTCGTCACGTTTGTCGAACAAACGACGCGGAGCCGTCGTCGAGGTTTGATGGCGCGCGGTTTCACGATTTTCGCGCTGGAGCATTTTGACATTTTGACCGTTTGGAATTATTCACGTTGGAATCATTTTCAAAATCCGCCATGAATTTGCGTTCAAGTGCCTTCCGTTTGTCTGTGTTGCTCGGACGATGGCTGGGAAACGTCCCTATTTCTGCAACACAACTTCAAATACCTCAACTTACTTTTCATCCCATTGCCGCTGGAAAACCACACCCAGAAAGTCCGAGGAGGGTGCGTTCAGCAAAACTGGGGCGTCGGAAATATCTGACGACGAACTCATGTTGCAGTCAAACGCAAATGTGGGGGGGGAAAAAACAGCGGATAAGCTCATATGTCAGAGGCGGAGCCAGAACATTTTCACTGCGCTGGCCAATGTGACACATCAACTCACGAAGTGGTGGTTACTTGGAAACACTAACCTTTCTTTTAAACCTTGAAACCTTACTTGGAAACCTTAAGTCTGGCCCTTACCTTGATTTAAAGCTTTTACTTTGAAACCTTACTTGGAAACCCTAACTCTACTTTGAAACCCCACTTTGTAACTTTAAGCCTGGCTCAAAAACTACTTTAAACCCCTTACTTTGATTTGAAACCCTATTTTAAAACCCTACCCTTGATTTGAAACCCTACTTTGAAAACCCTAACCTTGATTTGAAACCCTACTTTGAAAAACCTAACCTTGATTTGAAACCTTATTTTGAAAATCCAAACCTCGATTTGAAACCCTATTTTAAAACCCTAACCTCGATTTGAAACCCTATTTTAAAACCCTAACCTCGATTTGAAACCCTATTTTAAAACCCTAACCTTGATTTGAAACCCTAACCTCGATTTGAAACCCTATTTTAAAACCCTAACCTTGATTTGAAACCTTATTTTGAAAATCCTAACCTCGATTTGAAACCCTATTTTAAAACCCTAACCTCGATTTGAAACCCTATTTTAAAACCCTAACCTCGATTTGAAACCCTATTTTGAAAACCCAAACCTCAATTTGAAACCCTATTTAGAAAATTTAATTTGATTTGAAACCCTTAACCCACCAAAACCTCAATTTGAAAAATAATCCCATGATGATTGTTTTGAGTTAGTTACGTATTTTTTTTGCAAAACGTATTTTCCCCAATTTTTTTTAGTGGTCGGAATTGTTTCCAGTTTTCCTGAACACACCGTCAAACCCTCACCCTTTCACCGGGAAATGTAACTCACGATCGTTGATTATATGTTATAGTTGTAAACTTGTGAATGCTGAAGATGGCGCTAAAGGGAAGCGTGACGGTAAAAATAAATCAAGCCGCTTTGACGCCATTTTCGGAGCCGTCACGGGGAACCTCTGACGTCGTTTCAAGCAAGGCGCCGCCTTCCGCTCAGTCCTGTTCACGTGACTTTTACTCGCTTCCACAACATCTTGAAGACAATGAAAATGTGTGAAATTTGCTGTAATAATTGGATTCATTTTGTATGAACGTCAATAGCAAAATGGGGCCGAACTGCGCTGAAGGCAAAATGGAGGCAAGCGCGTTTTCCATCTGATGTCTTGTTTAAAGATGGCGTACCTCGTTTGGATGCTCAGATGTTGTGGAGAGAACAACAACAACAACACAACTAATTGTACTGCCTTCTTTTGTGCTCATCAGTTGCACAACTTTGATTTGTTCTATTTTTACCGTTTTTAATGATTGTTTTTATTCTATTGACAAGGGAATTAAAGCTGGTTACAGTCGACCCAGTGACGTTTGGTGCTTTATTTACACCACACAGGTTTTTTTTCCTTCTTTTTTTTCAAAAAGCCAGTTCCACAATACATTATTATTATCGTTTTCTTTTGAAATCTGTTACATTTAGCAGGGAAAATTAATATTTAGACAAGGAGTTATCCCAAGGACTGCCCGAGCGTCACACAGGCCTTAAAAAAAAAAAAAAGACACAAAACAAAACAGCTCACCAGTGATGAGACACTGTGATTTCCTAGATGTGTTGCAGAAGTGACTATTAAATATGTGTTTAATCATAGTTAATTATTGGGAGAAATTGTCAACCAAATCATCTATATTCATATAAATAGTCATATTCAATATATATATTTTTAAATATACCAAAATCCAAATGCAAACATGCGTATTTCATACTAAAATATTAAATCAATATGTTAATTTCAGTGTATAATAAACCTTTTCAATGAATAACGTAATAGACAAAAATATATAAAAATTCAATTTTATACATTTAATTCACAAAACCCATTTATTTAATGAAATATATTCAACAAAATGTATTTGTTTTTATTCAATAAATATGTATTTATTTTATTTCACTTTTTTTTTAAATCTAATACAAGAAAGCAAATAGTTGTGTTGGTTTTAATAATTGAGCAAATAATAAACGTGCAATCCTTTAATCAAAAAGTAATTTCTACAATAAATAATCCAGTTGCAAGCATTCCTACAATATTTGATGTTTAGTATTTCACAACAAAATACTCAGCAATCATTCATTTTTCATTTTCTTTATTTTCTTATCAGATTACTGTTCAAATGATACAAATAAAAAAAAAAACCATGATAGATGTTTCTTTTCATATAATACACGTTCTCTCTCTTTGGATTGCAGCATAGTGACAGAAAAATTAATAGGCAATCAACAAACACACACACAAAATTAAACATCTGTGCTCAACACTTTTCTTCTACATCTCCGTTCACGTGCACCAACTCACGAGCAAGAAACACGATTGCTAATCTTTTGTCATGTTGATATGAAATGTTTGCGTTGCTGCGGTATTAATCATATTCATCCCTTAGTAACAACAGAAAAACAAAGATTGTATTGCTTATTTGCGCTTGTGTTGACAACATCAACACTTAAATAAAATAAATACAAGCAAAAAAGATGAAAACTTTTAGGGAACGTCCCCTACAATAGCGCCCCCTAGCCAAGTTAGACGGCGCCTTCTGATGCGGGCAGAGCGCGGATTAGTTCAAGGCAAGACCGCCAACGTTTCCCACTTACTGATTGTGGCTTTTGTGTCATGTATGACGTCACGATGACGTCATGATGATGTCACAAACTGGCATGCGACAAGTTCAGCGTAAGCGATTGTGTGCATGAAGGGGGAAAAACAACGACAAGAAGAAAAGAAAAAGGAAGGGGAAAAAAACGTGTGCAAATGTTGATATGAGAGGCACCATAAGCGTTTTCCTATCAGGGATGTTTTCGTGCAGACGACAAAAATTGTCACAGAAATGACCTTTTTTCACCCTCATTTATAAAACAGCGCCTTTATACTTTATTTTTATTTTTTTAAACAATCCTCACAAGTGTACGTACTTCTCACAGAATTGCAATCTTATAAAATTATGACAACGCAGGCTTTTATTTTATTTACTTTAACTTCAAAATAACAATTTGTTATTGTAAATTTTAACATGCTAAGATTTTCTCATAATCTTCTGAAATTCTCATAAAATTGAGATTTTTTTTTAAAAATGTTGCAAACTTTAAATTTCCTATCCTCAGATTTAATTGATTGATACGGTAAAATGATGACTAATTTCTTGCAGAATTGTGAAAAAAAAAGTATTTTAATGAAATTTTTCTGAGAAAATTGTGACGCACATTTCAAGAGTAAATTAGTTTGTTACTTAAAGACTGAAAATTGTTAATTTTTCACATAACTTTAGTATTTTAATTCACAAATTTTAAGTTCAAACTTTTTGAGACTTCAATTTATGACTTCGTCCTTGTAATATTTTTGATTTCATTGTAAAATTATATATTTTGTTATTGGAACTTTGTTTTGTGTAAAACTGAACTTTAATCATTAAATTATGATTTATTGTTCTTGTAATATTGTGACAAGTGGATGATCCTCACACACTCTCACAAATCGGAATTTGTTCTCATGAATCCAAATTATTGTCACTTAATTAATTTTTTTCTCGTGACATGGCTTGCACTTTACCAACTTGTAAATGTTTTAGGACTTTTCCTAACGGTTCCCATGACGTCGTCAAACGTTTCTACTTGGTGGAAAAGGCAGCGTCGACGATGATGATATTGATGACGATGACTTCTCGTGCAATTTTTATTTATTTTTTACCGCTTCATTTAGGTCCATTTTCCCACAGTCAAGACCCAGCACACGCACACGCTCGCTCATTTCCGTCGACTTTGCCATAAGCACTTCCCGACATAACCATCAGACACCTGCACTAACCACCGACCCGAGATCACCTTCAACGAAGCTTTGCGTCATTGCAATTGTTTCCCTCACGATTGCACAAGTTTACTTGGTATCAAAAGAAAATGGGAAGATTACAACTATTTTGAGTGAAATATAACATTTCACGGCAAAGCTTTTTCTCCTAAAAATGGCCTTGCAACTTGATTCTGGTAAAAATGCGGCTTTACGCATAATACGACTAAATTGGCAGAAACCGATAATTTTTTCCTTCAATCACGAACTTCTTCCTCATCACGATCTGTTCTCTTTTCAGTTTATGTTTATACTCAAATTCCAACTATCATTTTTTTTTTCATGTAAATGTTTACATTATTTTATGTCTACGTTTTTCTTGTAAAAACGGCAACTTTTTTTCCTGCCAATATCTTGTGATGGGCAGTGATCGAGCGTGCTGGTAAATGGAGGCCTTTATTTTCACACGACGGCAATTTAGGATGAACGATTCACTCATGAAAATTTGACACTCTCGTAAAACTGCAATGTCATTTTTTTCTCTTTGTTTTGTCAGAAAAACAACTCATAAAATTGCTACATTAAGTTTCTTCATATTAGGACTTTCTTTAAAAAAAAAAAAATCTTGTAAAACTTGCATCTAATTAATTAACTAATAAAATATTTAAATGTTTAAAAAACAAACAATAATTTAGCATTTTCTTCTAATACCATCATTTCCCCCCACTGTGTGCCAAAAATAGCTTCAAAAATCAAATATTAATAATCAAGTAAGCAATGTGCCGCGTCCCGGTTGCGTCATCAACATTTCCAGCTTGCGCTTTGCAAAAGTCACATGACAAAGTGCCTCGATTCTCCCGCCATTTGAAAGCAAACAAACGGTTGTGATGTCAGACGACAGCGAAGATGAGCGCCGTCACTGGAGTGTGAATAGCAGCGATTATTCATTTGTGCAATTTCAAAAGAATGTGGAAGAAAAAAGACGACAGGCAAGAAAAGAAGGCTTCGTGAAACGTTCGTGCCGCATTCGTGTGCGTTTCGACAGAAATGTGACGATATGTTAGTTGCGCAAATACTCAATGACGCTCACACTGACAACGATTATTATTATTATTATCATCCATTTGATTATTATTATTATTATTAGGGCCACACTGAGCAGAAAATACAACAATTAAGTCACAACAATTGAAAAGGCTGACAGTTTGAAGTTCCTTTTTAAAAAATTTTTTTTTACAAATTTTGAAACTAATGTTGTCTTATGTCTTATTTTGACTTTCTAGTGAGCTGAAATGTTTTTCTACTTTCTTGTAAATTTGATATATTTTAATAAATGGCATATTTGGCAATGGTTTCAAACTTTTTTCTCAGAATTTTATGATTTTTCTGTAAAATTACAAGAAATTTCTTGGAATTGAATTCTTCTTCTAAAAAAAAAAGCTTCTCATATTTGCAATTCTTTAGGTTCGAATTTGAGACTATTTTCTTCAATTAACAAATGTAATCTTTTGATCTTATTCTGATTAATTTAAAAACGCACCAATTTACAATATACATTTTATACAAGAAATGTTCTATTGAAATGAAATGTCACTACTTTATTTACTGTTTATGAAACCATTTGAGCTCGTACCCCCCCCAAAAAATTTTTTTTTGTGCAAAACCCCCAAAATGATGGAAGTTGTTTTGAGGTTATTGACCGACCGTTTTGGCTTGAATGAATAACCCAAAAAGTGATCCGTTTTTAGTAGTTTTGACCCAATTGTCACAAAGTCCAAATGAAAAGTTGTACAACTTTTTAAAATGTTTTATCATACAATTGTTTTTTGTTGTAAAATGCCAATGCTTGATTATTTTCATTGTTGTTATCAGTGTGGCCCTTATAATCCTGTTATTTTATTTTTGTGTGTGTATTAACGTCATTTTCAAAATTACTAACCCACCACAGTGACGAGTCATCACAAATTAAAAAAAAAAAAAAAAAGAAAAGAAGAAAAGTTCAAAGTATCCGCGGCAGTCTTCGCTTGGCAGCGGGTCGGCCATCTCTTATGATGTCTGTGGAATGTACACTAAGAGGTGCACGCCATCTTGCTTTTTGTTCTTCCTACAACAATACGATGAGACAGGAAGTTGTTCCCATCTAAATAAGAGTCTTTTCAAAATAAGATGCACGTACACGACCAACACGACGGGCCTCGTGCGTCATCCTTGACGTCAACACGGAGCCAAAAAGCGGACTTATTGCACACAAGGGCAAAAAAAATGGACTGACTCGCTCGCTCGCGCCCCCCCAGCAGTCCCTGAGACGGCCGCCATTGCAGACCGGGAAACGGTGAGAGGAATTGTGGGTAGAGATGCCAAAGATGGCGAGGAAAGCTCTTATCTGCTCCTGGAGGCCATTTTGGGCGACCGCCCGCCCGCTCTCAGCTGCTCCACGACTTGCGGTTGTCCCCTCGGAGGACGGGAAGGCGGGCGGCGTCTGCGGGAAGATGGCCGTCGCGGCAGCTCAGGCGCTCCGGCCGAACCAGAACGCCGTGCGCGGGCCGACATCGGAAGTAGCGGTGGCCGCCCACGCAGCCGTCGTGTTTACCTGAAAGGGACGAAGACGACGTTTGGCTTCAAGTCCAGCTCCAAACAAATTCTCATTATATGACCATCGGAAATGGGATGATTTAGTAATTCTCTTTTTCGCTGTATCTTTTTCTTGAACTTTGAACTTGAACAGATTTTTTTCTTTCTTAGAATTTGATGTCATGTGATAACTTGATTCTCATGGATTGACGTCTTTTTCCTTGAGCGTCTCATCATTTAACTATTATAAATGGAACATTTTTGTTCTCATGAATGAAAAATAATTTGTTTTTATACGCGTCATTTGATCATTTTTCCTCTCAATTTCCCGTCTCTCGACTCACTGAGGTTTTTTTTATGTGTGACAGCTATTAAAATGAAATTGACTTTTTTTCCTCATAATTCTTGCAAATTACTTTTCCCCCCTCAACAATTCTTATAAATCAAAACCTTTTTTCAGTCATAATTACTCGATTCTTGTATGTTTATTGGTTAATCATCATAATTTATTTTTCTCGTATAAGTATTGTTTATTAACATTGTTTCGTCAACATATTTATAGTAAATTCAAAACTTTGGTCCTCTGAATTTTCTAGCTTTATAATGTCATCAATTTATGACCAATAAAACATGTTTTTCTCATAGCTAAATGTGTTTTTCTCACATTGCAACAATCCTTTCTTGTGATTGTATTACTTTAATCTTGTCATTTTATTGAAATTATATTACAAATTTTTTTGCAAATAAACCACTTTTTTTTCTTAATTTTATGATTCATCTCACAATTTTATGACTTCGTTAAAGAACTTATTTTTCGTGAATTTTTTTTAACCAAATCTCATAAATTCAAAATTCTTCTTTTGTAGTCTTATGACTTGATTCCTGTAATTTTTTAAAAACTTTTTTCTTTAATTTGTACAAGTCCATCATCTTAAATTGACACTTTCTCCCCTCAGAATAGTCATTTCTTTTACGACCCCATTCTTGTAAATTCAGTTATTTTCTGCCTTTGTCATAATTTGATGACTTTATTTATTCACATCATGCAATTTATTCAATTGATCTTTTTTATGGTAATTTTATGGATTAGAATTTTTTTTTTTTACTTTAATTTCCCCAAGTAGCAGTAGGACATACATTTAGATTGACACTTTATTTTTTCAATTAGATGGTCTGTTGACTTGATAAACTTATTTCTTGTAATTTTATTTCTCTTATTTTCTGTTAACTTGAGGACAAATCTCATTAATTGACATGAATTCCAAACGAATTTGATGACTTTTCGGCTGATGATTTTCCATTTCCTGCTGCGATTGCGCCGTGTGAGCTCACCTGCGGGGGAGTCCAGCTCCACGCCCACCCACACGCCTTCGGCAAAGTGCGCGGCCCCCACGTAGCGCACGGTGCCCGCCTTGCCGCTCCCGACGGCCACGTGGGCGCCGTCCGTCAGCCAGTCGGGCAGGGCCGAGTCGTCGGGCGGCTTCTGTTCAGAGGGGAAGCGGCGTGCGGCCACGCCGTCGTGATTGGCGGCGTCGAGGAGGAGGGAGGTGGACGACGAGGACGAGGAGGGGGGTTGCAGGACGTCGGACAGGGTCGCCGTGGAGACGCTGGCCGAGAAGTAGCCGCTGGACGATTGGCTGAGCGGGCTGAGGGGGGCGCTGTCATGCGGGTCATGCACGGCTGGAGGAGGGGTGTCGGCCGGCTCGGGCCGCCGTTCTCTGGCCGGCGCTCGAGGGACGGGGGCGGCCTAGCGACCGCCGCCGGGGCGGTGCAGACAGAACCAGCGTCAGAGTCGCACTTGAACACACGGTTTTCTCTCAAATGTCTTTTTTTCTCTATATATATTCCTATACATTTTGTTTTCACAATACTTTTTTTTTTTTTTTTATCTATAAGTCTCATAATTTTGTGACTAAATTATAGACATAGGCATTTTTTGTCCTATTAAAAAGACTTCAGTATACTGCATATATTATTTAATTTACAAACTTTTTCTTAAAAATGTATAACTTGATTCTCAAAAATGTACATATTTCCTGTAATAAATATTCTAGCAAAATTACTTTTTTGGGGGGGGGGGGGTAATTTTATCACTTAATTCATTCAAACAATTTTTATCACTTTTCTCTAATTAACATTCCAGTAAATGTAAAAAACAAAATCTTGTAAATAACTTGATTCTCGAAAATAGAAAACTTTTTTTTTTTTTATAAATATGACTATTTGTGCAGTTTCAACTTTTTCATTTTTTCCCCATTTTATAAATCTACACTTCCGCCTCGTTATGATAAACTAGTTCTGTAAATTCATTCCTTTTGTGCAGTTAAACTTAATTTTTCTAATATACTACCTTAGTCTCAACATTTTAGCACTCAATTCTCGAATGTAAACATTTTTTTCCTTGTCATTTTATGAATTCTTCTCAATTTAGATCATTTTATGCTATAATTCTTTTAAATGTACAAATGAACATAAATTGACATTATACATATATTATTCTTAGCTATTCTTGCAAATTAAAATTCATGACATTTTACTTAATTCTTCAAAATTTTAAAAAACATGACTAACCTTAGAATTCACATCTTTTTTCTTGTCATTTTTAT
The DNA here is from genome assembly GCF_054856555.1 of Leptonotus elevatus. Classification (NCBI taxonomy): domain Eukaryota; kingdom Metazoa; phylum Chordata; class Actinopteri; order Syngnathiformes; family Syngnathidae; genus Leptonotus; species Leptonotus elevatus. Next base: position 2,847,969 of record NC_141241.1, on the reverse strand, counting down.
GAGTTTATACTTTATACTAATGCTAAGAACTATTCAGACAAATCTACCCTCTGATAAAATTAAAAAAATAAATTAATATATATGTTTTTAAAATTGTGAGCGATGGGAGTTACTTGCTTATGCTAAAACAGCTGCAATAAGGGACATGAGAAAAAAAAAAAGATTTACCAACGCAGGAGAACAGCTAAATTTTTGAGAAGTTGAAAACAAAAAGAAAAGCCAATTTAAAGTGAATTAGAGTGTGATGAGGCAAAAATAAAACAAGAAAAGCAGGCAGCGAGTGGAGTAGTGCATCCTCACCATGTCCACCTTGACTCTGTTGTCATCACCCCCTGGTGGCGACATGATGCGTGGCACGTGCTGCAAAACAAAAAAGCAAACGTCAGATTGTGGCCTTTTTTCTTTTTTTTTGTTAAAAACGTATTCTTTATTTTTCACTCCCTTTTTGCAGGTTTTGTGCTCACACCAAAGCCTTGTCTAAAATAGAAGCACAACTTTGGCAACATCGAGTGTTGAGAAACGACTTTGACGTGAGCAGAGATGCTCATTTAGATGCAACAGACATTTGCGATATTGAAATTGTTTCCAGAAGGGAAAAAAAATGAAGTCTTAATGTTTGAAACGACCCGTTTGAGAAGCGCTCGGGAGGAGGCGCGAGCACAGCGGCCATCTTTGCCCACCTGCTGGCCGTGCGGCGACGGCCTCAGCTCCTTCTTGTCGTCTCGCGCCGGAAATAAAGACTTGAGCAGTTTGGGCATCTGCGGGACCAACGCCTTCACTGAAAGATAAGAGGCAGCGAGTCCTGAACGACCTGAAGGAGGAAGAGGAAGGAGGCGAGGAATCGAGGAGGCAGAGGAGGTGTGAAAGGTTAGCAGAGAAGTTGAGGAACGTGCCACAAAGACACAAAGACACAAAGACACAAAGACACAAAAGACACAAAGACACAAAGACACAAATACTCCTTCGACATGGAGACTTCCATTCAGCAGCAGCAGAAGACGACAAGCCGAAGAGGAGGAAGAGGCCACGGAAGCTTACCTTGCTCGGGCTCCTGGTTGAGCGGCAAAGTGACGGCGGTCGACGGCGGCGGCGCCGGCGGAGCGGGGCAGTAGGTGGAGGGTGACGAGGCCGGACGGGGGAGCGTGCGATGGTACGCAGACGGCATGAAGATGTCCTGCTGACTCTCCCAGCGACCCTAAACAACACACGCAAGCAAACGCGTCAAACGCGTCGATTCAATTCCACATTTCATTTGTTTTCAAGCACCAAACGCTTTCTAAACATCGATTTGGCTGCACAAAGAAGGCCCAAATATTCAAACAGCTTCAACCATGACCAACCACAGTAACACACTTTGTTAAATGACGGTAACAATTCCACCGTTCGAAGAAAGTTGCTATATTTGATCTCATTATTTTTTTGTCTTTGCTACATTGTGGGGCCCATACACGTTTAACTACCATTGCGGGGACATTTTCAGGTTCAGACCTCTTTTTGAGGGTCAAGACTTGGTTTTTGAGTTTTGGTTTGAATTATGGGTTCTGGTTGAGGAATAGGGGTAGGCAATCATTTTTCATGGTTGGGGTTAGGGGGAGGGGCTAGGAAATGCATTACGTCAATGATGTGACTGTGCCAAGTGTGCGTGTGTGTGTGTTACCTTGTCCTCCAGCAGAGAGGTGGTGGACAAGTCTTGTCTACTTCCAGACAGCTGAGGACAACCAAAAACATCAAATGAATATCAATATTTGTATGAAAAGAAAGTTAAATCTTTTCAGTGTAAAAAATTTATTTTCGTTGGACACGCACGGTCTTCGTGTCGTTAAAGTGCTGATCTTGCAGATTGTGTCTTTGGATTTGTCCAACCCAAAGACACAATCTGTGATCTGCGACTTGCTGTCTGTAGCATTATAATATTATTATATTCTCGTAAATTGACAACTTTTTTCTTGTCATTGTATAACCTGTAAATTTAAATATTTTCTCATGAAATTATACCTTTTCTTGTTAACTTTTTTTCTCTACATATTTTGGCAGTTTTTTTCTATAGTGAAATTGCATTTTCAAATCAAATCGACATCTTTTTGAAATTCATATACAGTATACCTATTTGATTTTGTTGTCCAAAATGATTTTCATTTTGTCATATCAAATTGTAAACAACTTCTTTCTTCATAACTGCATGATTATCCTAACAACACAGCAACTGCTCTTGTATAAAATTTTCATTGCGACTTCATTCCTGTGAAATTATTGGCAAAAGAAGAACACAGAATTGTTAACTTAAGTAGACCTCATCAAAAAAAAAAAAAAAAGTGCTTACTTCACATATTTTGAAAGTGTTGATGTTGCATATTGCGATTTTGGGACTGTCTGACATCCTGTTTTTCAAATTGGTTCATTTATTTTAATCACGCTACCCAGTGGCTGTTTTCACATTTTACCCTGTTAACAGATGGAGAACTGAGACTCCGCCGGTTGCTCCTTCCTCTCGCAGCGAGCTGCTCCTTCACTGTCACCTCCTTGAGCACACAAACACATAATGTGACATTGCCTGCTTCGGCATGAATCCGATTTGTATGCCAACCCAAACGTTTGTATGCAAATCAAAAACAATCAGATGAGAAGCAGCAAGTGGGGGGGCTGGTTATGTGAGAGTGCCTTCTTGTCAGCTAACTGGTTAACCATGGAACACATGACTCACAAAATTGTTAAGCAATGACTCCCTCTGCTGCAATTTAAGAGGGATTCATTGGAAATGCAGTCGTATTGAATTTGAGGTCTGAGAGGTTCGTTAGTTTAAGCACGTGGCATCCACCAAAACAAGCACTTAAGATTTACAGCAGCAAAAGGAGCGATAATCGATCAGGATTCAGTTTGGCCACAATGCGAAGCGGAATTATCTTAAAGGTAAACCATTTTAAACAAAAAAAAAAAGGAAAACAACTTTCCAGAGTTAGGAGCTGAAGTTTCAAATCCAACTTGAACTCGTTCACTTGGTCTCGGCTTTTGTCAAATAAATGTCTGACAAAAACGCGACTTATGTTTGTTCTTTTCTTCTTCATGATGCATTTTTTGACCGGCACGACTTCTAGTCTGGAGCGATTCTGAAAATACGATAGATCCGACCAGTGTGTGTACCTGTCGGAGTCGGTCAAGGGTGAGGATGTTCTCGAGACTGAGGACGCTGCGCAGGTACTTCTCGATGGCGGCTTCATCGTCCACCGACTCGCTGCTGTTTGCGCTGGCGGCGAGACGAGCCAGCATCTCCCTGTCCTCCGATCCAGGAGCATCCTGATGTTAGGGGTGAGACCACATTTAATAATTCTTCCCACAAAATCCAGAGCGTCCGAGGGCCGTCGCTTGGAGATCATCAGCTAAATGATCTGGAATGCATGATTAGGTGTCGTATCATTCACATAAAGCAAGTACACACCTGCATGAGACCTTGTGTGCAAATAAAACAATTACATAGTATGAATCGTTCTTTAAAAAAAAACATTGTTTTTCTTTTTTACATATTTTAAAACAAAAACTAATAACGGAATGAAGTCGTATTTTAAGTCATAATTAACTCTTTCACTCGCAGCCATTTTCACTGAAGCACCCACCTTCGCTCCCGGCTGTTTTACTGGATTGTGACTGATTTTGCAAGGCCCGCAGAATATTGTGTTCTATTGCTATAAAAACATTGAACCTACCAAAAGAAAGATTCGATTCTCTTCTTGGATCAGAAAAAAAGTATATTTCTATCCGTTTTCCGTTTTGCAGCAATTAGCATTAGAATATAGCTAAGTTTCATCATCACAAATCTGTATAGAACTGTGGGTAAATGAGCTTTTTCAACATGGCCCTGGTTGATCTCTTTTACTCTGCTGACATCTGCTGGCCGTTTTTGTAATGACTACCATGTATTCAACCGTTCTCTGCAGTTGAGCGGCTGCATCAAAGCATTCTGTATGCTGTAGCATTAAAAAAAACCATCAAAAACGTAAAAAGTACATTTTTGGGACACTTAAACATTTAAAATAGAAGGTATTTATATATTTTTTAAAAGAATAAATGTGATTTTCCCAAAATTAAAGATGCAATATTACAAGAGATAATTTTTGAAATTCACTTGTTAAAATGACTTTTGTTTCATATGTTCATAAACTTTGTAAAAAAAAAAAATGAATTGGAACGTCATTGTGACATAATTATTTTCTGGAAAATTGGCAACTTTTATGCTTTTTTTCACCCGTGAACCCAAAAAGTTTGCTTTCCTGTTGCCTGGCCTTACTTACTTACCCCTGGGATGTTGGAGACCACCTCAAAGGTGACGCCGCCTCCGGGGATGGTGCTGCGCGCGGACATCCTCCTGAGGAAGTTGTGGGCGAATCCTTGGCGTCCAGGATTGACGTTGACGCAGATCCTCTTCCTCAGCACCAGCTGCATGTCGGCCGGGTGGCTGAGCTGCACCACCGCGCGCACCGTCAGATACACCCGGCTGTCGGGCCAAGCTCCGCCGCGGCTCAGCTGCGGGCACTCGTGGACGGTGGAGTCCCACGACGCCTCCGCCTTCACCTGGGAGCCGGCCGGACAAAATGCGATTAGGAGCGGACTGGGGTGAAAATGAGTCAAGACGCGGGCCGCCTTTACCTCGCCGTCGTAGTGCTTGACAATCTGCAGGTCGAAGAAGTCATCCTCGTCTTCACCACTCAGCGTGGCGTCCCAGCCTCCTGCGTCGGGAACCTCAAACTGGTCCTGGGAACTCAGATCGTCAGCTGGAGGCACAAAGATGAAATGTGTAGGAATGACAGAGGGTTAATTGCCTTGAAAATCTTGAATAGCAACAACCTGTTCTGAATACACCAACGACAAACATGGGGGAGAGCAGATAAAAAAGTCATTGATGATAAATAATAATGATTTAATAGCTTCTTGTAGGGCAGGGGTGGGCAAACTCTGTCCTTGAGGGCCAGACTCCTGCAGGTTTTGGAGGTTTCCCCTCTCCAGCACAGCTGATACATGATCAGCTCATCAGCAAGCTAATAACGATTGATCCTGTTAATTGGAATTAGAAGAGGGAAACCTCTAAAACCTGCAGAACTCCGGCCCTCGAGAACCGAGTTTACCCACCTCTGTTGTAGCGGTACCTAATTTTGTGGGCTGTGAACATACGGCTCAAAATAATGATTTCATCTAACAGCAAACATATGACATACGCTTGAGGTTGAGGAAGAGGACTGGAATGTGAGTCTCCATGCCCGGAAGCGGAACCCTAGGCACAAACACAAACGTCAACGTCAGCATTCATCAACTCATTACACTTCAGCAAACACCCGCTTTCCATTGGTGCAAATTCCAGCGTTTGAGTCCGCTAATAATCTCTTAATGACTGCTTTAAATCAAAAGGGCTGAGTTTGTGTTTAATTCAGGGATACTGAGACTATTTCATGCGTCCTTCTGTGAAAGATAATTTCATGTTGATCCAAGGGGTGACCATGGCTTATTTTTGCCCCCTAATGCGCAATTAAAATACATTTTGAGAGTCGTGTTAGAGATTTTCTCTCTCCAAGTACCCAGAAAGTGCTACAATGTAACTTTTAGCGGTTGATTTGGGGATCATCAAACTTGGACGTCATGCTGTGCTCACATTGAGCGGCATCGGCACAAAACGTCGCCATTTGGCTTCTTCCAGCTCTCTAGATTAGCCGTTTCCAATCGGTTGGTCAATAAACAAGCTTTGGGCAAAATCCACTTCAAAACAAATTGCTGACTTCCTGTTGAGCCACGAGTCCTTTAGACTTTCTGTGTGTCCTGGTATGAGAGACATGCCCATCCATTTTCCTATCTTTCCAGGGGGTGCTCCTGAGTGGCTTTCTGCGGTGGTTGTATTCAGGACCTCTAAATTACAGGTATTTTCACCAAGGTAGATGCACATATTAATCTGTGAATTTGTATTGGGCATGTTGATTTTTAGACCTGTTTCTATTGTTGACACACACACACACAAAAAAATTACCATTCCGCAGGTGCTCCGGGAATACCACTGCCTGCGGAGGGCACCATAACGGCATTCCGCTCTTCCGTCAGTGTCAAGCGCCATTCCAGCAGCTGAGCCTCCCTCTCCATGTCGTCCTCTGTCTTTTCTACAGAGACGCACGACGACTAACATGTCAAATACACACTTGACGTGAAGTCTCGTGTGCTGCTGTGTCTTACCTGCTTTGCTGACCAGACTCTGCAAGTGCTGATCCAAGTACTCCTGCCTCTTGGTGAGCGCCGCCAACCACTGACGGCGCAAACGTTCCAGGTCTCTCTCCTGTGCAAGAAAATGGACGTTATTCTAAACAATTCTAGGGGGCGGTGTCATTTCCTCACATTCTATTGCGGTCCCTATAACCGTTTTCCACCTGGTAACTGTCCATCTCGTCTCCCTCGGTGCTGATGGTGCTTGTGATCTCCACGCAGCCCACCGACACAGCCAGCACGATCTCCGATATGAGCGGCATGGTGCCCGAGTCCTGGACGGAGCGCACGTCCACCTGGATTCTCCTCGCCTGACCCTGGGGGAGTAAGAAGCCAGGGAAGGACGAGCTTACTTTGGGACTGCTTCTGTAGGGTGACAACGGGGGAGACGTTTCATCGTACTTGTCGGAGCTGAAAGATTCCGCCGGTGTTGACGTCTCGGGCGGGAATGACTTCAACTGGGACAAAGTCTCCGTTCTCATTGATCTCCAGGATTTGGATCCAGAGTTCAAGCCGGCGCATTACCTCACTCCACCTGCGGGGCAAAAACAAACACCTCCGGGTGGTCACATACAGCACAAAAGTGGAAGAAAAAATAAAAAATAAAAAAAGTTAGGGACTCACTAATGGGCTTTTGTGTGACATCAAATGTAGTACAACCTTTACAGGTGAATTTAATAGGAAGAACTTTCACGAGGAGCACAGTGGTCCTTTTACGGAAGAGGATTAGGGCCAGTAAAGAGGAAAAAAAAGGGTCGGCAGGATTCTCACTTTATTCTCAGAATTCTGACTTTAAAGTGAGAATTCTGACTTTGTGATGTAGAGCTATGAATTGTGGGAGGAAGTCAGAAAGTCAGAATTCTGAGAATAAAGTCAAGAATTCTGCCAACTTTTTTAATCTCTTTACTGGCCCTAATCCTCTTCTGTATCCTTTGGACATTTTAGAGGTTAGAGGTGGAAATAAAAAAATTAAAGGCATACAAATTACATTTCCACCCAATTTCATTGTTACTGATAAACACTTCAAACGATATTTTATTTGCAGAGACCGTTGTAACTGTGTCAATGTTTTTGACATTTGTTGCCTTAAGGTACCCAGCGTGACCCAAAGAGTCACCTTGAAATTAAAGTTTCCAACAAAATTATTAATTAATGAATTAGTTACGGCTTTCGTAAGACTTAATGAAACTTGAAATGGCCCCTAAAAGGAAAAAATCTTCACCTGTCTCGAAGTGTGCGCGTCTTTGCCTGAATGATGCTGAGGTCCCACAGGGCCGGGTTCCTGCCCGTGTCAGCCTGCCTGTGTCCGAACACCTCGATGGCCACGGCACCTTCGGTCAGGTATTCGATGAAATCCTCCGACACGGACACGGCCAGCTCCTTGCAGCTGTCGAACACCACCATGCAGTGCGGGTCCTTGGTGCTGGGCGACGACGACGAGGGGTCCACCTCAGGGGCCACGATGATGGGCTCAGGCTGGTCCCAGAAAGAGTACTGGCAGAACACGAAGTTGGACAGATACTGGGGGAGACCAGTGGCCTGCAGGATTTTAATCTGGAGAAAAAATTTTTTTATTGCTGATGTTGATCCAGGAACATCATTGACAATCAGGCACCAGGCATTTGGCAGTTCTTACCATACAGACAAGTTTGCGGTCCTGAATTTCTGAATCTGGGTTGCTGTCAGGATCGTCTCCTCCGGCGATGTTGTCCTCCAGAGCACCCCCAACCCTCACCACCTCAACGTGGAGACGCCCAGCCACCTGACAATGACAACAAAAAACAATGACCCTTTCTGAAAATGTCAGTCTTGGAATGACGTATGCATTTTTCTCAGAATTTAAAACATTTCCCAGATGTACGTTTTTGTTGATATACTGCAAGGATCAGTCGAGTATCTTTTGGGGGGGCGGGTGTCATGCAAATGAGCCACAAATGCAAATGCTCAACCAGCCCCACCACCATTGCAGGGCCAATGCATTAATTTGGGAACCACAATGTGGGGCCTTATTATGTAAATTAGCGAGTCACATCACATCTAACATAATTCAGTTGAGTTGATACACAGATGCATCTTGGGAAATACGCAGTTCACAAAATAATTATTTGGTAATTTTTAACATTAAATTGGTAATTTAATTTAATTTCACAAAGGCTGGGCAGGCAAACCAGAGATCCAATTATTTTATGCATAAGCTATTAATAAGCTACTTACACAGAAGTTTGAACTTAACTCTTTTACTCCCACACGTCATCCAAAAAACAACCCCGACAGTGCCAGCCGATTTCGAACATTTTAACTCATCTTTTAAGGAAAACAGAATATTGTGTGCTGTGACTACATAAACATGGTGGGTACCAAATGAAAGATTGTGTTCCATGCTTTCATCAGAAAAAAACTATGTTTCTACCTTATACCGTTCTTTAGTAATCACCATTTGAAAACAGGTCATTTGAGTGACATTGAGTGAAAAATAAAAAGGAGAAAACAAGCTTTTTGTGAAAAGATAAATTTTCTGCACAACAGTGACTTTGACACTAATATTTTTTTGCTTAGTGACGCTCTGTGAATTAGATTTAATGTGACAAAGGCTTTGATCCTAAGATCAGCCATGTTTTCATGTAATTTGACACCCTGGGAGCCCATTGAAAAGAGAAACAATGCTGCCATCTGCTGGCCATAGTTAGTGGGTGTTTTGGGATTTTACAACCCTAATGACAAGGCAGTGCTGCACACATTGCAATGCCCATTGAGAAAAAAAAACAATAGTAAACCACAATTAACGTTTTTTGGCGGCATTAATTTGGATTTTAGTATACGTTATTAAACGTTTTTGGCTGTAAGAAGAGTTAACTCTGACTTCTTACCTCTCCTTTCTGGTTGATGATGGGCACGGCGTACTGTAGCTTGACGTCATAGAAAAGGCAGGATAGGAAGACGTTGGCCACGCCGATCAGGCTGTGGTTCTCTTGCTCATCAAAGAAAGGATCGGCCCGCCGGAAGTATGAGCGCATCCCCTGGATAGACGGAGGAAGAGATCGTGAAAAACAACGTTAACCTCCAGGGGTTCTGCTTGTCAAAGCTTTCAACTGCTAAATTACCGGATTGTCGTTGTCGTGCAGGTGGTAGTCCTGCCACTCCTGGTAGAGCTCCCTCATGTCCACCAGGCGGTTCTCAGTCTTCTCCAAGCTCCAGATTTGCTTGCCGCGGCAGCGACGTCGCACCTGAATGGCGGGTTCGCTGAGCACAGCATCCCTCTGCACACACATATACACTGCAATGAGGGGATGTGACGCCAAGGCTCGGAATGGACGATTATATTTATTGATTGTAGTTTATTTGTTAGGACGTTTTTTTATTTCTGTAGTTCATAGCACATTCCCTGATGTAATATGGTTGCGAAAGAGAGAGGAACTAGTTTGCAAAAGCAGTCTTATTTAGCAAGCTTAATTTAGCAACTTTTCTGACCCTTCTTATTTGTCAATAAAGTGACCAGCCAGTTTGAGCTTTCGACAGTTTTCCATTCAACAAGAATGGATCCCAGTGAGAAGCACAAGTGCGGTTGAGTTTGAGGTTCGAGACCTTGCGGTTGGCGTTCAGGTTGTCTGAAGGGATCTGTAGGGTGACTCGGTACTCGGTGTGGCGTTCCAGCTCATCGGCGATGAAGCAGGCCTCTTGCGCCAGCAGGTTGGCTCTCACTATTTGCTCCCGCAGCCGCCTCAAGCTCCTCACCAGCACAGCCTCCCTTGAAGGAGAACATTTGGAGCACAGGCAAAACGAGGCATTCATAAGCCACAGTACCACTGTAGTCCCGTGATAGAAACACAAGCCCGATGAGGATTTACCAATTGTGATATGTCCTGATCAAACCAAACTGAACTGAAGGTCATACTCTCATTTGATGTTGAACCTTCACCTACCTGTCTTCACTCCACTGTCTCAATCTGCTCTGAGCGCTGCTCGAGTGGCTCATGCCTCCCATGCTAAGCCTCTCCATGCTGCGGTAGTGAGATTGCTGGCCGGTGCCGGGCTGGCCAAATGCGGGCGGCCCCGGGTTGCCTGCGGACAGGCGGTCCGGATTTAGCTTGCGGCGTAGATGCTGTAGCTCCTGCTCGTACATCTGCCTCTGGCGCTCCAGGGCCGAGCGCTTCTCCTCTTCGTGCTGCCTCTCCAGCGACTGCAGGACGCTCTGCATGGGGTCTGACGGGACAAAATCATGTGAAGGTGGGTGGCGCCATTTTTACTTTGACGTTGAAAAATGCAGTGGCGGGCCGTGCATTTGGTACGTGGGCTTTCAGTGGGGAGTTACCAGCCTTTGCACATCTCTTAATACCACCTCATAATTATAGTCATCAACAACACACAAATATGCATGCAACTGTGCTACATACATCACATTGGTCTATCCTAAAAATGTAATGTCGAGGCACTGAAGGTTAAATTTACATCGCAAAACAAAAAGACAGAAATTTGATTGAACAAAAAAATGCAACTTCCACATACATGTACTAGAAAAAGCGCAGCCAAGACAAATACTAAAATGAAGAGAATAGATTTTTGGGAATACATTCATTCACTACAACTCATATGCTCCCAAATACGTATAAATACGTCTTATTTTAAATATTTCCATGCTCCCAAAGACGTATTAATACATTTTTGTTAAATGTTTTTTTTTATGCTAGAGCATACAGAAGGCTTTGATGCAGCCTCTGAACTGAAGAGGGACGCTTGAAGAATGGTAGTTATTACAAAAAACGGCCAGCAGGTGGCAGCAGAGTATAAGAGATCAACATGGGCCATGTTGTAACAAGCTCTTCTCCCCACTGTTTTAAACAGATTTGTGAATAATGATGAATATTAGCTATATTCTAATGCTAATTGCTGCAAAACGGAAACAGATATAAACATAAACAAATATACTTTTTTTTCTGATGAAAGAAGAGACTCTAATCTTTCTTTTGGTAGGTTCAATGTTTTTATAGCAATAGAATACAATATACTGTGGGCCTGGCAAAATCTGTCAAAATCCAGTAAAACAGCCGGGAGCGAAGGGGGTTGCTCCAGTGAAAATGGCTGGCAGTGAATGAGTTAAGAAACAAATATTACAATTTAGGTTGTGAATGTAGGTCAGTGCATCCAAATGTGTTTACGTCAGCAGAGAAGGCCTCACTGGCCTTGACCACTCACCACGAGAGAAAACCGACCTGCTTACCATTGTTCCCCAGAGCCTTCATCATGACTTCGGTCTGAGCGAACTCGTAGGAGAAGCTGACCTCGCTGGATACTTCGCTGGCAGAGTCACCGTCTGCATCAAGCTGCTCGCTGCTTCCGCTCTTCTTCATTACGCTGCCATCGCCCTCCTCGTTTTCCGTGCTTCGAATACGCCGCTTGGGAAGGTTGATCCTGCAGGGGAAAAGGGTGTATGGCTTTAGCTTTCGACGCATACGCCTCCCAGACACACACACATGCAAACGAGAAGGGGACCAGTTACCTAAAGAAATGGTTGTTTCCCCAGAGGATTCGGTCGCCGTGGTGAAGCTGTAGTGCGCAGGTGGCCGGAGAGCCATTTACACACGTCCTGTAACGTTTCATTTTACATTCAAAATTAAAATGAAGTTGACATGATAATTCAGAGGTATATCCATTATTAAGTAGGGGAAATAATTGTCAACCCGGGCCAGGGGAATAACATGGAGGGTCGGCTCATCTAAGTCCATGGCAAACCAAATGTTGTAGTGCTTGTATTAGTTATCGTTTACCACCGTGTTGACGATCATGGAGTAATTTATGGGCATCTGCACATGCAGGTTGTTTCATGCATCTAAAATTCATATTGTATACATGTGTAAAGAAAGAAAACACAGCAATATAGGTGGAATGTGTGTCACTTGAAATGTTCGTGGAAATAAGACAGTCCAAAAAATATTATAAAGTCATTAAGAGGAACTGAGTACAAGTCAACCTAAGAACATTTATAGTGTACTGTAAGTTGCGTTCATTATCTTTACCGAGCGTTGGGGTACGGGGTGAGCATGACGGCGGGGTCAGCGGTGATGTCGATTACGCAGTGCTCGGCCTGGATGCCCATCCCGCACAGCTGAATGTCCTGGGAGTCCGCCGAGCCCACTTGGGTGTGGTCCTCCTGAAGACCAACAGTCAAGACGAGCAGAATGCATTTGCAAAATGCTAGATAATGTCTCCACGTAACAGAAGATCATCTTTAATCTCCAGATTTAATGTATGTAAAATATATTTAAGTGCTTGTGGAGCTGCTGCTTCGGTTAGTAAAGTAGCTCACCTTTATGCCGATGGATTGTAATAATTATTGTTACTGCTAGGAAAACGAGAGGCGTTTTTTTGGCTAGTGGATTTAGCACCTGACGACAAAGAAGTGCATGGCGCCTATTAATCTTCCTGTAGTGATGAGATTAAATTTAAAAGTTTAAAACAGTGTTTACAAATGTAAAAAAAAAAAAGAAGCATTATTTATTTTTATTCCTCCTTTTTTTATATACATACAAAAGCCCACAGTGCACATCTCGCAAGTCACGATTTGGCAAATTTCCTATTATTTTAAAAATACTTTTACTTTTGGTCAGTCTGCACACGTGGGTTTCATTTTTACGAATTATTGACAAATCTGAAGTGTTGAAAATGTCTTGGTCTCTTTGATGATGCAACGTTAATGACTTAAAAAATATGTAATTTTCGGGGACTCCTAAAAAGCGACAATTTTGGGGGTACAAGCTTTTGGCCCGACGCCAGCAACATACAAGCGCACCCACACACACACACAAACACGCACTCAGGCTCATATTTTGCACACCGTGTTTAAATTTAAAATGAAGTGAATATGCAGCTTGTAAAATTGTTTAATTTCAAATGTTAAATAGATTTGTGGTGCCAATGCTTAATTAAGCCCACTGAATTAATTCATTGTTTCATGTGTGTGTACCTTTAAATAGTACACCAGCAGTTCGTTAAGTGCTGGGTCTGCATTCAGGTTGACGAGGAAGCTCTTGTCGTCGCCCACTTTTATGCCCGACGACTGGAGGGAAATTCCAAGACTTTCCAGCTGCTTCTGACGTGCCTACAAGACAACATAACGTGGGTTAAAATAAATTTTTGAAAACTAGTTGTAGGATTCAAATGTGATTATCACTCTTCCACGTTGCTGCCAACTTTTCCATAATATTTAATTCATAAACTTTTGTTATCGCGGTTACCTGTGCAACCTCCTCGGTTTTACGAAGTTTATCCTCCCACGTGACGGTCATTTCGTGAATCAACTTCTCAGACTCTTCCAGGCGCTCTTTGAGCTCCGGAGCTTTCAAAGACTGCACGGAACAGAAAGTAACGAGGAGGTCAAGATGTGGTCAGGATGTTGAGGATTACTTGAAAAGGAATCTCACCTCGGCTTGAGTGAGCTGCACTCGCAGCTTCTCCACCTCCTCGCGCAGCTCCCGGATGATGCGAGCGTTGGGGTCCTCGTTGACGACGGCGTGGTTGACGATGCTCTTGGCCCGGTCGGCGTAGCGCAGCGTGGATAGCGTCTCCTCGTAATTGTCGGCCGCCGGGCTCACTGTCGCCACCATCGCCGTGCGGCTGTTCCCGCCGAGGCAGTCCTTCAAGAGCGGAAATGACCAGAGCGTCAAAAGAATCAGAGCGAGAGGAGGATGGCACGTGCACGTTTGTACCTTCAGCAGCCATGTCAGAACAGAGTCTCGGTAAGGAACAAACTTGGTCTTGTTTTTGGCAGTTCCTTGCTCTGCCAGAGCGGAGATCACCAGGCCGAGTGTAGTCAGCGACCTGGCAGGCACACAAACACAGTCCCGCTTTTCATTAGCTTTGAAAAGAAAACAATCAACTAAATGCTTTGTGTTTGAAAAAACTAAACTTTTGATGTTACGAGGATTGCAAAGTGGTGGAAAACTTACAGTACATTTCTATGGCAAGTTAAAATAGGGAATTTTGGAAGTATTCAAAATAGCAACTGGTCATTGGAGAGATGCTGGTCTGCTACTGTTGAGGTGCCCTTGGGCAGGGCGTTGTCCCCAAACAGGGTGGTGAATATGTCATTAAATTAGCAGCCTGTCAAGCAAGCTCTTTTTTGAACTGATTGTAGAAGCAGTTTTTTAAACTGTGGGTTGGTCTTTGTTGATAAATTGAATTCCAAATAATATCAATTTAAATCATAAAAATTATTCAATCGAAGAAATCTATTGATCTTCTTTTTTTTTTTGATGTTTGCGGGGACCACATGTGTTTGCCTAATGGCCTTCCCTTTATGAGGCAGAATATTGTTTGCCTCACCTCTTGCTTTTATCTCTTGTAATGTGATCAGCAAAACTTCATATGCAGCAATTAGTAGCCTGACTATAGAAAAGTAAAGTGCATATTGAATTATTATTATTATTATTATTTTTTTTTTTAAATATCGACAAACCGGTAAATCTTTTACTGTAGTATAGTATTTTGACCAAGAGATGGTGGCGTTTCTCTGTGCTGTGATGATTAACTACTAACTAACTACAATTCTTTGGTGGTCGGGAGGAACGAAATAGGAGAGGCAATATACAAATTTAGCAATTTTGAAAAGCACAGCCCAAATAACTCAAATTGGAATTAATTTTATTTAATCTTTATTATTTATTTTTTACTATTCATGATGCAGATGAGGCTCTGCTGTTCCTGCCTCCCCTGACTGCACATCCCTGATTGAAAGGGAACATATTCAAGCATAAATAAACATTTCGGTTATGCTAAAGTTCTGAGATGGAAGTCGTCATAATATGTAAAACATGCTGGAAAATCTGATGACGTGTGTGTGTGTATGTATGTGTGCGCGTGCGTCTGATTCATACTTGTTGATGTTGCTTCCCTCCTTGAGACGCTCTCCAGCTGCTCCGGTTTTCGCAGCTCGTTCGCTTCCAGCCAAATCCACAAGACTCAGCCGACTCACTTTCTCACCGCTTGTCTGTGAGAGTGAGAGAGAGAGAAGAAAGAGAGGAAAAAGTCACATGATTTGCGGCTCATTTGCTAAATTAAACAAAATATGTTTCGAGGCCGCGTGAGGACTTGCTGATGCGGCTCGACAATACAAAAGGCTGTTGTGATTCTAACAAATCTCTGATGTTTGTTACGCAGCAGAGGACGACTCGGGCAAATTTGCATGAGAGCTGATGATAATCTTCTGTTTTTTTGTTCGACAAAGTGACTAATCCTCACGTTGAAGCTTACTAAAAACAAAGACTGGATTCCACTGCAGGTCCAAGCGCTCGATTCCAACTGACTGCCTACAGTGACACCTTGACTTACAAGTTTAACTCCTTATGTGAGCCAGCTTATAACTTAATTTATTTATACATCCAATTTTGCCCATTGAAATGAATCTTAAATCTGGTCTATGACTTTGCTTTGGTTAAAATTTACAGTTAATGTTTTGTATTAAAAAAAATATATATATATTATGTATATTTCTGTTTGGGCAGACGCATCATCAATCTGTATAGTTTGATGAATCGGGCTGTTCACAATTACGCCCCAAACTGCTATTTTTTAGAACAGCGCACTTTCAGTTGAGTCTTGGGCAACAAACGGAGCAGTACACAGGCAGGCGACTGAGGCAAGTGTATTCTGAGCCGACTCGCTATTTCACCATAAATATCCTTAACAGACGTATTATGGTTACAACAAACCTCTGCTGCTTTGGTGTCTGCCGCGCATGTGACTGGCGATGTTGTGACCGTCTTCGAATGACGGGAGTTTTCCGGAGCTCAGGAGGAATATCTACGCTGGCTTCAAGCATGTAAACGGCAGGGATTTACGCAAAAAATGTCACCGAGGACACCTACATGTGCTCTCTACAAGCTGGCATTGACGGGGTTTGGCTGATCCACACATTTACACTGCACTTGCACTTGAGTGACATCCGTATATCAATATTTGGAAGAGGCCTAAATCAGGTTTCATTGATTTTTTTTCTTCTTTATTTACACATTGCCATGACGCTTGTTGAACCCCCCCCCCCCCCCCCCCCAAAATTTTTTTTTGCTTGATGACAAACATAAGAATGCAGAGGACTGAGGAAAACAGAGGCCTTGGAAACGCTTGTCAATTATTAACGTAATGTGCCAGTCGCTGCTTTGTGACCGTCGATGAAAGCGAGGAGTAAAATTAGTGAGGCCTGAGGCTCCGAGCTTAAGATCTTCACGTTCAACTGCACAAGCCCAATGTGACTAAATGAATTCCAGCCAGTCGAGTACAAGAAAATGTCTCCCTTCAAAAAAGAGGTAAGGCATATAGAAACAAGAGCTTTGATATATGTATGTGTTATAACATGATTACAAAGTCTTTAAAAAGTGTACACGAGGAGTTTTCAAATCGCTAAAGATTGTTTATTATTGCAGACCAGGCACATAAAGACGAAGTTGTTAAAAGGCAACATCGTCAACAAGACTCACCCCGGATTGCACGTCAGTCAGGGTGTGCGTGAGGATGATGTTGAAGACGGCATGTGACCGACTGCTCTCCTCGTTCATGTTGGTGGCAGCAACGGTGCGAGACTTATTACCCTCTGACATCAGCACCTCAATGTCCTGTCAATGATTGAATTACTTCTTAGTTCTAGAGTTTTTCCACACTACACCACCGCACGTATATTCACTCACGCTTGGAATAATTGTTGAGTGTTGAGGGCGATTCTTTTGCCGAAAAATGATTAAAACTGTTGGCAGCAATGATTGTGCCTTTGCGCCTCAATTCTCACGGCTAATCCTTAATGATCATTAAATATTGACATTACGGCAATAATAAGCAATTCAAAGAAACACATAGTAAGCTGACCTTGTAGTTAGCCACAGCTAGCCGTGATAGGCCATCCACGTAAGGACCCAACACTTTATGTTCTCTCACTCTCAGGGCTTGTCTGCCCCTGCAACGAAAACAAGAATGGCGAACAATGAAAACTTTCCGTCTTGCGTCAAGATCCTCGCGGTTCTGACCACACAACCGCAAGCCGGTTTGTGATCTCTGACCCTCATTCAGACTGAGAACTTCATCACTGGCAAAGCACATATGGTTGTCAGATGGTCTGCTCTTCTTCCACCCAAACAAGCATAGAGTTTAAAGGTCAATCCAAGTCAAAGGTTAGGTCATCAGCAGCAGGCCAGTGGTGCTGATTTAGTGTCGGACATGATCTGAACTCCACCGGGCACGACCTCTAAAACCGGTGACCACACACGGCAGCTGGCCTTACACAGCATCTATCACTTTCTTAACATCACATGTTCAGCGGTTTTTCCAACAGGGGAGATGTTGAATTACGTGAAAAACACAAATGCTGACTCGCTGCAGTGGAACTACAGATAAAATGATTATCATTACCGAAAACAGCCACAGTTATCACAATAATTATAATAATAATAATAATGATAAAAATGTGCAGACTTCTTACAGTGGGACTCGTGATAAAACCACCTCCTGCTGTCGACTGAAATTGACGTCAAACTGCCCCGGACCGCGCACTGCAAAGGTCACGTGATCAATCTCGGAAATCAGGTGAGCCGCGATGTGCTGAGCGCTTCGATGTCAATTTCAGTCAAAAGCAGGGGGGCGGTGCTCCATAAAATGTCAGCCATCTTGGATGGCTAAAAACGGGTAGATTAATTGCCTAAAAAATATTGAAAAGAAAATCTTATTTGACTTTCACTTTAACTAAAATTTAATTAAAAAATATTAGCTGGCGGTAATTTTTTAAATTCAACTTTATCATTTTTTCCCCATGCCATTTAATTATGATCATCCAACTGTGAAGTTTCAAGAAGTACATTCTCCTGTCGTCAGTTATTTAACAGCATTGAGGTCAAGGACGTACCCTTTGGGGTCCAGCAGATCGCGAACCTTTTCGTTGTAGATCTCCATGTAGGAGACCTCTACGGTGAACTTCTCCTGCTCACGCTGCTCCTTCTGCGTGCGTTCGAACAGAGCGCTACACAGGCGGGGGATGAGACCAGGTTGGTCCCCTGAACCCATCATGGTGTAGGACTTTCCGGAACCTATGCATGCATAAATAAGAGGAGGAATGCCCCCTTTAATGAAAGGCTGGAAGAACAGCTTTCAAAAATACATGTGATTGCATTACAGACAGCGAGACAACCAGAAAATGCAGGTTCCTTTCTAGTTTGCTTCAAACTCCACTTTAACTTGATTTATACCGCAAGAGATGATTTCAACCAACCAGCATTAGTTGACCGCTTCCCCCCCCGTCTGCAGTTGAGTAACGTACCGGTTTGTCCATAGGCAAAGATGCAGGCATTGTAGCCAAGGAAGGCGTTATGAAGAAGACTTTCCCCAAGGCACTGAAACACCACCTCCTGACCTGGAGAGACAACCACGTTGAACTGTCACTTTTAGTCTTTTAAAGATCAAGATTTATGACAATATGTGCCGAGTAGGGCTGAACGATGTATTGTTTTCTGATTTCTGAAAACGCAATCCAGTGACTGCTAAAGCTATGCTGCGGATTTTTTAAGCGCTCTTATCTCCACAAGTTCACCAATCAGAATGAACATGCTAATCGGAGACAGCAAAGCAAGCAAACCCATCAGCACTGAGCTGGTTAAAAGAAAAACAGCAGTTCGCTGTCCTCTCCTCTGAATCCAACACTTCCACAGTTTTCGCATTTAAATAAAAAAAATACTTCCATTACAATATTTACATTCACGTTTATATACCGTAACTGTGAAGGGATTTAATTTATAGCATCAAAAGTTTAGGACATTTGTCCTAAAATCGTTCAGCCCTAGCGCCGGAATGTTTTTGGCAAACTGACCGGCAAAGTTCTCTTTGTCTGATTCGTCCATGGACCAGAAGCAGTAGTCGTAGGCAAAAACCTGGAAGCACACACAGGCAGATGGAAATGACTAAATGGTTGCTATGGTGTGAATGTACAATACAAAGCTAAGATGGTTTCCAATAGGAAGTCACTCCGACACAGCCGTGTCTTTGTTTGAGGCCAAGCGTGACTCACGGGCAGCAAATATGACCTCATGCTGACGCGGTCAAAAAGTTGGCATTACCTTAGACTGATTCCTGGTGATGTTGTGCAGGGGGTCAAAGGGCATGTGGGGAAAAGGGAGAGAAGACATTTTATGCAGATTAGACAGGGTACAATACTTATTTATAGCAAAGAATCACAATCATGTGCCTTTTGAAGACGAGAACAAAAATAGCTCGAGACACTCGGCAAACATTTAATTGGCCTTCGTGTGCGTATGCGTTTGTTTACTTCCTAACTGCATGTTGTCATTTGTCCCAACAAAGTTTTATGCTACCTGCAGGGTAGCAGTGGGGGCTGGGGGATTGTACATGGGTTGGAATAGCTGGAGGTATTTTTTAAATGAGACGGGCGGGGGGGGGGGGGGGGGGGGGGGGGGGTGGTACAACTGGGTTTTTGGGTCGAGGTTATGATAAGAACCGAAAGTGACATTTAAAAGGGGGAAGATGCTGTGAATATACTATTAAAACATACTGTATATGTATAGACAGTAAGGTCAATTCCTTTGTTTTTGTTGTACTGCATACTCAAGACATTTTAGGCTTTACATCAAAAGATGAATAATTGTCTTCCATAACAGGTTAGAAAAAAAATCTCTCAAGGTCCCATTCCCAGAATTGAACAGGAAGTCAGCATGGCTCCAGGGTTTGTACTTTGACAAACTCCTAATAGGGAATTCCCCCAAATGAGCCCCAATCAGACCGTATCAAACTCATCTAATGCGGGCAAAGCATGACGTTAAGTTTGACGGCCATTTTGATTGTTGGCCACGAAAAAATGGGCTCTGGCAGAGTTGCCGTAGATTTTACTTGGGTCAGTAGGCTTAGTTCTTCACGCAATTTGGGTACCAACCACACAGACCCCAAACCATATAAGCAGCAGAAGAAGAAAAAATGATTGATCTTATGAAAACCTGACACCAAAACTCCAGATGGAAATTCCTCAGCAACCACAAGTATTTCTTTGTTGACGAGTCAAGGTTTAGACTTAAAAACATGTGAAAATCATCTCTGCGTGCTTCTTAAACCACATCTCATTTGGCCCCCTGAAAATGAAGAACAATGTCTGACTGCTGCCTTAAGTTTCAAGTCAAGGACTTTTTAAGTTAACATGTCAATTTCAACAGACGTGCTTTACAAAACTAAATCTTACAAATCCCTCAAAATCCTCCCTTTTGGCTCATAAACACATCAGAATTTATATTCAATTTATTATGCTCTATCTGTACATGGCCGGCACCAGCACCAAATGTGCGCCAGATGGGCCATGGGACCTGCTAGCAGTGACTATGAAATAAAAACTCAGGGGAAAATACAAAATACAAATAATAATAATAATCAGTGACAAAATCATAATGCAAAATGCATCAGGGGAGAAGAAGGAAGGAACAACTGTTATTTTACCAATTCAGGTATAATCAAATGAAAACCAGGGCGTTGCTCATGGGTGAAACACAATCTTTTAAGCTGTGTATTAGATCCAGATGTGTAAATAAATACTAGGAAATTAAATGATCATTTGTCTTATACATACCTGTTGACCAAAATGTTTTTTTTTAGGCTGCAGTGAAAACAAAAAGAGTTGGCATCACTGTTACGGTTGCAATAATAATTGAATGGAGAGCAACTAACTACTAGCACTCCTTTATCATCTTCAGAGATCAATGGATTATAGAAAGAGAAAATTGAGAAATATGCACTTAAAAAAAAAATCCTGGATTTACATTGCCATCGCTGTGTTAAAAAAAAATAATAATAATAATAATAATAAAAAAGTCAAAAGTCACACCAAATTTGATTTCTAACAGTCCTCACAGAAGATGTCAACAAACCTTAGGAGGCATCATCTCAGTGAAAATCTGAAATAATAGTTTATCGCTTATCTTATCATATCATATCATATCTTATCTTTTCAAAATATATTTCTAAAATAAAGCTTAAAGGGCCTTAATTAAGATGTTACTAAAAACACGTTTTATGACGGCGCAAGGAACACTGTCCAACAAACTGTTCATAAAAATCGCAGGTTGTTGACATTAATTTTTTTAAACACCAACGTCAGACCGTGGCCGGTTTTTGACGTTTGCTGTGATGACAGCTGTCGCGGCCGCTTCGAAGTCATGAGAAGACGCGTCTTCGCCCTTGTACGTTCTATTAATGAGGTAAGCCGTCACCCGCCCCCAACGCCCGACGCCAAACGAGTAGCGAGAATTAGACGTCCCGGAGAGCCGTGGGCCTGCTCCTCCACTCTCATCACCGTCATTTAGAAAATATCTTCCTGCATGGCTGCTTCCACCCCCCCCTTTAGCCACTGTTCTTGCATTGTTCTTCCACCCCTCACGGCCCCCCCCTTGCTGGGAATGTACCATCCACGGCTGCGTGGGGAGGAACGAGGAGTGGAGGCCTGAGACTGGAATGTTCAACCCAAGCAGAGTTGGCGCAGACCCGACACTGCGCGTAGTAATGATGGCAGCTGCATGGCATGGAGCCGTCGCCATTTTTCTGTCAACCCCGTCATTTTTTGACTTCGGAGATGGTGTGTGAGTCGTAACAGAGGTGAGACACCACAACGCGTTGTTCTTACGCATCTAGCGGCATATGCTCTCATGTGCTTAAAAGAAAAGTTGCGCTGCTGCGTACCGAGCTCATATACGCTCATTGACTGCCCGACTGCCGCTGTGCGTCCCTACTACTATTAAAATGACAGCCGGATGTTGTCATATTGTCATTAATATTGTCATATTAATTGGTGAGAAAAAGGATCAGCGCCAGCAGACTTTTTTCAGTAAAAAAATAAATAAGTAAAAATAATTATTAATCCCTACATTCATTTATTATTTATTTATGTATTTGTATTGCTATTATATTTAAATATCTGACTTGTTACTAATTTATTTTCGGGTTGCTCTTAAGTTACTGTATATGGTAAGTTTGTTTTTTGGTAAATACAAAGTCTTGGAATCAATGAATAATTGTGTTTCAATATCAATTAAAAAAACAATCCTGATTAACTCATTCCCAGCCATTTTCACTGAAGCAACTCCCTTCGCTCCCGGCTGTTTTACTGGAGTCTGACTGATTTTGCAAGGCCCACAGAATATTGTGTTCACTTCTTTTCTTTCATCAGGGAAAAAATATATTTGTATCTGTCTCTGTTTTGAAGCAATTAGACTTAAAATATAGCGAAGTTTCATCATTATTCACAAATCTGTTTAAAACACTTGGGATATTTTTTTTTTTGCAACATGGCCCTGGGTGATCTCTTATACTCTGCTGCCACCTGCTGGCCGTTTTTTTTTGTAATAACTACCATTATTTTAAACGTCCTCTGCAGGTCAGAGGCTGCATCAAAGCCTAAACATATAAATATGT
Source organism: Leptonotus elevatus (assembly GCF_054856555.1). Lineage (NCBI taxonomy): Eukaryota > Metazoa > Chordata > Actinopteri > Syngnathiformes > Syngnathidae > Leptonotus > Leptonotus elevatus. Next base: position 2,825,307 of record NC_141241.1, on the reverse strand, counting down.
TTTGGGGACCATGTAAATATTTAGAATAGAACGTCCTACTTGTTATATAATGTCACCTGACAAATGGCCATCATCAAAACAACTACAAGACAACGGTTTAAAATCTCCATCAGCTGCTCGAAGAATTATCTGTCACTGATCTCAGCAAAGAACAATCCAATCAATTTAGCGGCAAAACGGCACTTCTCGTTTGTAAACTGGTGTCTGTCGGTGGGATTACACAAACCGGCCTTACGTGACCTATTGAGTCTATTTATGCAGGAAATGATGATAGGCTCTAAGTCCAAAAGAAAACAAATCTGTGCTAATGCACTTACTGTAGGGCACTCGGCCAGGCACCAACTACCAGTCACCTTGTTTGTTGGAAGCACCTGACTGAGCGGGAATCGACACTTGGCTTTTGCTTACGGCCTTTCAAACAACATTGGGACAATCCCACTCGATGCAACTCAGTCGATGCAAAGCTGTTTATTTGTATCCAATCAAGGATAAGCCCACTCAAGTTAATAATTCCTGGTTCAGAGGAGATACGGATGAAGACAAACCTGGCAGGTTTCTGCAAATTGCCAATCGGAGCCAAAAGGCATTTACAGTATTTGCATGGATAAATATTGTTGCAACTGTTCACGCACAGACACCACAATCGGATAATTACGTGACGTCAGTCAGCGCTTGTTGAAAAAAATAATAATAATCATTTCATAGCTTTTCTCTCGGCTGCACTGCTTTCAGTACATGTCGGTGGATGTTGGAGATGTTTGTATCATGTTTCTACCAAGTTATGACATCCTATTTCAGAATTAGAATCAATGTTATTGCTATTTATCTATCTATAATTGTTGTAATATATTTGCTTACTCATGTTTTTCACAATGCAGTCCTGAGATTTAATTTTGACTTTTGAGATCTGCACAACAAATGGTTCTCAAAATAACATTATTCACAGTATATAAAAGTATTTATTTATTTATTTGCCTTTGCTATTGAACTGATATTTGCGTTTGAAATAGTGAAAACATCCCATTGACACCATTAATGAAAAAAGCCATCTTGGTGGTGCAGCTGCACCTGCGACATCACATCACGGTCCCCCACTTCCTGTCGGCGAGTAAACGCCGGGTAAAGCCTTTTCCTTCCTTTATGCAAATGTTGTCGAGGCACACAAAAAAAACTGAGAAGCATCTGCGTGGCGAGGCCAAACACTCTCGCGCCGCTTCCTCGGCCTTTTGTCAGCCCCACAGGCAGCCGAAGAAACTACAGGCAGGCTCTTGTTCACGCCTTCATATAAAAGTCACCAGGGGAAAGTTTATGGTCGACAGATGCTCCAGTGAATGAGCCCGTGGACTTGTAACGCTGGAGGAAAGGGGCTTCACAGTCGCTGGAGTCGACCCCGGAGTTAACCTGAACAGCCCCCCCACCCGGGTGTTGTTGCCGCAGAAACAGAAAACTTGAAAAAAAAAAAAAAGAAGGGAGGAAGCCAAGGCGGTGGGAGAATGACCAACCGAGTAGAGTCCATCTTTTTTTTTTTTTATGAGCAATTGTCTGGCCTGTTTTTCTTCCAGGCCGAAGCCTCAAAATCGGCCTCGTTCCCTTATTTATTTATTTTTTCTCAGTCTGTTCCACCAGTCACGAGATCTTTTCTTCTGACACAGATGATTTGCTCCGAACGGAGAATATGTTTATTTAGCAATCTCATTAGGGACGCGCAGGGGTGATTAAACTAAAATGTCCCCTTCGGAGTTTTTTGCGGCTGTTGTAAAAATATCTCTGCATTGGCAGAAGGCTGTCAAGTGCATACCGGGGCAATGCGGGACGGCCGATTACCGGAATACTGACGGCACAATGAGGGAAAAACGGGTTTCATACATCATATTAGACCCGTTTCCCAAACGTTATCAAGCCACTATTTTACATGAGAACAATCTCACGGGACACAAGCAAAAATGTCCCAAAAGGTATAAATACTAAAACAATGATGAGCTTGTCTCAATTTACTGCTTAACTCATTTGCTCCCAAAAACATAAGAAATATGTTCTATTTTAAATGTTTTAAGCGTCCCAAAGATATATTTATACGTTTTTATGCTAGAGCATACAGAATGCTTTGATGCAGCCTTTGAACTGCAGAAAACGGGTGAAGCAATGGTAGTGATAACAAAAACGGCCAGCAGGTGGCAGCAGAGTACAAGAGATCAACCAGGGCCATGTTGGAAAAAAATAACTGTTTTCCCACAGTTCTAAACAGATTTGTGAATAATGATGAAACTTAGCTATATTCGAATGCTAATTGATGCAAAACGGAAACAGATAGAAATATACTTTTTTCCCCTGATAAAAGAAGAGACTAATATTTATTTTGGTAGGTTCCATGTTTTTATAGCAATAGAACACAATATTCTGTGGGCCTTGCAAAATCAGTCAAAATCTAGTAAAAACAGCCAGGAGCGAAGGAGGTTTCTTCAGTGAAAATGGCTGGGAGTAAATGAGTTAGAAGGATATTTGACTCATTTAGCTATTTTTAGCAGTTAAGAAGTTAATAATTTGTCTATAATTACTTTGATAACTTCATTATTTTTCATGTAAAAGTAATACCTTTAAAAACACATTTTACCACTTGCCGTCAACTGAAAATGACATCACAGGTGCTGAGACGTCAGGTAACGACCAATCACGGCTAACCTGTTTTCTGGGTTCGGTCATGTGACATGCGCCAACCGAGCCGTAATTGGTTGGTACTTTGTACCTGAGCTCTGAGCGCCTGTGATGTCATTTTCAGTCAACAGCACGTGGATTAAATTAATTCCAGACAAAATATGAACTTCTTACTACAGAAAATGGCAAAAATGTGTCAAGAATCTCTTGAACTAAAACATAGCAAGCCCATTTGTGCTCGTTCCATTCACAGGATTTGTGCATTTCCTGCCAACTGCCGCATGGTGACGACGAGGCTGCATTCCACACAAAGCTGACCATGACACAATTACATGAATGAGTAGAGTCCAACCAGCAAGCAACAAACTGGACATACCTGGAGTCGCTCTTGCCCAGGTTGGCCATCGCAGGATGGAGGACGGTCTGGTTCTTCACCATCTCCACCACACACTTGGTGTTTAATTCCTTTTCTGCGGACAGAACGCGAGCGCATGCTGCTAAGATGAAGACTCTTTGGATTCAGATGCCGTTGCGAAGCTGTACATTCAGACAGTTATAGAATTAGGAGCGCATTTGGAAGACACAATTGTAGTAATCTATTTTTCATGTGACGCCCAAACAATGATTGCAGTGTTTTACGTTTCAAGATCAGCTGTGTCTAATTTAACACTGCAACTGTGGAACATCTTTTGGGAAATGGAAGGGCAGAATTTGCAAAATGACCTTTTACCTTGCGTTAAGTTGTTGTTTTTTTCACCAAGTTAATCAATAGAGCAGGACACGCAGCTGACATGACCCTGAACGGTTTGTTTAATAATGAACACCGGGACGGTCATCAACAGCTCAGCAGAAGTGGTCCTAATGTTGCTTCATGTATATAATATACATGATATAATGAAACACAGAATGATGTCACATTTAAAGCCCAATAATTAAAAACTCTAAAGTGTTGCTCTGTTTGCTCGTTGATAAGAAATAGAGGTGGGAGTCTTTTCCCTCCCATTCAGCGCACCTTCCTCTGGAATTCACTGCAGATTTCAATGTCTGATTCATCCTGCAATGGATTTAAATAGACAATCTCCTCACTCTATTAAAATCTCCCTGTTTCAAAGCATGCGAGACATGCATGAACAAGCTCAGATGCTAATGACTTTCTAAACGTGTTTGGACAGGAAAAACACCAGTTTTTTTGGAGTGATAATAATGTTTTTTTTGGGGGGGGGGGGGGGGCGGATGCTCGAGATAAATCACGGTTAATGTAAATGGCAACTGGCTTCCACTTTCCATTGGCCGTAACTACAAGGGAGTTCGGGTCAAAAGTCGGAACCCGATTGGCCGTCACTCAGATCATCGAAGGCCACGGCCATGGGAACACGGCGGCTCTTACGCAACATTAGCAAATATTCCCTCCAAATCACTCCCTTCCTGCCTTTGTCCCGTTTTGCCCGCCACACCAACGCCGTCCTCAACCTTATGAACAAGACTGTGCAGTGGCTAATTTGCATGTGAAACTTGTTCAGCTTTTTAACTGGTGACCTAGTGACTATTACCAATAACATGACCAATACTTACACACAATGAATCGAACTTCCAAAAGTTTGTTTGACCCAAAAATGAAGATGGAAAAAAAAAATATCAGGAAAAAAGCGCCTCCAAAAAGTCAAACAAAACTTGGGAGTTCAAACCATCATCATGATTGTCATCATTGTCGCACACTCCAGAAAATCAGCGAGCATCTTAAGAGGATGAACCACACACTGCAAATGGCCGCTACAATATGATGATATCAATCTATTCAACACCACTAGGTGGACAGTCTTGTTTTGCAAACGCGTGTCCATTACGTCTTCAAAAGGCCAGCGGCTTTGCTTTTTTCATTTCACAGGTCTTTACGCCACTTTTGATTAATTATTTGTATATGAATGAGGGTTGAAAACGTGAAAGTCGGGGTGAACAAAGTATGGCCCACTCGACACTGACATTTTTTCACCAAATCTGGTTAGCCAAATTTTCGAAATTCAATAATAATAATATAATAATGTATCAGATTTGTATAGCGCTTTTCTTGACACTCAAAGTCGCTTTACAACGGAATGGATACATTATTCGTGCACTCACACATTCACACCTGCGGTGGCGGCAAGCTACTTTAGTAGCCACAGGCTGACGGAAGCGTGACTGCCAATGTGCGCCTACGACCCCTCCGACCACCTTCCATACGCCAGTGCGAGTCGCACTGGGGGCAACGTGTGTGAACTGTGAAGTGCCTTGCCCAAGGACACGACGACGCATGACTCGGCGGGTTACTGAACGACAGTCTGGCTCACCTCGAGCCACATGACATACAAACATGAGTAAAATTAAAATTGTGGGCGTATGCATAAATCATCGGTTTAACAAACCAATTATAAAGACCTATTCAAAATGCATTTTTATACGACGATTATTCATCCCATATATAATATATGGAATTTTTTGGAGTGTCTTGGAATGGACCGTCTTCAACTTGGGAGGTTCAACTTTCTCTTTCTTTTTTCTTCCTTCTTGCAAGAAGGTGCTCGTGTTCTGACACCAAGACAGAAGCTCCGTTCAGTCAGAAGCTCCGTTCCGGTGTGGAAACGTGGCAACTGCTGATGCTGTTGCTTCCAAAGTCATTTCCACTGCCTTCCGCTAAACTGTCAACTACAGGCTTCATGAGCCGCCGAGTCTCCCGCCACGCGCAATTCTTCTTGGACAGCGAAGTCACATTTACAGTCACCGCTAATAACTTGCAATTATTCCCTTTTAAAACAGAAAGTATGCTTTGAGGAGAAAATAGCGCGAGTCACGAGAGCGCTAATGAGAGACTTGTCGCTGGAAAAATCAATGAGCGAGCCGTTTGGACTTTGCTCCAAACACTTTTCATAAGCAGGAAAAAAATATAATAGCCATTGAAATGGTGAGTGGACAATGAGCTTTTCCCTTTTCACTATTTCAAGGGAATATATCTTAATTTCCAGACTATTGAGCATATCTATAATATAAGCCAGACCCGCTAAAAAAAACGAGAAAAAAACTTGTACATCTACAGGCCACACTTAAGTTGCAGTCCAAGTCGTAACGAGATGTCCTATGTAAGTTGGAACACACACTAGACTATCACTCACCTAAGGTAACACACTAATAGTCAAAATTACAGTACTGTACTTGTATGAAAAAAAAAATAAAATAAAATAAAAGAGTCCATAAATAGAAATCAATCAAATGAAAGTCCATGCCTTTTTCATAACAATTATTCTTAAGGTACCCACAAGCTACAGTGACACCTCGAGATGAAAGTTTAATTTGTTCCAAGACCATGCTCATAACTCAAATCCTCTTTCCCCCTTGAAATTAATGGAAATGCTATTAATCCGTTTTCCCTCCCACCTGTGTGCGTAACTGTTCGCCCCTCCCCTCTCTGCTCAGACAAGAAGGAAAAATTAAAAAAAAAATTGCTGCTGGCCTCTCATCATTAACTTCAGAGAGAGCAGGCGGCACATTTAGCGCGCCTTGCATTAGAAGAGAAGGAGCCGAGGAGACCGGGGTTTCGTGTCGGTTGGCCCGCCCACAGTGCACGCTGGTCGGCCACCATTGACGGCAACGTCGACGCGTACTGCCATGGAGCTCGGGGCATTACAGAAATCACTGCACACTCAATGGTTATGCCCGTCACACAGATTATTACCGATATTTAAGAAAAAAAAAAAAAGGGTCAAATTGCTCAGACTTTCCCATCTACCAAGCAATAGTAGCTGGACAACACGCGTGATCCGAGCGGTCACCAACCGGTCACCAACCGGTCTTCCCTCGTGACCGTCTTCCTCGCAGCTTGATTTAAGACCGCGGTGACCGCGCGAGATGCACTGCAGGAATGTCTAGACACATTGACTCAGTCACTCGCTCGGGCCCGGCTGATGACAATGACGCCTCCTCCTCGACTTCAAGTGACGCCCGCGTTGGCAGCTGGCCAGTCACGGCGGCGTGAATCGGCCGATGTGATTTAATGAAGACAAAAAGGGGGGCGCGGCGGGCATTAAAAGTGTCGTCTGCGCTGGCCTGCCAGCAGCTGTTGCTGCCGATTTACTAGCGGCCGTGTGTCAGCCGTGTTTTGCTTTTCATTGCTGTTAGACACTTTTAATAATAAATAAATAAATAAAAGAGCCGCTATAGCACACATCCAAATGCATTTGCAGGCTGCTGGCAAGTCTAAGCCAAAACAACAGGACAACAGGTGGTGCTGCAAACTACAGCCGGAAGCTGCAGAGTCAACAGTATGGTCCGATGGCAATATTTTGCCAATATCACAAAAGTATGATCATCAATAATCGATTGGGTGGGGTGGCATAGAAGCATTTATTTTCTCATTATCTGTAAAGAAAAAAAGTCATTTATTTCTATTGTTTTTTGTACAGTTAAGTTCATGCTGTAGGGAAAAAACGTCACCGTCAATTTCAATTTCATTTGCTTTTTCTACAATAAAAGCAGAGGGAAAAAACTATTAAAATGGTAAATCAGATTTTTGTGGGGGAAAAAAATCGATTTTATTTTAACCAGTACATTTACTGATCATTTTTGGTAGACATTGCCGACAGGAAGTGTAACTGTCGCTTGTTCTAGCCACACGCCTGCGCTGTTAACAAACACAGTGTGGCTCTGCCTCTAGCAAGTGGCCATGATGGTTTTATAGCATCATATTTCAGACTGTCTAAACTGTTACTGCATCCATCTACATCCTTCGTTTCACTTTTCTAAAGAATAGTAGAGCTTTCGTCAATTGTCATTTATTTTTATTTTTATGTACTGTACATTTGAGGAGCTTTCATTTTTAGGATAATTTACAGCTATCTTGTTTTATATTTCCTTTGAAATGTATTAGGGTTCATGTGCTGTGTTTTGCATTTTGTTCTGTTACCGCGCGCGATGTAAAATGTTGGCATAACTTAACACCCCTATAAAAAGAGGTGGAACATTCCATTAATATGGTCGCTGCCTTCCTCGGAAAGCCACGGGTGACATATTGTGACATTTTGGCCACTGGTCCCGTCGGAACAGGACGAGCTGAGCTGGCACAGTGAGTCATAACGGCCAGCAGAATGTCAGAACAAGACCGGAGCTTTACTGGGGAGGGCTGGGAATTTCAATATCAGTGTGACAATTTAGTTTTTGTTTTTTTTTGCATTTTTGCTTCCCGATTTTATTTCCCATAATGCATCTATTTGTCTATTTCATGACTAACATGTCAGGTTCAGACCCGTTAGCTTGTTTTTGCGTGACCTTTATGAAAAGGCTTCAAAGACAGCTTTTTCTGACAACCTGATCAATCTGTCACAACAGTGACTTGGAATCACTTGTGGTATGTCTGATTGGGTTCACAATACATGAGCTTGACATGCACGTGGCCCGTTTTATGCTTGAGTGATTGCTCAGAATGTTAAAAATATTACAATAGAGGTTTAACGATATCCACAGTTTGACCCTAGAATGGATCATTACCACTATTTCCAATGTGGAAAAACGGTTTTGAAGCCGAACTATGGTCCCAAATGCAACTCAATGTTTTCCCTCTCTATGGAGAGTTGTCATGTCATTTTTTTTGCTGGTGACACAGCATTTTCACCTTTTATTTTCAAAACGTGATTCCTCAACTATTGTGCCACAATACATTAGTAGCAAATGATTTGTTTCCAATAAAAATAATTTGCTTGTCACCTATCAATGCCTGCCACGTACAGTGACAGGAAGAACAATTAAATATTTTTAGACGACATAACCTGCTTCCACTCTTTTTTGGGACATTTTTGGGGTGTTTTTTATTATTATACATATATATATATATATATAATACGTGCCGTGGCTGGGAAATGCTGATCTTTAACCATGTGACGTCAACATCCTGCCCACCGTTAAATTGTCATAGCTGCATATGTAAATTAAAACAAAGAAAGAAAAGAAACACCGATGACATCCAAACCTCCTTCAGGGAAGTAATCATTTTGACACGCTGCCCACTTGTGAATCCACCCTGACGGCGGCTTGCAGATATAAACGGACGCGTTTCCCCCCCCCCCCACCAACGGAAGTGTCGCTCACCTCTCCTGTTCATGGGCCGAACGCGGACCGCCACCTTGACGTTGGCGTCGTCCAAGCTGGGCTCGACCATGCTGACTGTTTTTAGCCGAGCCGATCAGCTCTTCCTGGGCGTCACGAACATTCAAAAAATCTGAAACCACCGCTGGACGTTCCGCTAGCAGCCAGCTAGCTTCGCCCGGCTCTTCTGCTCCACACACCGGGCATGACCACGGGTGTGTGCTGGGGAGGGGGGATATCTCAGAGGAAGCCTTCCACCGCCACTCAATGTCTTCTATTGCTCATAGTAAATCCACCCAGGCTGAAAATGAAGACTTTAATTTAAAAAAAAAATGGCTAAGAGGGCTTATTTAACCGCTTTAGCATACCAGAAGCTAATTTGACAGGCAAAAAAAACACGCTAGCCAAACCGAGCTGAGGAGGAGACGCCGAAGTCGCTCAGCCGAGCCGGGAATGCGGTCATTGTTGCTCATTTCCCCGCTGACATCTCCTGCCGAAAGTCGCTTTGCGATAAACAAGCCGCGGATGAGACATCCCGTTAGTTGGCACCGTTAAAAAAAAACATGGAGGAGCGGAAAAAAAGCACCGCCCGCCCGGCGATGGTCTTCACGGCATTCCCGAACGCGTTAATGCCCTCCTCTTCCTCCACTTTGTGTGTCACACGACACGCCAGCTTCAGCGTTCGGACTTCCGGGTGAGGTCTCAAATACGTCAAAATAAAAGCATTGTCAGGCTTCTGCTTTTTTTTTTGTCTAACACAATTTTTAAAGTACGGATATATACCTGACCTAAGTATATCTGCTCCAAGTTTAATCAGCTGCTCATCCAACCAGATCTGTAGTCAATTAAGAGAATTCGAACATGAGTGTAATTTCAAGATGCGTGGGGGTTGAGCAGCATTCACCTCAAAAGGTGACGTCATACGCGAATACTGACAGCTAACAAAAACCTCCGTGTAACTTATATGAACTTGTACGAATAAATATGAAATAGCTACGCAATATGGACAGAGATGTTTGTTGCAAACAACATTTATGCCGTCACGTGAAGAAACGTGACACTTCCTGTGCAGGATTTCAAAATAAGGGAAAATAAAACGTCACGTTCACGCGCTCGCTCGCACACACGCACAAACACTTTACCCACTAAAGCATTATTAAATGACGTTTTCAAATATACGTGCTTTTGTGGTAGATACATGATGATTTTTTTTTTACCCACTCTGTTGGACAGTCACTTTTGTTTACATTCGACTGAAGTCTCGTTTAAATTAATGTTTACATCTCGCGCTCCCCCTAGTGGCATAAATTAGAAACCTGTTGTGAAAATGGCCTATTTGCTCCTTATTAGTTGGTTAACGGCAACTTATGCAAAGTCAAAGGTTTAGACATCACCTGGAAAGGTTATAATGCATTATATTTTACATATTTTTCATTTAGAGAGAGAAAACACTGAGCTGTTTACCAATATTGAGAACAATTTAGCCACATTAAAATGAAACAAGTACACCTCAGTCCATGCAAACCGAAGTCATTTAGTCGTTTATGTTTTTTTTATTTTTTACAAAAGCAATTCCAATTTCCTTGTCTACTCCAACAAGACACCACGATGGCATCTACTTTATTAAATGCATCATTTCCTTCCTGGGAAGAAAAAAAGCGAACCCTAAAATGACAAGTCTTTGTAATTGAGCCACTATATATGCTAATTTCATTTTAGTCAAGTTCAGTGAAAATTTAAAGAAAATGCAACTCTTTACTATCCAATTATACAAGTTATTGGTGAGTTGTACTCAGACTGAAGTGGCTGTTTATAAACAATGCACATTATAAATGTTAAGTTTTGTCATTATAACATTAATAGTTAATAATTAAATATGTCAGGTAAGTTAAATAGGACTGCATTTATTTTAGAAATTATTTAAAAAAATGTTGGTTATGAAGTCTAGAAAGACTTTAAAAAATATATATATATTAAAAACAAGTAACACATTTGTTAAGCAAAATCCCGAATCTTTTTTACATTTTAAAATAATTATGGAGTCAAAAAAGGTTGTTGAAAAATGGTGGCCATTTTTTTTTTTTTTACAATATGTTCTATGCACCCCCACAGGTTTAAAAACAACATTCTGATTTTTATATTGCGCTCGTGGAATATGAGTTAAGCAAAATACACTTGTTTTTGGCAGTCTCAGAGGGCGGCCATTTTGCCACTTGAAAGAACGTCAAAGTTGCTCAGCTCAGGAAATGACCAATCACAGCTTCACGCGTTGTGTGAGGCGAAGCCGTGATTGGTTAGCTGAGCCTTGAGCAACTGTAAAGTCATTTTTACTCGACAGCAGGTGGCCATGAAATAAAACGGATACATGGATAAAAAGCATTATGCTATTAGAAATAATTAAAAGTAAACCTAAAAATAAACTCACAAGTCAGCTGTCCATCAAATGGGAAATGTCTGGAGTTTCGGACAAATATATGCAATTGTGTGTGTGTGTTTTAAATAACAAAGACACAGAACAGGAAGTAAGATATAAAGTAAAACTTTATCATGACATACAAGTTTAAAGCCCTGAGAACCACGTCTTTATATTACTAATCATATGAACAAAAGTGAATGTGTGAAAACCACTTTGCCAAAAAGTGCTCCTCTTAAATACAATCAGCACAAAAAAACAAACGTTTTAACAAGCATTCACCGCCGTTTTGTCCACGTTCTTCTTTTTTCCTTGTTGTTGTTTGAATCAAAGAGAAAAAAAAAAAAATCTATAATATATTTATATAGAAGTCATATCATCATCATCATCATCATCATCATCATCATCATCATCATCACATCCGTGTAATAATAACAGTACAAAAATATGCACAAACCCCACAGTTGAATGAATATACGGAGCATTGTACAAGCCAAAGACGACATCAAAGAAAATTGATAAATGAGGTATTTGATAACCATTTTGCATAATGCGCCTGCTTTTTTCCCCCATTTCATATCTTTTTTTGGTTTTTAAACATTTTATTTAAACAAAGATCAGGTTAGTTCATAAACAATCTCAAAGCTCAATTAACTCCCCCACATTTAATCTTTTTTTTTTCTCTTGTCTCTCTTTCAAATGTGCAGAACTTGACAGCTTCCCGAGCGACAGTAAGCTCGGCTGCAGTTGCTGACCACAAAAACAAACAAAAACTCCCAAAATGCAAGAGCAAAAAGTCAGTCTTAAGTAGTATTCAAGCCAAGCGGCGGCACGGCGTCCTTCTTTGATGTTTACCTTTAGCGTTCACGCTCGCCGCGTTGAGGTATTGTGGTGTTAAGAAGGGGTTGGGGGGGGGGGGGGCTTTTTACCACTTTTTATGCAACGCCAGAAACATTACGATAACCGCATTCGCTTAGCTAGCTAGCCTTGAACGTCAATGCTAGCTATCTTCGAATATAAGCGACGGTTTCGCAGAGTCTGCGAAAAGTGGCCTCACTTGTGCTTGTACACGTTCGCCATTTAAACGTTAGCAAGTCAGCTAGTGAGAAGGGTTGCTAGTTGGCATCGTAAGAAAATGGAAAAGAGAGGCTTGTAGCGTTTACGAGGATTGTCAACAATCTTGGTGTTTATTGGGAAATAAGTAATGATGCTAAGGTATAATCGTTGTTGTGAACATTAGCACCTGCTAGTCAGCGAGCGGGAAGTGTTGCTAGTTAAAATTCCGGAAAGTGGAAATGAGCCACTATCAGCGGGGTAAAACTCCTGAAAGCTAACGATGCTACGGTAAGTTGCATGACAAATATAACAAACATTAGCGCGCGGCAAGTCAGCTAGCAGGAGCAGTTTAGATTCTAATGGCTTTTGGGGGGGATTGTCAGCAAACTGGCGTATGCCAGTACTAATTATGCAAAGGTGTATTGCAGAACAAATAATGACTTAAACATTAGCACGTAGCAAGTAAGCTAGTGGGTGTCGTTGCTAGTTAAAAACCCAAAAAGTCAAAGAGATTCTAGTGTCTTTTTGAGGGATTGTCAGCAATGCTAATGACGCTAAGGTATGTAGCAAAACTTGATCAGACTGATATAATGATAACATCAGCACCCAGTAGCTCATTGACTGCCATCGACGGCCGTAGACGTCAAAGATTCCTTTGAACTGGGCTGGCTCTGAATGAGCTAGGCAGCTCGTGTTAAGAGTTGCTAGTTCAAATCCCAGGACGTGTCAAAGAGGCATCTTTGTCCGATTGTCCGCAAAAAGGACATTGTAGCGACACGAATGATGCCGTGATCTCATTGCGACTGCACATTAGCATGCAACACGTCAGCTATCAAAACGTTTTCGAGATAAAATTGCAGAAAACGGGATAATATGCCTAAGCGGCTTTTTGGAGGATTGTCAGCGAACCGGGTGCTTAATCAGCAATCAGACTGGACCCGCATGAAATCCAAAGATGCTAATGTATGTTACATACCATACATAGCTGAACTTGCTCTCGCACGTCCACGCACACACACATCCGTCCACACACACGCACGCACACACACACACCAAATAGTCATCTCTTGGCCAAAAAGATTTTGAGTAAAGCCGCCCTAAAGGATGCATGTGGTTACAAGATCCATTAGGTAGAGAAAAAGACATAATAAATAGCAAACTAATGTGACGTCTGCGTTATGTCCACCTTAAAAAATTGATTCATTTAATACAGACATGTTTTAAGGCAGCGTCTAGCAATGGTCACTAGTAGTACAATATACAGAGTCTCTATGGGACAATGCTGCCCTCTGCAGGACACACTGTGACATTCGCAAGGTGGAAACTCAACGGGGGGAGAATTCCGAATTCCGCTTATGGGAAGATGCGAGAGCAGTTACTAGTTTAAGGTCCATTTACTAGTACGCTCTTTTTTTCCCCCCTCACTACTAAGACAATAGAACACTAGAAGGACGATGAATAAAACGGCTCATCATCAAGCAAGCCCCCTTTTACACTCAAGCTGGGATTTTTTTCCCGCCTCTGTTTATTACCGATTGGACAAAGTCAACTGTGCTAATGACCACTTAGCTTTCGAGCAGGAACAGATGCATAACGCCCGCCGCCTGTGAGTAAAGGAATGCCAGGACAAATGTGGAGTTCTCACGCGTGGCGCCCGCTTCTCCCGCCCTTGTTGTCAATGATGTCATCAAACTCATTCTGTCCTGCCTTCACTTGTTTCTGTTGAGAAAGCGGATAAATGCTTCTGTCATAACTCGGATGCGCCAATGTCGTCTATGAAAAATGTGTGACCACCTTTTTCTGGGGATGCTCTTCGGAATAAAAAGCAGGGGGGTAAGTCTACTTTTGACAATCGCGACACCTTCACGCCACCCGTCTAAAAGTTTTCCAGCTGACAAACACTTTTCATGTCATGTTGTCGCTCACAGGTTCGATTTGATTCAATGATCCCGCCTGGACTGGGTTCTGCGTCAAAGGAGGATAAAATGCTGATTCCATCGTTCGCAAACACCTCCTTAATGGCGGGTATTTTCCCCGTCTATATCCACAATGCTTCAGTGTAAAAAAGTCAAGCTGACAATTTGACACCTTTTGAAAAAGTTGCAACTGTATTTTGAGTGGAAATGCTAATCGAGTCGTAAGAATCCAATTGCAGGATGTGGTCGTCGTTGAAAAGCAATTGTCCTACAATCATTTTGTTCATCAGATGCTTCACTGATGTCACGCGTTTGGCTTAGTTGCGTAAAAGTCTGCGCCAGCTCTGATGCGACTATTTAGTCCCTGTTCGGCATATTGGTTGCTTCCTCCCCACCTTTTGGGAAGAAGTAGCCAAGCCCTCACTGTGTTCAGAAAAAAAATATATACTTTTTTTCTCCACATGAAAGCCTCGTACATTAAATTAGGAACCAACAGCGAACACTCTTTTTTTCTTTTTTTTTTTTTGGTATCTAGTAGCTGTGCAATAACAAACTGAGGCTAAAAATCAGTTCAACTTCAAGTGATTGTACGCATGCATTAAGAAACACCCTTAACGACATTCCGAGCCGAGGCCTAATTGTGAAAAGACCCCCCCCCCCGGGAAAAGTGGTACAACTGGAAAAACGAAACAAAAACAAGAGCATTGAGGTGTGTGTTGCAAAAACCAGCAGCAGCAGCAGCAGCAGCCATTTTGTCTGTCAGTTCACACTTCTTGGGGGGGGGGGGTTATAGCGGCCGAGGATGTCTTCCATCATGGCCGCCCAATGAGGTATATGCAATGTAGCTCTCCTCGGAGAGTCTCATGAGGTATTTTTCAAGTTCTTCCGTGGGGTCTGCGGGAGCACGTTTGATTTCTCTCCCCAACTTCCTGAGAGAGGGACGCCATTTTCTATTTTGAGGATGGTCCAACGTGTGGGCGGGGGGCAGCGTCCCATCTGTTCCGTCGCACATTTCCGACGTGAGACGCCCCCCCCACCCCCACCCCTCTTCAACGAGATGGACCGTGAGGTATTTTCTTTTCTTTCAATCACCCGTGCCGATCTACGGCGTCCCGTCCTCCGCTCGAGGAAAAAAATACCCGACTCAAAAAGAAAGAAAGAAAAAACAAAAAAAAAACAGCATAGAAAAATAATTGAGGTTAAATATGATCAAGCTCCTGAGGTAAAAAGACACCACTGCAGGTTGGGTGATTTGAGGTATGTAAAAAGAGCGCGAAAAAAAAAAAATCACTCTAAAAACACAAAATCAAAAATAAAGACGACAAAATGGCAAAAAAAAAAAAAAATTGTTTTCAAGTTCAGTTGTGACGATGCCTGTCAGTGGGTTTTTGGCTGCGCTGATTGTGTCTAGCATGAGTTTATGTGTGTGTATGTGTGTGTGTGTGTGTGTGTGAAATGCATAGTTGTGTTGTCATGTTCTATTCTCGGGCTTTTGTGTTCATGATTGGACAGCCAAGAGGTGGACAGGCTTTATGAGGTATTTGTTGTGCAACAGTCTGTAATCTTTCTCACGGGACAGAATATTCATGCTGGGCTGGGGCCTGGGGGGAGAGAGGGGGGATGTTAAGGGGGGGGGGGTGAAAGGGGGGGGGGGCGCCGCCCATCAGGAAGGGACCGGTTAGGGAGACCCGTTGGAAGCCGGCTCGGCCGAACCGGGCCCCTTGGAAGAGGAGGAGGAAGAGGACGTGGGGCTGAGGGCGTGTCTCGCAGGCGCCGAGAAGCCAAAGCCGGCGCTGGTGGAGGCTGAGGCGGCGGCCGACACCGCCGACACGGTCGGCCCCAGCAAGCCCCCGGCCTTCTGGGCAAACAGGGTTCCTGGAACACGCCACAAATCAGCACATCAACAAAATGGCCGCTTTCAACGTAAGACGCGACACTTGAATACGGCTCTACTCTTCGTTGTCCGTGGGAAACTTCAAACAAAACAAAAAATGGCGCATTGAACACATTGGTTGTGAAAGTATTTCGCTAACTTTTAGCTTTCTTCCTTGCATTTGAACTTCGTTTACACTCAACTTGCACTTTGCTGCCATCTTGTGGCATCACAGTGCCGAGAAACTATTTTAAAATGGGCTGAGGAGCTTCATTTGGACAAAAGTAGTTGTTTCCCATCATCTTGTGGACCTATTGGCATGACGTCACATCCGTTGTGGATAATACGGTTGACCCTTTTCTAGTTTTGCGCTAATGATAGCCGTGTATTCATATCCAGTAAACAGCCTTGAGTGCGAGTCTTAGAGAAAGATCGACCCCCCCCCACCCCCCCCAAACACAACATCGACATTATTCACATTGTTGAGGGGAATGCAGGAACAGCTACCTATAAGTTAAACAGCCCAGCATTTACACTACCCAGCTATGGTTTCCTTCGGAAGGCCGTTATATTTGTGAAGCCAAATAAATATATCATCCACTCATATTAAATATTGTATACAAAAAAAATAAGACTAGTTTTGAAATCAGAGGCCAGTCATTATAAAATACTTAATATCGTTTTAAAATGCGACGGCAATTTGAAATGTGGTTATTTTAGCAAGAAAAATGAAGTCGATGCGCATAATTTGCTTTTGCGGGCCACTCAAAATGATGTGGCGGGCCAGATCTGGCCCCCGGGCCTCGAGTTTGACACCTGTGTTTTAAGAGTTTTCGTCTGAAGCAGAAAGTCCAACCACTTCCTTTTGTCTGTCTGTCTTTATTTGGCAGAAAAAAAAAGCAAATCTGGATTTTATAAAGCAGAACTTGAATACATATAGAACACAATGTAACTTTTTGTGACAAAAGCAAGATTATATTAGTGAATGAAAATTAACGAAAAAAAACTAAATCATATTCAAAAAACAATTTCATTAACAGAATAAAATAAAAACGAAAAAATGCTTTAAAAAAAAAAACGAAAACTAACTGAAACTACATTTTATGTTTGCAAAACGAAATATAATTACAGCGAAAATGCCTAATTAATTTAAAACATGAGCGTTTAGGGATGATTTTAAATGTGATTTGAAGTATATTTACTTCAATATTAACTGGTATAAGGACGTTTGAAAGTGTCAACCAGAAGTGACGTCACTGAGCAGCAGCCAATAGAAAAGCACCTTCAGATGACGTCGCTTCTCAATGACAAATTTGTGTGCTTGACTTTTGGCCCGTCTTGCCTGCGTTTTCATTTAACTCAGCCGAAGTGCAACGCTAGGTAAGAAATGCGTTACTTTTTTCATTTAATTTTTCATCCATTGTGTTTATTAAATATTGAAAAAAATTAACTGAAACTAACTAAAACTAAACTTAAGCATTTTTTTAAATAACTAAAACAGAACCACCTTGTAAACTAATTAAAACGAACTAAATTTAAAAAAACAAAGCAACTAAAATGAAAATTCCAAAACTGTGATAACCCTGTGACAAAAAGTTCACGAAGGTGTCGCCCACCTGAGTACATCGTGCCGTTGACCTCCACAGAGACGGTGATGCTGGCGTTGCCATTGGTGGAGATGCTCAGGGACATGTCCTGCTGCTTCTCATCTGGGAAAAAAATAAATAAACACACCACTGCTCATTCATTGTTCCCGTCTGGCGATTAGCGGCGGTTAGGTTGCCGACCTCTGGGGGTGACGGCGGGGGCTCCGAGGCGCAGGTTCATGGGCATCTGTGAGGCCATGGCCAGCAGGTTGTGCTGGAAAGCTTGTTGCATGAGACGCTGCTGCTCCTCGGCCAGACGCGCCATCTTCCTCTCGGGGCCCTCGGCCACGCAGCCCCCGGTGGTCTCCAGCTTCTCTCGGAGCTGCTCCAGCGTGGCGGCGCGCGCCAGGCCCGCCACCTGCTGGTGCCCCAGCGCCAGGGCCATGGAGGGCCGGGCCGCCATGATGGAGGGGGTCAGCTCATCTGGAATGGGGGGAAAATCACCTCGTCAATCGCTACTCTCGGCACCGTGATTGCTTCTCCTAATGTTGACAGCAGGTTCGCATTCCTGTGGTAATGACAGTCCTCAACGGGAACCTCGCCGTGCCAACGGGGGTCTTCAAAGTTAATGCGGCGTGGGAAGCGTGTTATTAATCAAGGCCCTCACGTTTGCCCCAGGCAGACTGGGCTGCTCCAAGTCCCACGCCACACCTGGACACGCATACCGCGCACACTACACAAGTGACCAAGTGTCATGATGAAAAAAACACTGGCGTGCATATTTGTCAGTTAGGTGTAAATATGGAGAGGTGGGCATAGTCACGCAAAACTAAATAGAAGCCATTTTTAATACCAAAAAGCCCAATAACAATCGATTTGGCCTTCTGAGGACTTAACAGTGATATGGCCACATCACTAAGGTTCATATTACATAATAAAGTACTGGAACTTCAAAGTTCAACTGCAAGGCACATTAAATTAAATTTTGTTTCTTCACAATATATTTTATGTAGCCCTAAACATGGCATTCTGATTGATATTGTGTTTGTGGAATATGAATTAAGTATAAAAATCCACTCATTTTTATCCATCCCGGGGGGCGGCCATTTTGCCGCTAGCTGTCAAGTGAAAATGACATCACAGGGCTCAGGTAACGATCAATCACAGTTCACCTGAATTTGGTCATGTGACGTTTGCAAACAGAGCTGTGATTGGTCGAGACCTGTGCCAAAAGCAACTGTGATGTCATTTTCACTCGACAGCCAGTGGCTGTACAAGGCAAAATGGCCGCTTCATGAGATGGATAAAATGGGTGGATTTCTCTGCTTAATTCATTTTCTACAAAATCAATCAGAATATTGTGTTAAGGCTGCATAGAACATATTGTACAGATTTTTTGTTGTTGACCTTTTTTTCCATCCCTTTAACGCCACCTTCTATAAAACTGGGAAGAAATTTCCTTTCAATCACATAAAAAAAAAAATTCTCCCTCTCTTCCACATACAAATCCACTTGAAAGTTGGCAATGTTTTATTTATTTTACTTTTGACTGATGTTTCCCATTTTCCCAGCAGTAGTGAACACATTATTAGAAGTAGTAGTACTGAGCTGCAAGAAAGACGGCCTGCAGTTACTTCAAATGGACAACAGGGGGAGCCATTTCTCTATATCTGGTCAACACCCATACTCTCACTGTGAATCAAACGACATCATAAACAACCACTATGGACTTTTAATTCGATGCTCGTATTATTACAAACAGCTCTCCGTATGACCCAAATCATAGACAATGCCAAATTTACACCAAAAGTAAGGATGTTATTCTTGCTTAGACAGATTTTCTATACATCTCAGCTGGTGCGGGTGTACCTAATGTTGTGTCCAGCGAGCGTACGCGTAACGCTTCCATTACCTTTCTTCAGGTGGCACCCCGGCGAGCCATGCAGGCCGTTGAGGGCGGCAGAGGTGCCGGGCCCGATGGCGGAGAGGTGCATCTTGGGAGGCGAGAGGATGTGGGGGGCGGTGCTTGGCGACGGCGAGAAGCGGAAGAGGCTGCTGCTGTAGCTGGGGCGGCGGCCCTCGCGCCGGTTGCTGTCGATGGCGGCCTGGAGTTCGCTCGGAGTACTAAGGCCCTTACGCTCGCACTCGTAGGGGTACAAATACTTCATGTACCTGAAACGAGATACGAAATTTCAAGTGGACCTTGAGTTCAAATAGATTCGAGGAGATTACGGCTAATAGTGCGTGTCGTATTTATTAGTCCACAGCCTGCACTTTATTTCTCCTTCCAGTAGTCCAGAAGTAAAAACAGGACAGCCTCCATTGTTTATTGGAGAGGAGACCGAGGGCAGCGCTGCAGCCAAGAGGAGACTGCGGTGCGTCTAAGTGTACAAAACATGCTGAGTGTTGCGCTGACGTCATGGAGTAAATGCACAGTCACAGCTCCAGCGTTTTCTCTGCCATTAGAAGGCACGTTAAAATGAACATGCAGTATTATGTATGCTGACTGCATCACGGCGGATCAATACGGCGCTAAGAGCCCCGGCATCCATTAGATAGAGCCTGCGGAGCACATTAAAAATACATGAGGCTTCATTAGGGCATCCTTATTAGCGGACAGTGTGGTGTGTGACAGTCCATTGCAGCTTTTCTACACGCACGGCGGCGGCGGCGGCGGCGGCGGCGGCGGCGGCGCAAGACTGGAGCGTTCTCCAGCTTCAAGCTGTCACTCAAGCAGCCAGACCGCCTTAGTCCCGGTGAACTCTGAACCCGACCAATGGCTCAATAAATCGATAGGGATCGATCAAAGTGATGTAATGGACTCGGGGGGGGAATGGATGTGAGAAAGTAAAGTGGCTCGGCGGAGGAGAGAAATGGCATGTTTACAAACACAAACGTGCTGGTTTGGGGTAACGAGGGTCGTGCACTATGTGGTTTGTGAGAACATTTGACGCATCCCGCATTGCAATGGAACTGCTAGGAAAGGAAACGAAAGCCGAGATGTTGCATTATGAAAGCTGTAAAACGGCAATGACTCGGCGGTGAATCCTCCAAATGGTTCAACTATGACTTTGAAATCTTGCATCGCAAATTTACCATCGCCCATCTGTCAAGGACGCTTCCAATTGGGGCTCATTTGGGAGAGTTTGTCAAAGTACAAGCCCCGGAAATTGTTCTGGACATGTCTTTTTTTGCGCGTTGTGTCGTGATAGTCATGTATGGCCAGTTTAAAGTCAATGGGTAAAACTGTCAAAGTCAGACCCCCTGGAATTCACTCAAAATGGCTGCTTCAAACCAAAACAGTTTTGGCTATGGCTCCTTGAGACTTTTTTTTGTTAGGCAAAAGCTAAGATTAGCGTCTAAATTGATCAAACTTTTCAGGGATTGCTAGCGATCGAGTTTGAGGGTTTTTGGGACACATAAACAGCAAATCACTTCAAAACTGACTGTTTGTTGTCGGCCATTTTGTGTGTCTTACTGTGTGCGAAGGGTGAATGCGGCGCTGGTGATGGAAGTGGGCAAGTTGAGTCCCTTGGTGATCTCTCGCCAGATCTTCTTGTTGATGACTTCCACCAGGCCTCCCTTCTCCGTCACCAGCTTGTACAGCATATACAGATCCAGCACTTGCTTGGCCATGATGGGGATACGGTTGACCGGGGTTCCTGGCGTAGGAAGGGAAAAAAAAAAAAAGCAAGCATGCATGATTTTCCACGCAGTCTGGCTCATCAAGTGGAAAAAGGCGTCACGTGGTTGTAATGTCAATGAATTTCTTGTTTGCACATGCATTTGTGACACACTCGTCAGACAAGTTCTCCATTGTTTAGGCTTGTAATCACGGAGGGGGGGGGGGGGCGACTGTAAAATCTCATGCAGATAAGGAATAACTCCAAAGCTTCCTATATCTTTTCCTGCAAGGCTTTTTCAAACTTTTTGGTGGCTCTACTCATGAAAGACGTTAAACTGACTTTGGGGGCTGATTGTCTAGAAGTTTATGTCTGAAGGAGTCCGGGAATTAGCCAATGTCAGATTTGTATCAAACTTTGGGGGGGGGGGAACCCTGATGATATTCAACGCCGTGTTTTTTCCTCCTCATGAAAAAAAAATGGTAATGATTACCCGGGAAGAGCGCATGGGCCGAGGGTGGCGAGCAGGCCGGCATGTGTCCTACACGCCTGTTAAATTTGGCTTGAAAACATATTAGCCCAGTTAATGCAATCTGGCTTGACCTGGAAAAGGGGATTCGCAAACAACACAAAGCCGAGCGGCTCGAGACTTTTGATACAGATGCATTAATCTTGTCAACAGCTTATCTGCACTCAAGCTTGCAGGGAGCGTGTGGCGAGCAGCGGGCGGGGGTTAGAAAGGGAGGTGAAGGAGGGCGGCGTCAAAGCGCGTGTCATTTATTCTTTTCAATTCTTGACTGGTTTTGTTATTTGATTGGAAACGACGAAATTGGACAGACAAACGCAGTAAAAGCAATTGTCACGTCTTCCTCCTTAAGAGTCACACTTTTGTTTTTCTAAACAAGGCATGTCAAACTCACATGGTTACAAGATAGTTTTCATCAGAGGGCTGTTATGACTCTCAACTACTTTTTGTTACTTCATTATCCACCCCACCGGAAAAAGCCAATTCTTCGGCCCCCAACCCCCTCCAACTCTATAAAATTGTTGTAAATACACCTCTGCAGAGGAGCTAATATGCCTGACAGCGCCGTTGCCACCTACTGTAGCAGATGAGCAATTACACTTTATTCTAGTATGGCAAAAAATATATATATTTGAGAATGATTGATGTACAGTCAAATCATCATATTATCACATTCATATTGCACAACTGCCCCGTGGTTGATCCTGTTAATAAAAACAATGTTAAGCAACTATTGTTCACTTTGTTTAGAAGAGATATGGTGAGGAGAAAAAGTATGTCATGTTTGTTAAAAATTGAAAGAAAGAAAAAAATGCTTTATTTCCTGAATGAAAAATGAAATGAAAATAAGAAACCAATTTAGCAGGAAAACAACGTAGATGCACTTTATTTGCTTCAGTAGGCCACAATATGATGTGATGGGCCAGATTTGGCCCCCGGACCTTGAGTTTGACACATGTGCCCGAAACAATACATAAATGTCCATGTTATAATATTGCTGATGGATGGTAGTCGTGATCTAGAATGATTGTTATGTTTACTAATGCTTGTGACCAAACGTTAGGGTCATGTAAACCCAACCAATTCAGTCTTGTGACATGATTTTCCATTTTGTAGTAATTTTTTGTGGTACATAAAAAAAGTCATTTTGTAGCCCCTTCAGACCCGCATTTTTTTCTGCTGGCTAAAATTTCTTTCATTATTTATTTATTTTTGTTGCTGATTTGGACTCTTTTCCCACATAAGGACACCATGGAATGTTTTTTTTTGGGGGGGGGGGGGTTATCTCATGTTTTCAGTTTTTATAGTAGACGCCAGGATAATATGGCTGTAGCGTGTTGTAAACTTACCAAGCTTATATGCAACATTTTTAACATGAACATTATGCAAATCAATTGGGATTGGGATTGGTTAGTTAAGATCCAATCGTGAACCCAAAGTGTTGACATCATCCAAATGATGCGTTTTATTGGTTTAGACGTGAATATGTCATGTCCACTGGGACCATCTATGGGTCTTGAAAGGGTTCAATTTTAAATCGCAGACTGAAAATAGAGATAAAAGACATACAAATTGTTGTGGCACTATGTAAGAGAATCACAGGGTGGGGGGAGGGGGTGGGGCGAGTCGCAGCAACCTGCTAATCCACGGACAGCAGTGGGTGGAACCTGCAGGATAGTCCAGTATAATGAAGCTCATTTAGAGGATTGCGGCAGTAAATCCACACACCCGAGGCGCACACACAGCGCCACTCGTATGCAGAGTCGCCCTGCCCGGTTAATTCCCGTCAATCCTTCAGCCCCCTTAACCTGGAATTGGACTCATTAATGACTTTGGCGAATAGCGGCGATCAGGCCGCCCAGATTAGCCTTGATTCATTTGAGCAACATGTCTTTAAGACACGTGCAACGGGGGCTACGCGGGCAAACGGACCTGCCTCAGAACAGGAAGTCAAATTCTGAGCTGGACGCGAGTTCTGGACCAGGGACGGGAAAACTGGCGGCTCACAGGCCAAAACACACACTGAAATAGCCTTTGATTAATTCCCCCTGGCCAAAAAGTATATATTTGTTTAAAAAAAATTATCAGAACAATTCTTTTAAAAATGCTGATAAACATTCAATATTTTTTTCCATGAAAAATTTGTAATAATCGGGGGAAGAAGTTCAGGAAAAAAGGAAAGGAAAAAAACCCTCATTTGCAAAAGAAAAAAAGAAATTAATTAAAAGAAATAAATTTGCAGGTGTGGTCGAACTGCGAATATGCATCGACTGTAGTTTTAAGTTGTAATATCAATGTTCACCACTAGACGGCAGACATGTCTTAGCTGCGTTAACACCAGGTTTTATATTGGCCTATATACTACAACAGAATTAGGCCTAATATTTTTTTGTGTGGATTTGGTATGATATATATATATATATATATATATATATATATATTAACATTTTGAGTGAGTTGATTTTGTGAAAAAAATGCACAAAATGAATCCTTGCACTTGATATTGATTTGCATTCTCAATCATTTCTGCTGGCTTGTGGGAATGGAAATTGGCCCAATAGTTTTCCCTTTTTACAAGATGGTCATAATGTAAACACCAAGGTAATAATGGCTAAATGGCAAACGCAAACAGATGTACAAGCGCGAGGCCGGTGTAAGTGAGCTCATGTTTACATGCCTGCTCACATGTTGTCATGTGAAGCGATGGCAATAAAGCATTTTCTGGCGTTGCTCTTTCCTCATTCTAGACGTCAACAATGGGGCGCGTACAGCAGGTCATAGCGGATACGAGCTCAATGGAATGAATGGGAGTCGGTTGTCAGGGTGTAGAAAAAAGAGAAAAAAAAGCACGCGTAAGATGTCAGACGCGGAGAAAATGTAGAGCTGACATGTCAATCTGACCCACGGTGACAGTTTAACTGGAATTATTTCCAATGGGGGGAATTGCTTTAAAAAAAAAAAAAAAAAAAAAAAGTAAAGTCAACAAAGGTATTCTGAAATAGAAAACCGAGAAAATGTAGAGCACTGGCAAAAGTATCTGGTGGGACAGAAGCCTGCCATACAGATGTTGATGCTGCTTGGCAGGCCAAAGCTGCAGATAAACGTTGCGGCGGGAAACATTGGTCTAATCTGCAAAGCCAGTTAACGTGAGGCAAAACAACAGCGCCGGCTTCCTTTGCAAACAGACACTGATACAATTACATATTCAACAAGGTTGACGCCAGGTGATTATTCATCTTTCAAGACCCACAGATGACGGCGTTTAGCCAATCTAGCTTCTTTCATCGAGAAAGAAAACGTTTGGTCCTACATTTTTCCTTTCACTAGCTTTGACTACAGAAGTAACATCACAAGGAACGCAAGCGCTTGCAGGGCACTTGACGCAAGTGGATGACTCCAAACGTGGCTATTGTCGTTTTTTTGCCACGTTTCCAGAAGGCGGATCAAAAAGCGTCGGCTGTGCTTGTCCGTCACATATTTGATGCGGCATCAACCCCGCATCAAACAATTAGTGCAAGCGGCAGGGTCAGAGGTCAGCCAGGGGTTATTGATGTGTGAATTAAAGTGCAGGTCAGCAGGAAGCCATGTTTTCACGCCCGCAACAATGAGCCCACAACAAATGACACAAGAGCGCTTTGCCCCCGCAACCCCGCCCTGCCCCCACCGACGTGGCGGTGGCCTGGCCAGCTGCTCGTGAGGTCGCAAACAGCTAGCGTCGCGCTTCACGTGTACAAAGACAGATGTGTTTTTAAAGCACGACGGCGGTCAATGGTGTGGCGCTGTCGTCTCATGAAAAGCATCCAAGTCACGACAGCCCCGTCACCCCTTTGGCATCAAATGCAAACTATCTGAAAGGTCAATTTGAAACAAAGTCTTTTTGCGATCATATTTTTGGGTACATATTTTTATGGCGTGTTCATTTTGTATTAAAACGGCAATTTAAACATTTGAGTGGGTGGGCAAATTATGCGCGGCAGGGCTTGATGCCTGGCCGCCGCTTACTGTCCCGACTTAATTTTGTGTCTATCCTAAGTGGTGCGGGGCTGCGTTTGAAACCTTAGACGACATTAATTAGTCAACACAAAAAGTTTCACATTTCAGTGGGGTGCGAACACCTTTAAAGGGGAAGTCAACCCCCCCAAAAATCTTGGTTAACTCATTCACTGCCATGAATTCATAAAAAAAAAAAAAAAAAAAAAGATTATTAAAAATCAGGGGCGACAGGTGATTAAAATTTGTAATTGTAATTAATCGCATGAAATCACTAGTTAACTCACGACTAATCACAAATTTTATATCTGTTCTAAATGTACTATAAAAAAATTCTAGGTTCTCATACTCTTGCTAACAAAAGTGGGAACAAATGTTAAAATAATAGAAATAGTTCAAATTAATTTTTGACGTCAATAGCCGTCAATGGCAGTGAATTAGTTAATATTGTGTTAGTGGAATATGAGCAGTAAAATCCAGCAGTTTTTATCAATATCAGAAGGCGGCCAAAGTGAAAATGACATCACAGCAACTAAAAGTCAAAAAAAAAAAAAAAAAATCGTTAGCAAAATAAAAGAAAAACGAAAACTAACTGAAACTACATTTTATGCTTACAAAACTAAAACTACAGTAATTTCTGGACTTTAAGCCGCTACTTATTTCACTTGCATTCAACCCTGCGGCTAATAAAGGTGCAGCTTTTCCATCAGATCACAAGGGGGCACACTATAAAGAAAGCGTAAGAGCGTCAGGCAGAGCAAAACAAACTAAGTGAGCCCAAATACAGTAGAAGAGAGAACGAGAGCGAGACAATTTGCATCCTCATTATGGGGAAAAAAGCGGGAACCCGGTGCGCTAACATTAAAAACACCTGCGGCTTACAGTCGGGTGTGGCTTATAGTCCAGAAATTACTGTAACTATAATTATAGTGAAAATGTTATTTGTTTTAGTCTTTGGCAATTAATTTATTGCATGAGCCTTTGGGAATGATTTTAAATGTGTTTTTAAGTAGATTTATTTTTACCATGGTGTTTTTTTTAAATATTGGCACAAGTAAAAAAAACATTTTATTTAAAACTAAACGAAAGCTAAGCATTAATTAATAAAAACTAACAGAACCACCCTGAAAACAAATGAAAACTATCTGAATTTAAAAAACGACACACAAAATAAAACCAAAAACTAACTAAAATGAAAATTCCCAAACTATAATAACCCTGCATCACACTTGTTTAGGTAACAACCAATCACGGCTCAGCTTCAGAAAACAGGTGAGCTGTGATTGGTCCTTGCCTGAGCCCTGAACAACTGTGATGTCATCTTCAGTCGACAGCAAGTGGCAAAATGGCCGCCCCCCGCACATGGATAAAAACAGCGAGGTCACATATATTATTTTCAAGAAATGTTTATGGTTGACTTCCCCTTTCATCATTCGGTATTATTTATTTATTTAAACCCCATTCGCAACAGCTGTGTCCGGAAAGTCAACAAAGCCGCTTTTGCCTTTGGTGCGCAACATCTGCACCGTTTAACTCCAAGCAGCCTAATTGGACGGGTCGCAAACACCTCTTTTGATCCCAGCACAGCCAAGTGCGCTTTCATCACGGGCGGCCATGTCTGCCCCTTGTAATTGTTCCGACTTCTCCGTCTGCTCCTTTTACTGGCCAGCACTGTCGGTGGGGAGTGTCGTTGATGACGTGGCATTGAGAAGGAAGGACGGGGGGGGGGGAAGAAAAAAAGAAAAGAAAAGAAGGACGGCAGCCCCGTTGGGCTCGAATGGCGAGCCGGTACTCATTTCATCTCCCTTATAAAGCCCTGATCTGTCCACTCAGCTGCTCCCGGCCCATCTGTAATTGGCTGCAGGCTTCACCTCCCATCATCCTTTGCCCCGGACTGATTTCCCCCCAGGGACACGGCCATCAGGAGCGTAGTGATTAATGGCACCGGGGGTCAGGGGTCGCTTTGAGCACCCCCGGACCACTCCCCGAGTGGGTCCTTCCTCTGCCCCACGGTTGAAGCCCTCCAGTGGCTAGACTGGTAATGATAGGGAGAGCGACCGCAGATGGAGACACGCAGATAGGCGGCGTTGATGGAAGTGGAAAAGACATTTCACTCAAGTCCACAAAATATCTAAAACCAGATTGTGGGACAATCTCAAGTAAAAAAACGTTCCCTTTTGGTCGCTTGTTTATGTGTGATCGTTCCTGTCTAAACACTGAAAAATGCATTGTTTTCAAAAACTGAGAAGGTATAAACAAGGGGCCTCAAACCTGCGGTCCGGGGCCATTTGAGGCCAACCGGATGATATTTTGTGGCTCGCTATGTGACATGCAAGTTTTTAACTTCTTCACTGGCAGCCATTTTCACTGAAGGAATCCCCTTCGCTCTTGGTTGTTTTACTGGATTTGGACTGATCTTGCAAGGCCCACAGAATATTGTGTTCTATTGCTATAAAAACATGGAAGCTACCAAAAGAAAGATTAGAGTCTCTTCTTTCATCATGAAAAAAGTACATTTGTATCAGTTTCCGTTTTGCAGAAATTAGCATTAGAAGATAGCTAAGTTTCATCATCACAAATCTGTGGGTAAATTTGCTTTTTTTTTTTAACATGGCCCTGGTTGATCTCTTTTGCTCTGCTGCCACCTGCTGGCTGTTTTTGTAATAACTACCATTTCTACCACCATTCTTTGCAGTTGAGGGGCTGAATCAAAGCCTTATGCATGCTCTGGCATTAAAAAAAAAACTTTAAAAAAACAAATACGTCTTTGGGACTCTTAAAATAGAACGTATTTATACGTTTTTGGGAGCAAATGAGTTAAAGATTGAGACGATTAGATTAATTGTACTTCTTTTGAACACTTTTTTTGTGAAAAAATTGATGCGGCCCAGACACACGGAGATTATCTCCAGCAGGCCTGACATAAATTGAGTTTGAGACGCCTCGTCTAAACTGACTGGCGACAATCGCAACTCAGAAGACGGAAAGCACAAACTTATGAAAACATTTCTCAAAGCGTTAACTTCAACCACACAATCATCCCTGTCAAAACAGTAAAAAAACATATTTTTCAAAATCTGCGTGGGTAACATTCACTTGAGAACGGCAGTCGGTTTTGTAGCCGTTTGTGAACGCGAATGATTTTGTCAACGTTGCGTCATCGAACGTTTCAAAAAGCACGGCTGCATTTTGGTGACATCTGAAAATGAGTCTCATAAAATTGTTCTTGTTGAGACTAAATGTTGTTGGCACGTAACTAAAAACAGTGACATAAATGTTTCAGTCTAAAGTAACACAGAAAAACATTGCGAAAAGGGAGGAAGTCTGCACATGCGAGTATATCACAATCATGAACACATGCCGGAACATTAGTCAATTTGACAACGTTTGAAAAATAAAGCGACCTGGAAAAGGTCTACTCAAATAAGAGACAAATTAACGGACCTCATCACTGGATTTGGAGACAGAAAGCCATTTTCAGGTCTCTATAAAAAAAAATTTAATAAAATTTTTTTTTTTTTTAATGGCCCCAATAACACAAATAAGTTAAGTTAAAATAAAGAAGAAGAAATTCAGAAGCTCTCCTCCACTAAAAATGACCAATCAGAGTAGCCCCTCAAGCTTTTGACACATTTTGCAACTACTACTTTTACTTTGGAAATCAACAACAAACCACAATATGGCCGACATATTATGGATCAAATTAGTCATCAATTCATCAACAACAGAACAGATGAATCAATTATTAAAATAATATTAGCTGCAGCCCTAAATAAAATAATTACATTCGACTCCTCACACTACAGCCTTCTATCTCAATTTGTGGCCAAAAAAGAAGGAACAAGGTCATTTAATTTGACCCTTGACCTTTTTTTTCTTCTTCTTTTTTTTATAGCAGGAAACAGCTGCTCCCATTAAAGGGCTTCCATAATAAATCAATTGGGTGCCCCCTGATGAAATTAAATATCCCTGATGTTACACGATGGGCAATTTTTGCAATATTCTTTTATAATAATTGAGTTACATCCTCGTGACAGACTGGAAATGAATGTTTCACCCAGCCAGCCGCAAGCGAACACCGTGAGCTTTAACTGAATCAAAAACAGTCAAAAAAGGACAAACATTATCTGACACTTTTCTTCACAATTCCAGCGAACAGCAATTCTCATAAGTTTGGGGGGGTTCGAGGGTCAAAGGAGCATTTTCAGCTTCTGGTGAAAAAAAAAAAAACTAGTGAGGATGGGGGAGGAGAAAACGTGGATGACTGCTGTAAGGAAGGTGTCAGCCAACACAAACAGACCCTCGGCCCCGTGGAAGTGTCTGAGAGCAACAGTGTCTTCCTCTTCCCTCCACATTCACCCGAACAAAAGGGATGTGTCATCATGTAATAATTGTTGGGGGGTTTTTTAAGATAAAAATGATTATCAAGCCCACAAATGTCAATCAAACTTGATATTAACTCATTCACTACCATTGACGGCTATAGACGTCGAAAATTCATTTGAACTTTTTCTATTAGTTAAAAAAAAAAAAATCCACTTTTGCAAACAAGAGTATGAAAACCTAGAAAAAAAAAAGTTTATTGTAAATTTAGAACAGATATAACATTTATGATTAATCGTTAGTTAACTAGTGAAGTCATGTGATTAATTACAATTTAAAAAATGTAATCGCCTGACGGGCCTAATTTAAATTTTTTAATATAAGGGCCGTTTAATCATGATAATTGTATATGTTATTAATGTACAATAAAAAAAAGGTTTTCATAAAAAATTAAATTAAATGAAAAATTGTTAAACTAATAGAAATAGTTCACATACATTTTTGACGTCTATAGTCGTCAATGGCAGTGAATGTGTTAAAATAAAATAAAAGGTTTTCATAAAAAATGTAATGAAATGAAAAATTGTTAAACTAATAGAAATAGTTCACATATATTTTTGACGTCTAAAGTCGTCAATGGCAGTGAATGTGTTAAAATAAAATAAAAGGTTTTCATAAAAAATGTAATGAAATGAAAAATTGTGAAACTAATAGAAATACTTCACATACATTTTTGACGTCTATAGTCGTCAATGGCAGTGAATGTGTTAAAATGTAAAAAAAAAAAAAAAGTTTTCAAAACACTTGATGGTAGTGTCGGAGGCCTCCTCTGATGTGGTGCAGATCAACTGACAGGACAAATGAGAGTCTGCACACGCCAAAAGTTTACTTTAAGTCTGGCAGAGCCTGGCTGTTTGGTTTATACATGTCAGGTGAGGGGCAGCATATTGTCACGTCCTCGCCGTACACGCCGGCGGGATGTTTGTTTTATTTTGAATGTACGCTCAGAGACATAAAAGGTAAAAAAGCCTGGAGTGTGTGGAATTTGCTATCTTTAGTCCAAGCAAGCAATTCATATCAAGTGTTCAAGATGTGCACGCGCCACATAAGGTAGGTTCGATGTAACGCTACACTAGAGATGCATTGCTATTCTAAGCACGTGTCCTAAGCCACAGCTGACAAGGGGGTTGGGGGCACACTGTTGAGGGACGCTCATCTAATTAAGTCCATATTCTGTTAGTCGATGCAGTCGACCTGCGTTCATCGTTTCAGAGCCACCAGCCAAGTCAAAATCGGCGTTCAAGAGAAAAACACTGCTGCCCCTTAAAATACATTAAAGCACTTTTTTTCCCTCTTTTTTTTTTTTTATCACTGCAAGATAACATGAACACCAACAAATTTGCGATTTACTAAAATTGTAATAGAAAATTGTGCACATTTGGGAGCGTCTTCATGCTAGATGCTGCTGAAAAGTGCACTTGCGACTTTCCCGCCTGCAAGGGCACGAACGTAAGGAAGTATTTGGACTTTCGAGTGCACCAATTTATGAGATTTTTGAGTCCTGGACTGCCACTGATTGGAACTGATCAATTGCCTTTTAGTGCTGTCACTGTCAACTATTTTCGATTAATCTATCATTCAATTGATTAATTAGAATTTTGCATTGCATTTTCCCCCTGATTACAGTTTATTAACCAGTGATTGGTGTTTATTTCATACATTGTATTAATATAGTGATAAAAAAAAGAAAAGGTTATTGATATACTATGTTACCGGTTTGGTCATCGTTTTCCAAAGTAAAAACAGATGTTTGCAAATGTCTTATTTTGATTAAACACAGAAGATAATCAGTCTTCTTTCATGAAGGACCACAAAAATCAGTGAACAATTACTGTTGATATGCTGAAATCAGAGATTTGGACCATTAAAAAAAAAAAAAAAAGTGGCTCCAAACGATTACTTGATCACTAACTCATTCACTGGCAGCCATTTTCACTGAAGCAACCCCCTTCGCTCCCGGCTGTTTTACTGGATTTTGACTGATTTTGCAAGGCCCACAGAATATTGTGTTCTATTGCTATGAAAACATGGAACCTACCAAAAGAAAGATTAGTCTCTTCTTTCATTGGGGGGGAAAAAAAAAAATATTTCTATCTGTTTCCGTTTTGCAGCAATTAGCATTAGAATATAGCCAAGTTTCATCATTATTCACAAATCTGTGGGGACAACAGCTTGTTGCAACATGGCCCTGGTTGATTTCTTATACTCTGCTGCCACCTGCTGGCCATTGTTGTAATAAATACCGTTGCTTCACGCATTCTATTCAGTTGAGAGGCTGCATCAAAGCCTTCTGTATGCTCTAGCATAAAAAACAAAAACATTATAAATACATCTTTGGGACACTGCTAATATTTAGAATAGAATGTATTTCTACGTTTTTGGGAGGGAGCAAATGAGTTAAAATAGTTGTCGATTAATTTGATAATCAATTACTTGTCGCTAAATCGATTACTGTTGACAGTGCCAATCGCCTCCACGTTTCATCCCTGAACTGCAATAATGTGATATGACGAAAAAAAAGCATCCAGTCACAGATGAAGGCAGACAAAAAACGACAAAGTCATCTCATTACAGAGTGGTCAAAAGGTGCTCTGGTGACATGACATGAGCAAATACAGTGCAAGTGTTTGATATGATTGCGCAAGAGCGGGTCTGATGCAACCAAGACTGTTCATCTCTGAGGATCATTTACCATCCTTCTGCTCTCCATTCCAACGGCAAATACACAAAAGGGGAAAAACCTCACACGGACACGGGTAGATAAAGTCACTTGATTTTCCCCGGAACGCAGCGGGAGCGCAGCCTTCGTATGCATTATAAAGGGAGAAGGAAGCCTGCCGATACATTAAAGGAGCTGTCTTGTGCGGCGTGTCAAGTCCGCAGTGCAAACTACTGGCAGGGCTCCAAACCACAGTCAGAAGTTGTAAATTTCACCAGGAGCTGCTCACAAAGCTGCGGGGAAGCTTGTCAGGCCACGAATAATGACACAATTAGAAGCCAAAGTGTGCGATTACAATTTGGTTCAGAGCAAAAAATGGCAATAAATCTGAATTCAGGTACAGTTCGACGGCATCCGCGGCCAAACTTCAAACGGAGAATGTCATAAAAAAACTCGCTGTCGTGTAACGCGCGGAACATTTACATGCCGCCGAGCTTCAAATCGACTGGATCGTAAAAGTGTCTTTTTGCGATGTTGTGAGAGCGCCGGAGATCTGCTTGACAAGTGTTTCGTGGGGAAACTCTCCGCCTTCTATTTATTAGTGTTGGCGTGTCAAAATATTGCGAGCAGATGTGGGCTGGCAATACGCAGCAACTGGAACGCGTGAAGTTTGTCAGCCTGTCAGGTTGACGGTTGATTTTTAACAAACATTACAGTTCCAGACACCAGGTGGAAATTCACAATATTGAGACCATAAAAAACATCATAATAATAACAATTGCTTACGTTTTTAACTATCCCTCCGACATGCTGTAATCACATTCGAAACTTATTAAAAATCTCTAGATGCCCGTTTCCTTTCTTTTTAAACTCACAACCTCTACTAACTCATACTGTATAATAATATTGGTACCGTTGTAAACCACCCTGCCTCGGATTTTTATTTTTTGTCATTGTAATGACAAGCTACTGGAGTCCAAAAGCCTTGTGTTTATAAATAAAGATGATCCTATAAATGATTTAGTCAAAATGTATACAGTACATTTGATACTTCTTACACTATTTGGGTTAGAGTTAGGCCATTTTGTCACTTTCAGTCGACTGAAAATGACAACCAATCACGTCTAAGCTTCACAAAACAGGTGGCGTTTTACATAAAAAAATAAAAAATAAAAAAAGAAGACTGATGTTGATTTGTGACTTTTGAAGAATTACCCTACCTCATGAATAGCAGGATCTAGTGTATTACATTTCCTTTTTTCTGTACGCCTAAACTGCTAGACTGTTTCTGCAAAAATTTTCCCTTCCTTAGTTTCGTAGACATCACCTTGTTAATGTCGTTTTATCCTGGATACATCTGATTAACTTATCAGTGCAATGTTTGCTCTGCCATCCGAATCGGCTCTGCAAGACGATTTCCAAATGACTAGAAACGGAAGACTTGACTGCATCCCTCTGAAGAAGGGTTGTCATGGCGATCCTGTCCGATGCGGTCAATGCGCCCGTGAGCCATTGTGAAACGAAAACGAGAAATACGACTCCTCAAGTCATGAAGATGGGTCACCTGGCCAAATTGAGGGGAGGGGGTATTGAAAAGGTTGCGAAAAGTGAGATGGCCTCTTCAACTGTAACCCAAGTCCCCCGGGATCAACTGACCGGACCCCGATCAAGAGTAACTGCAGAACGACGGACGGACGGACGGACGGTCGGTCGGATGGATGGATGGGCAATTGGGTTGAACGATGATTGGTTGCCTGGGATGTGAATATTGGGGTACACGGGTCTGACTATCATTTAGGAACACCGCAAATGCTCTGTTTTCATGAAAACATTTTTATGAGCAGGTGGCATTCAAGGAATGCCACGACACAAATCAACTAATATTCCCTTTTACACCGCCTTGTAAAAACGGAAATCTTCCCTTTAAGGACCCACAAAGCAAACGCTCAGACGGGGAAGGGGTGAAGTTTAACATCCAATTTTTACTTTTACAACCCTGATTTAGTCAAAGTATTTCACATATTACATAAGGAGGCCTCTGATCTCGGGACGCCATGTCGCTGTATTTAAATGCGCACAGAAATTTTGTGATTTTGTTTGGTGAGGTGGTGAATTAAAACCAGATTGTAAAATCATGCCCCTCACACTTCCAGTTTCACTTGAAATCAAAAGGTTAATTGTCGATGTAATGACTTTGCACGTGTACAAGTTTTTTTTTTTTTAACTCATTCACTCCCGGCTGCTTTACTGGATTTTGACTGATTTTGCAAGTCCCACAGAATATTGTGTTCTACTGCTATAAAAACATGGAACCTACCAAAAGAAGGATTAGTCTTTTCTTTCATCAGGAAAAAAAAAAGGTTAATTTATACTGTTTCCGTTTTACAGCAAATAAAATTAGAATATAGCTGAGTTTCATCATTATTCATAAATCTGTGAGTAAATGAGCTTTTTTTTAACATGGCCCTGGTTGATCTCTTTTGCTTTGCTGCCACCTGCTGGCCATTTTTTGTAATCACTACATTGTCTTCAACCGTTCTCTGCAGTTGAGAGGCCTTCTGTATGTTCTAGCATGAACATACAAAA
Organism: Leptonotus elevatus; assembly: GCF_054856555.1. Classification (NCBI taxonomy): domain Eukaryota; kingdom Metazoa; phylum Chordata; class Actinopteri; order Syngnathiformes; family Syngnathidae; genus Leptonotus; species Leptonotus elevatus. The sequence goes on along the minus strand of NC_141241.1, from coordinate 2,789,936 downwards.
ACGTATAAATACGTCTTTTGGGACATTTAAAATACGTTTTGGGGCGTAAATGAGTTCATCTTTGTCTGTCCTTTTTATTATGTTGCTCATACGCATTAAAGGGCCTAAATAAAGTGCTTTGATTGCAAAATGACATATTGGCGTATGGCACTGCAGCGGGGGAAGGGGGGCGGATCAAGTCCGAGTAACTGCTCCCAAAATCGTAAAACAAACAAACAATGAACACTTTATTAAACTTATTTTCTTTTCATTGCTTTTTCATTGGTTGCATTTTGTTTGCAATAAAAGACTCTAAACGAGAAGTTATCTGTCAAGCACGTTACCGTCTCCATTTGCGACATTACTCCTTCGCAGTCCTCATGGTTAAAATGTGGTCAACTGACATAATTTTTCCCCTCCATAAAAAAAAATAATAAAATAAAGAATAATCTGTAATTACCCCTCTTTTCCTTGAAAATAATACAATGAATGTCACTTTATTCAATTTTAATCATGTGCAATCGATATCCACAAATGACGTCGTTTGAAAGGCCTTTTTGCTGTTTCATTTGCATTCCCGATGATTTGTGTGAAGGCGCCTGCCCTCACTAAAGCAGCAGCAACACTGTCAAAGGGTCGCAACTCTTTTTCCTCCTTTTTTCCACCATGTTGATAAGCATCGTTGCCGTGATTCACCCCTCATAAAGCATTGGCCAGAATGGTTCATTCATTTTAACTGACTTAACGTATTTTAATTGTATTTATTTATTTGTTTTTGTAAACTTTTTTAGTAGGAATCCATAAGTGAGACCACCGATCGGTAGGTCACTCAGGTCTAAATGTCCAAACATCCATTATCCGTACCCTCACTAGAATCACGGGCGTGAAAACCTATTTAAAAAAAAAAAAAAAAAAAAAAGACCGCAAAGTACAACAGTGGTTTGGTGCTCAGAGAAGAAAAGAGCAATGTTAGAGCGGAAGCCGTGTAATGTGCGTCATACGCACTGCATACATGAATAAGTGCAGCAGGAAACGCAAGTCACTCCACCCCGCTGCCAAAATGGAAGGCAACCTATCATCATCGTGATGGAAAGGTTGTTTTTCCCCCATTTCTAGTTTTACATGCAAATGAGCGAGAGTCTGTTTAAGGGAATACAACAGAAAAAGCATACATTTCCAGCGCACATGCACACGCAACTACTACTATTTATTTAACCGACAGGCAGACGACCTCCGCTCTATATTTACGTCTAACAGGAAGATCGAGTTGGAGAAAAGTAACCCAATAGTCTGGCCTCATGACAAAATGTCAAGAATGGCTGTGACACAAGCGACATGACGGAAAGGTATGCTGGATACATAATGGAAGGAGGGAGATTAGACTTTTCGCTTAAAAACCGAATTGACTCACAAATAAAGTAAATAAATGATTTCAGATTAGTTAAGGTAAAAAAAAAAATTAAAAAAAATAAACAAGTATTATTTTATTTTGTGTACAGCAAATAAGAACACATTTTTACGACATTTACAATAAAACAAACATCGCTAGCAAAAAAAATCTCCCTTAAAAAAAGAAAGATGCCAAACTATAATAATAATACTAATATTAAATGTGACACAAATAGTTTAGAAAAATCAAAGTGTAGTCCCAAGTGTGGGCCTCCTCTGGCTCAGGTCAGCTGGGATAGGCTCCAGCTAACCTGTGATGGATGGGGAATATAGAATATCAAAATCGAAATCAATATTTTGCATTCTTTCAAGGTAATGAATACAAAAACAAGAAAAGTATTTCTCTAAGTATCTCTTACCATGAAGTCCCACTAGCAACAGACTTAAGCTTCGCTGCGATTGTTTACATCGTAAACGTCTGGCAATAGCGGCAGTTAAATGAAACTTCTTGTTAAAGCCCTACATTTTAAATAAGAAACACAGACAAAAATATGAACTAAATGACAAATTTTAACTACAAGAGCATCGCAATAAATTTAAATATTGTCAAAAAAGTTACATTTAAAAAAAAAAGAAGTAAATTCAGAAAGTGAATTTCATATTTTTTTTAAAAAATCACTAACAGGGTAGAATACTGAATGATGTGATTATTTTCTTAACTTGATGATGACAGCTTGAAGATAATGAAAAGCCACTTACTGAATTGAACTACTGAAATGAATGAACTTTTCCCCACCACATTCCAATTTATTGAGAGGATCTCCTGTATATAATTAGCAGGTGATAACGGTGGCGGCCACCTGTCAGACTGGTCAGATTGGCTCTGCGAAAGAAAATTACCCGCTTGAGTCAACAGACATCCAGATTGACGGATAGAGCCATCAGCTGACAAGCTTCTTTGCAGCGATCAATACAAGAGCCGAAAAAGCAATACGCGTTTCAAAGAGGAGGGAAGGTATAGAAAGTGCGAGGGTGGGGGGGAGGCGGGGACTCATCCAAATTTTAACCGCCATCGATGGTAATTGCTTTTGGCTTTCGGAAGGCGTGACAGCTGGTTGTTTATTTGCTCCTGCAGGATGTAACTGATGCAAAGAGGGCTTCAAATTAACTCCATGAACATGAATTCACTGAATGAGTTTAAATGAACTGAAGTTTCGCCTCGTTGCAGAAAAACAGAAAAAGTTACATTTCGGGACCAGTAAACAAACAAATCTGTATAACTGTTCTATTATTTCATAATTGATTACAGTGGAAACACAAAGGGGTGGGCAGAGAATGCTCTACAGGCCACATACATTGAAATGATTAAGAATTTTTGTTTTATTTGCATTCATTTATCCATATTCCCTCAAATGTGTTAATTAAATGCAAGTATGTCTTTTTTTTCTTCTCATTTGTCTCAGTAAATAACTGGTTAATTAATTGATTTGGAATGATTTATCTGGAACGTGATTAACTGTAATTAAATGTAAAAATATATATTATTATTATTATGTTTAGTTCACGGTAATTTTATTGTATTTTTCTTAGAAAGAAGAAAAAAGATCGACAAAATTGGGTGGATTTGTTAGAGGGATTCATTGAGCCACAAAGATAATATTTTGTCTATAATTAATGTAACTTCATTAATTTTCATGAAGAATGAATTCCTTCATAAAGCAATTTTCCCACTTGCTGTCGACTGAAGATGACATCACATGTGCTGAGAAAATAGGTAACGACCAATCACGGCTCACCTGTTTCCTGGGTTTGGTCGGCAAACTCAGCCATGATTGGTCGTGACCTATTTCCTCAGCACATGTGATGTCATCTTCAGTCGACAGCAAGTGGGAAAATTGCTTTATGAAGGAATTAATTCTTCATAAAAAATAATGAAGTTATATTAATTATAGACAAAATATTATCTTACTGTTGAAAATGGCCCAATGAGTCAAGTAGCCCTTTAATCATAAGGCTAGCGAAAAACTTACAGGAAGTCGGCCATTTTGATAAATTCCTACTAGGGGAGTCACCCAAAAGAGGCATGGATGTCAAGCTTTGCTACTTCTGACATCTAATTTGTGGGGAATCTTGTAAAGTTTGAATAAATTTTAATCGGAATCCGGTGAACAAATCTATTAAAACAGGACGCACGGAAGAGTCTCAAGGACCCATGACCGAAATTGATCAGCACCAGTCCACCATTTTGGTTTAAAGCAGCCATTTGGGGTAAACTCCTGGTCCTCAACTTAAGCCCAAATTGGAAGCAGGTAAAACCGAGGTTAAATTCTGAAACATTATTGCATACGGCATTTAGTGTGTGAGGAATATCCCTTCAAAGTCTGATGATTATTTTGAGGATCGGTGGAAAATTTGAAAAGCAAAATGGCCTGATCAAGATGAAACCGGAAGGATGGGCATATCTCATTCTCCATCATGACATTGCTTTTTTTTCTTCCCACCCCCCGAGCATGGGCAGAGCACGGCGTCAAAGGTTGATTGTCATTTAAATCGCCGTGACCTTTTGGTTATTTTTTCCTGTATCTTTATTATATGAAAGGAGGAAAAACGCAGTTTAACTTGCCGAGCATAACCTGTTAATTGCATCCGTCTAACAGCGCGCCCACACACGCAACAAATCACAGCCGGTGAAGTGGCGTCGACCAACCTAAAGTCCATTCCTTCGAGTCAAGCGTCTTGCTTTTTCCATTAGGCCCCTTTGCACTCAGGGCTCGGATGCTTTGCCCCGCCGCCGCCGCTGCCGCTGCTGCTGCTGCGTGCGCGTGGAACGCCGGTGGAAGTGAGCTCAGGCCTATTGTGCCGGCGTAGGGCTCCTTTGGGGGCCGTAAATGCGTTTGGTGCCATCCATCACGGGGGGTGTGGAGGTCAGGAAGCATTGCTTTAAGAGCGCGCACAGGACACAGATGGAGGAGCAAGTGTGGCGGGGGGTGCGGAGATAGCACGGCGGCTTCATGTGCGGCTGCAGGTTCGCGCTCTCGTCACGCAACACTCAACTCAAGTTGGGCAAACGTTCTTACAAAAATAGTTGGGATTTATTCTTTCCCTTGTTTATATGCAACTTTCTTGCTCAGGACACACAAGCCGTTCCTCGGAAATTCAGACTGATTAGTTCTTCTAAATTTGGATTTTTAACTCATGGGAAAAGATGGAAATACTGTCGACATTAATGCGCACCCTGGTCAAAACCGTTTTCATCACAAATCGCTGGCGAGAATTTTAACATTCTAAAAACACAATGTCAAAATGATAGGTAAGGTAAGGTTAAGATAATCCTTCAAATAAGACATACAGTGTTAATATCTATGTTGATTTTAGGGGTGCGGCTATTGACCGGTTTTACGGTTAATCGTGGTTTTTCTAAATGTCAGGATTATATAACCACAGCTGTTCAACAACGCCGGTTATTTTTTCATTTCATTTTTTAAACTTATTTGTGTGCCGTATTTGTTTTAAAAGGCAGCAACTTTTTTTTTTTTTTTACTTTCAGTTATTTGTTGTTAAAAATTAACCTTTTTTAAAGAATGCTGATGTGACTATTTTTTATGCCCAGAAGAAAAACCGAAAAACCGCGTTTTTTCTCAGACTATAATCGTACACCAAACGTTGCACCCCTTTTAAATAATTACAAAAAAAAAGGTAATGCAACTCTTTAAGAACACGGGGGGGGGGGGGGGGGGTAGCCATATTTAACATGTTACTTCGGTATTTATTTCAAAGGTGTAATGCACGGATAAGTCGAGGGGCACAAAATGCACATTCTGCATCTCCCTTTTTAACATTATTAATTATCACTAAAGTGCAAAAACAAAAAGTCCAGTCCTGTTAATGGGAAGTAAAAAAAAAGATGAACACATTATACAACCTTTCTATCCCTCAAAAGGTGAAAATAAAACCCAAAACTAATTAAATGTAAAAACAATACCTCATTTGGATTGGAAAATACGGTTATTTATCTTTAAATAAATATATATATTTTGAATGTAGCGCAGTTAGTGCACTCACAACCTTTGCACTTCTTGACATTTTTAATGGTCATTGCTATTTAGTGAAGAAAACTAAGCAAGTGCAGTCTTGACTCATTTCCCTCTAATTAGATTTCGACATAGCAATGCTCCATTTGTTGGGAGTTAACAGTAAATCTTTGCAAATATGCCTTACACATCCTTTTTCCCCCCCGACCATCTTTAATGACAAAGTGCAAAGGAAAAAAGAAGAAGCTAATTGCCGTTAATGCAAAAGGTAAAAAAACAAAACGCGATAACAATCTTGATAACAGATAACGTTTTATGGGTGACACTGAACTGCTCTGAATGAGAGTCTAATTACATTTTGTAAGTAAATCAGCTTGTCCTTTGAGAATGAATATCGTTAAAAAGCCCTAAAAAAAGAAAAATGTGCACCGTTCATCTTGTGCTCCTTTGTTTTGTGACATCTTGTTGAAGTCGTGTGTTCCCATTAGCATGTCAGCAGTTTGAATGAATTGAAAGTTTGGCACAACTTAACTTCATCAAGTCAAATATTTTCTTGACAAAAATATGTTCTATGTGTCCCCACTAGTTTAAAGCTGGTATTCTGATTAATATTACTTTTGTGGAATATGAATTTTACTGGATTTTGACAGATTTTGCACGGCCCACAGAATATTGTATTCTATTGCTATACAAATATGGAACCAAAAGAAAGATTAGAGTCTCTTCTTGCACCAGGAAAAAAAAAATATATTTCTATCTGTTTCTGTTTTGCAGCAATTAGCGTTAGAATATAGCTAAGTTTCATCATCACTCACAAACCTGTTGAAAACACTGGGAAAAGAGCTTGTTGCGCTTTGGCCCTGGTTGATCTCTTATACTCTGCTGCCACCTGCTGGCCGTTTTTTTAAATAACTACCATTGCTTTAAGTGTTCTCTTCAGTTCAGAGGGTGCATCAAAACCTTCTGTATGCTCTAGCATAAAAAAATAAATAAATAAAACAACGTATAAATAAGTTTTGGGGATCATTGCAATATTTAAAATATACATATTTTTTATACGTTTTGGGAGCAAATGAGTTAAGCAGCAAAATGCATCTCACGGGCGGCCATTTTGCCTAGTACTGCCACTTGCTGTCAACCGAAAATGGGTTTGGCCATGTGCCGTTCGCAAGCAAATCTGTTAGTCACTGCGATGTTACTGACAATCGACGGCAAACAGTTTTTTTGCTAGAGCAGAGTAGACAAAACAAGACGCGCGTGAAGAATCAGGCGGCCACAGTTATTTTTCGTGTAACCGATGACCTCGTCGCTGGCAGCGTGAATCGGTCAGCAGCTTTTCCTTCTTCTGTGCTACGTTAGTTACGGGCCGGGTGATTAAGAATCTCCCGGCTGGGCAGCTTAGAGATTTAAATCCCTTTACAGTATGGTCGTAATTAAAGATGGACAACGCAGAGCATTAGAACAAATGGCAAAGGAGGAAAAAACAGGGGGGAGGGGATGGCGGTGGGGGGTTGGAATCAGGAGAGGAAGCGGCACAAAGAGTAGCCTTGGTTGGCAAGAAGATTTCTATCTAACATGGCTAAGAATATAAAAACAAACAGCATGAAAAGCACCATTTCCGTTGGTTTCGAACAAAGACGACATGACCCCCCCCGGCCCCCCGTCGCATTCCCTCCCTAAAGGCTGGCTTGTAATTTGTCCGCCTGAAAGGGTGGAGTTCACCAAAAAGACAAACTATTTCCTCAACTGTATCAACGGACAAGAAGCCGCAAAAGGACAAAACTTTGATCCAAACGGGGGCGGCAGTTTGGGCGTCTCTCTCGGCGGCGTGATTAAAAAGGAGCAAGGCCGCCGCCCTTTTGCTGTGACGCTCTTCCAAGATGGACGTGTGATTATCTCTGTGTTTGGTCAGCTGACTAACTGTCTGACTGACAGACTGACTGGCTGGCTGAGTGCGCCTCCCTTGACCTCGCCTTTTGTCACCTTGGCAGCCCGTCTCGATAGTGCCCTTGTCCGCCGTCAACCTTTTCACGCCGCCCGGCATACGATCGCCGGGCCCTTGTCTGCTGTCCGTCAAGCGGGCGGCCTATCGAAAAAAAGGTTAGCCCCCACTTGTTTGGAGATCATTAATCATGTTGTGTAGGACAGGAGGAGGCCCCTTAATCCAAGCCCAACCCCCACACCCCCCCATCACAAACACCCCCCCCCCCCCGGGCCTCAGCAAGCAGGCCAATGCCCTCCCCGCCCGCCCCCGCCACCCGTCCCCCATGGCGTTATCAAGTTTCAGAGGTTGTAACTGTAGCACAATAAACAGAGGAGGGAGGAAGGGGGTGAAGACGGAAGCAGACGAGGGAAGGAAAAATGTCATTTGCTCATTGCGTTAAATTGGCGCGTGCGGTGATTCGCACGCTGCCAAAATGCACTTTTTGTAGGAATGGGATCTACAACATTCATTTATCTTCTAAAATAGCCAAACTTCTTCACAATACTCAACTGGTTGCCGTGAACGGCCCCTTTCACATCGCACCAGTTTGACCAATGGAACTTGCTCTGTGTAAAAAGGTAGCAACTAGCAACAAAGTTGACAGGGAAATGTGTGTAAAGGTATTCCGAAAAAGTCAGGACTAGGTTGTGAAGTTTAACACGCAACACTCTGCTGCTGTGTTGAAATCAACTATCATGAGATTGTTTCACGCAGCCTGTCAAAGTCTGCATTTATTCCAGTGCCGTGCTTACCGGATTTTCACGACCATAAGGCGCAGTCTCAGTTTTGGGTGCTACTTCTGTATTTAAATTATTATTGGGCGCAGGTACGGTTAAACTTACGCTAGCACTAGTGATGCACCGAATATTCTGTGGGCCTTGCAAAATCAGTAAAAATCCAGTCAAACAGCCGGGAGCGAAGGGGGTTGCTTCACTGAAAATGGCTGGGAGAGAAAAATGCAGCGGAGCAAAACGGAGTTTGGCTGTACTTGAAGTATTTAACAATGTACTCGCGTTACTTTTGATCAATCCTCATCCACGTTCCCGCCCGGCTCCTCAGAAATGATGGCAGTTTTTGCGAAAGCTCGATTAGTGCAACCAGACACGTTTCGCCCAAGCATGCGCAATCCAGTCACAAATTGTGGCGTAACTCTCTCTAGCAGTTTCATAAAGTGAAAGCAGTGAGCACCAACAAGTCCAACTGTATCTTATACACAGGAAACCCGGCCCTGGTTGAGAACTGGCAGGAAGGAGAACCCAATAGACTCACGTCATTTTCTAGTTGAGTCTTTTGGGTTCTCATGCCTGACAGTCCTCAACCAGGGCCGGATTTCCTGTATATAAGCAATATGTCGGCACTGTTGCGCTTGACTCGCCAGAGACAATCAAGATTTTGGAACTCGGTGCACACAAAAGGCGCACCTCGCTATTAGGCGCGTCGTCAACTTTTGAGAAAATGTAAGACTTTTCAGTGCGGCTTATAGTCGTGAAAATACGGTAGGTGTAAAAGTCATAGAATGGGGGGGGGCCTAAGTTGACTTGGAATGGTTCTGATGGGGGCAGTTTCACAGCTGTAACAAAGCCAGACGGTTGCGCATCTAAGGGAGTTCGCAAAAGGGGACGCGGTTGTAAAGTCTAACACCAGAGACTCCTCACGTCTTTTGTATTGAAAGCAATTGTTGCTTGCCCATTTTGTGGGCAACTTTCCACATTTGGATCGAGCATCGTAGCCATGACAGAAATGGGAATTCTGAAGAAGCCTGGACATTGGGCAAGTGCGTGAAGTTCAATACCCGATCACGCCACGGCGTCGGACGAAATGTACGCTTGCCTCGTTCACACAGAATGCGCGCACGACATTTTCCCGCCCTTGGGAAAGATTAATTCTGGCTCGTCTGATGCTGTGATTTTGTGAGAACTGTGCAAAAAAAGGGCAACTATTCCAGAAGTAGCAGGCAAAACGAGGCCAGAATCTTCCTATTGTGGTGCCGTGTTTTCCCCGAGTGCCTCGCCCCGTTACTAGGGGGGGGGCCGGCATACAGCCAAGCCGGGAGGCGTGAGGGCAGTCGTAATATAATGCATACACTGATCCCCCCCCCAGAGCCCATTCATGGCGTAATTGGTGTGGACGGAGCTCATGGTCTCAGGGTTACAGTTAGGAAACGTCCTCTAATGTCCGGCTGGGAGGCCACCGATTCCCACAATAGAAAGAGCAAAATGGATATGGGGGCGTCCATACTTGTGTGTTTTAATGCCGAAAAGAGGCATTTCAAAGCAAACACATTTGATTGCCAAAACGAATGGAATCAAGAATTGTTTTCTTAGAAAAAAAAACATTCTAACAGCATGCCTCAAAATCATCATCGTACGTTTTTTTTCTTGACTTTTCTTTGACGGTTTGAGCCGAAACAAAGGATCTTACTTCCTACACAGGCCGGTGAGATCCACTTTGTGAACAAGCAGCAAACCGCAATCACTGCCACATCCCTCCTCGCACCTTGTAAGATGACTTCATGGCACAGTACGAAAGTATCTCATCCCAGAATAACTCTAAAGCGCAGATAACCCACCATGTGGTCCCCGCTAAGCCGAGACTACAGGTCCGATTAGGAGTGTAGCGCTAGGATGTCTCCAGCCTTGATTACACCACCGCGCCCCCCCCGCATCCACACTCGTGATTGCAACCAAAGTGTTCTGCTTTTCTTTCTTGATGTCACGTGTCAATAGGGTTCAGGGTTTTGGAATTTGCATTGCACTTAATTTGTATTTGGTTTTGAAGTTTGTTTGTTTTAATTCGTTTTTAGTGTAGGTTTCTTTGTTTTTAATTTTAAAAAATGCTTTTTTTTTAGTTTAGTTTTAATTTATTTTCGTTAAAAAAAAAACTTTGTGTATGTCTTGTGTGCCAAGTTAAAATAGAGAAAACATTAAGTATTATATAGTAATAATATATATTTGTAAACACTTTAAATGCAACTATCCACAAATTAGGTACTGCATAACCGTCCACTGACTTTGAATGACAATAAGTGCAGTGTGCATAATACTGCTTCTAAAGTTGGATGCATCACAACCGCAAAGTCAAAACTAAAGACAGGATGGTCTCGATTTATATTCCTTGTTTGACAAGTTGCCAATTTCCAAAAAGGGATTTCTGGCTTGAATTTGTGTTCAGAAGTATTCAACCGTGCACTATTATTCATACGTTGTTGTTGTTTTTTCCTTATTTGAACCAAAAGAGGTCAAGTTGACAACACAATCGTTGACAGTTGTCGTTTTGACATAACTTTATCACAACTAACTTGTTATATAATCCTTATACTTTACATACTCTAGATTTAAGTATTCACAGATTTTGCATGATACTTTCCTTCATGCAAATGAGAGTTTTCAACCATTTATACTATTTACTAGTTACGAAAGACTAGTTTTGTATGTGTGTGTGTGTGTGTGTGCGTCTCACAAATTCATGCATACTGTTAGCACACAGTGGCTTTATACGTTACTGCATAAGTTTCAGCCATTCTATTACAAAATTCCTGTTACCATGGTAACCAATGCTGACATTATCAAAATGTTCTGGTTTCAAAATTATATTCTGGGTTCATAATGTTCGAATTAAAAAAAAATTATCTCCGAAAAAACAGACATTGAAAAACATACATTACATTTTGACAAAATGTATGTTGCCAATGATATACAATTGCGATCAGGAGTGTCACACTAGGCTGCATCTCGCCGTCGTTACCTCCACTGCCTTCTTCGTTACTGCGCTGAACAAGAGGAGCCCTTGCCGTGTCTCTTCGGCGGCCATTAATCATCTCAAGTGGCAGGCGCTAACAGGCAGTTGGCCGCCTCACTCTTTCATTTTCTTTCCCGGTGATACGACAACGACCCTCCTCGACAACCGCGCGATTATGCCTCGTCAAAGCAAACAATCAACAGACAATCTCCGGTAAAAAAAAAAAAGTGTAATGGATATGATGAAGCCATGTCATATATCTAAAATGCTCCACTCCAGAAGCCAGGAAACATGTTTAATGGCGTTTGCGTGGACATTAGCGGCCTGCGCGCCTTAGCTCAAGATAATGGACGACGGTCAAGAATAAGATGGATGCTCTTCGTTAAGACATTTAACGCTCCTGCACATCGGAATTTGAAAAACATTTCTGGGAAAAGCCGTCGCGCATCAGTGGTACCCGTGAAGCATCGGCGGGCCAATTATCCATTTTATGTTACAATTCATTTAAGAAAAAATTGATTTATTTTAGCGGATTAAGTACTTCAATGTGAGTCCTCGCTGACATGCACTGCTGACAATAACAACATGGCTGCAAACAGGAAGGATCTGGTTTACAAAGGCACAGTCAGTGCTGACAAATACTGACTTTGACACGGTGTAGGTACTTAAAAAAAACACACTAAGAAACAGACAAACTCAACAGAATTGTTTTCGGTATGATAAAGAAGGAGCAATCACAACTTTTTGAAAATTTCCAGACAAGATGACGCACATTTGTATGCTGCAAAAGCAGTGATTTACTCATGAGGAAAACGTTTGCCCTGAGGTATGCACGTGGAAAAAAAGCAATGAGATGTTGGCTCTTAATAGTGTTGCCAAAACACTACAGAAGCAACACCGGGAAAATGTTGTTGAATCTGATGAGGTACAACCAAAAGATGGCCTCGCTTGTACAACTGCAGTTTCGCCAATTGGCATGAAATTAGGTGGACATGTCTATCATAAAGAACGATAATGGATGAAAATGTCTCAAGGACATATGCTTGGAATCGAATAGGATGCTCAGCCATCTTGGTTTGCAGCAGACATTTTGGCAGGGGAATTCCAGGGCTTCTACTTGGACAAACTCCTATTAGATTATTCACCAAAATGAGCCCCGATCGGAGCAGGTACAGACTGGCAAAGTGTTCAATTGTCAAATAATAATAATAATCAAATAATAATAATAACAATAAGTTTGTCAATCAAAATTGGGTGGAAATGTCTATCATTACATGATGCAAAAAAAAAAAAAAAAGTCTCAGATATCCTACAGAGATAGGCGGTGCAAGATTTGGCTACGCCAGGAGCTTCCACATCCAAACTACGACCCGAGGGCCGTTCACGGCTCCTCGTTAATCTTGTTGTGCCCCGCAAACACAATTTAATTTCTTGGCAACAAGAAAAAAACGTTTGCAACATTAAAACTGTTTGCAAACGTCTTTGCAACAGTTTGCACCCTTTAACGGACCTTGATGAAAAAGCAACATTCGCTACATTTCATCAGCAAGATGAGCGATATCTCAACAAAAAAATGTTTTTTATGGAACACATAAGCCAGTTTGACACACTGTCTTTTTGCTAATTAAAGACAATGAGAGATATTAAAGCCACCAAAGACATTTACATGATTCCATTTCGTCACCCAATGAGAAAGGATGAAGCAGCATTGACAATTGAATCGGAATCACTCAATTCTTCTCAATTCCCATCCCGAGCAAGGACTTCGCGGCAAAAAAGCGGGTCCCAGGGCACAGCAGTTGAGAACCACTACTTTAGATATTGCCCATTGCACAAATAAACGGCAAAGTGACTGTAATTGTACAGGGAGAGCAACTGGCAAAGGAATAAAGATCTGCTAGCGCAACAGGAGTCAGAAATTGAACATGTCTTCCTTTAAAAGATAGCGAGTCCATCAATGGGTCTTTTTTTATGTAAAGGCAAGATTTAAGGCAGCTGCTAAAATTCCTCAACTTTTCACACACACACACACACACACACACATTCACACACGTCTGTTTTTAAGCGCAGGGGCAGGAAATGGGAATCCCTCGTAAGTTTTCCTTCCGCTGCTGCTTTCCTCTCGCAGCCTGGAGGCCCCGGCGATGAATGAGGTGGGAAAAAGCGCTTGGCCATTTGTCTCCAGCCATCAGCGGGATTCCTCCGTTTGTCCAACATGCGCACAGATGTCAGTCAAAGCTTTTAGAGGACAGGGGTTCTTAAACGTTTTGGGCCGCAGGGAGAAGCGATATCAAGTCCGTTTGTTTTATCCATCTGATCACCATATGTAGTTATCCACTTTTTTAAAAGATACGACATAGTGTATTGTAAATTACTTGGCAGACTTCCAAACTAGAGCTTGTGGTCCCCGGCGGGAACCCTTGGTTTAGAAAACAACAATAAAGAACTACACAGCGGCTCCCCCCCCCCCCCCCTAAAAAAAACGTACTAATCTCAGCGCCGCATCTTTGAAGTAGAAACCAGAGGAGGGGTGACACCTTGTAATGAGAGAGCGCTTGCGCTTCTTCTGGTTTATTCTGACAAGTGTAAAAAAAAAAAAAAAACACACCAAAAGGAGAGTCTCCATGCCCCTCCCCCTCCCACCACACAATTTGTTTCCCTGTGATTAAGACGCCACAGCAGAGGTCAGCCGAGTGCCTCTTCGCAGTTGAAATGATACACTGGCTGCATTAAAGTCACTTAGCTGCTGACATTCGCTCTTGTCCCGCCCCTGGCTGTTTAATGTTGCCCCCCCCTCCCACTGCGAATAATTATGAGCATTATCACAGTCAATACACTCAGGGAGGAAAAGAAAAACTCCCATATTCTTTTTCCCTTTGTCCATTATAGATGAGCACTCAGTTGGGCAATGCTAATGTCTTCCACTGACTCCCTCCTCTTCTCCACTGCCAGCGAATTGGAGACACGCTAGCTACTGTAAATAGACGTCTTTGCCATGATTACACAATGTAAAATTGATTTTGATAATCACATTTACGCCGAAAAGTCTGAGCTCGGCCATACAGGCATTTTGAAGGGTATGAATGGCGCGCGCGCTACGTGGTCAGACACAACAAGAAGACCGTCAACTCAGTTACATCTGTATTTGTTTTTCATTTGACTGTTTTCATACGAATGTTGACAGTATTTATGACTTTACTACGGCATCTGGTTAGCATAGAGGTGTTCCAACATAACATAGTTGTGAAGACCTTACATCAAACACACCGTACCTATGAGCGCTAATGCTAGCTTTCAGAAATGACTACATCAGAAATGGAATCAGGCGCGCCTGCCATAATGCCACATCCTTTTTGGGTGCTCATTTACCAGCGCCATGAAAGGCAGGTTTGCATCGCATCAAGTATTTTTGGTCAAATGTTGCCTATCTTAAAGACTCTGTTGCTAATGTTGGTTAGCCATCACACTAGCCACACTTCTGTTTCCATCACACAAGACCAGGATTGTGCATGTGCGTCACAGAGAGATAAAGCTTCAAAACAATCATAATAATGAAAAAAAAAAAGACATTTGAGTATTAAATTAACTGTCAACAGGTCGTCGACACAGTTGTGACTAGTAGACTACTCTTGGCTGCACTAGTATAAATACAGTGAAAATAGGTTTTTTTTTAAATAAGCTCGTGAGAAAAAGAATAGTCCCTCATTATTGTCCCTTTCATTATTGTTAGATTAATACTGGTATTGTAATATTACTACTGTTTGTAACAATAACACAAACATGTTAGCAATGCAAATGTTAGCATTTGCGCTAATGTGACACTAATGTGCGAGGTGGCACGGCGCGTCCAGCCAGTTATCTGCTGTCAGGCGACGTCCGAGTCAGGGTGATAGATCAGCATGTGTAAAGTAAAGGGGTCAGCAGACAACAACTCCCGCCCGCCGTCTGCCGCTGGACAGAGACGCTAACAGGGCCCTGACAGATTCCGTCCCTCCCTCTCAGCTTAATTCATCAACTCCCAAAAGCAGGACTAAAAAAAAAAAAAAACGACACCAGTCAGATGAGGAGGCTCACTGACATACGAGTGGAAACACCCATGAAGTTAATCTATAAAATGTGCTTTCATTTGTCATCATCTGACCCACCCAACTAATGACACAAGAGCTCATGAGGAAACACGTCACAACATGCCAAATTCACACAGGAAGGATTCAAACTCCTTACCACAGTGTGTGAGGTAGATGTGCTAACCATTCAAGTCACTGTGCCAAAAATTAACACATTAACACAACAACATGAGATCAACCATCTGACGTCACAGAGAGCAAGAGAAATGGACGAGTCTTCCGGTCCGCTCGGCAACACTCTGCCATCATCGGTGAAAAACATCCTGTAGTTTGAAGTCAGGCCTTCAAAATAAAAGCACACCAGTATTGTGCCACACACTCAAAGTAATCCGCAAACATTGGACCAAGGCAACCTACAACCTTTGTGGATTACCACGACTTGGATGACTGAGAAGCTAAAGACACCCACTAAAAAGGTAACATGACAGAGTTTTGGTATATCGGAAAAGACGCCCGGAAAAGACGCCCGCCCTGGACTGTATAGTTTTCTGCTACGCCAGGGCGCCGCCAACCCCAGCCTAGCTTACTATCGGCAACTTGTTCACCTTTAGCGAACAGGTTAGCCTCCCATGAGCAGCACGAGCTCTTCTGAGAAATATTCAGCAGCATGCTGCCAAGGTTCCAAGCCTGAGTGGATCGAGAAGCCATCAGCTGATGTAAGCAAGGCGGCGATGAACAGGCAGCAAGAGAAGCTAGGCTACATGCTAAGTAAAAGCTATAGCTGTTGCTACCAACAAAACATTTCATCATATAATCAAAGAGTGTAAAAGCATATGCCGAATATGTGCGTGTTATTCTTAAAAAAAAAAATACTGTAATACTATTCAAAAAATATATTAGTATAGATAAAATCCTCCTCCCACCTGTTGCAGCATGTATCAAATTCCAATTTGTGTACTAAATGAAATGTATATTGCATGACTTACTGGCCTACAAAAAAAAAAAAAAAATACTAAGACTGCAGATTCCATTGAAATAGTAGAACGATAATGTAAATAATTGCAAAGTACCTCTTTTCTGCATGAAGGTAAAGAGATCATCCAGGAAGTCCTTCCTTTTGGGGTCACTGTCCAGCTCGTATAACTGAAAAAGGAAATCCACCACTGGTAGTAATTCAGGCAAAACAAAAGAATACATGTCACGGACGACTTTGTTTGGATTACTCAATTTCCTGAACA
The DNA here is from genome assembly GCF_054856555.1 of Leptonotus elevatus. Taxonomy (NCBI): domain Eukaryota; kingdom Metazoa; phylum Chordata; class Actinopteri; order Syngnathiformes; family Syngnathidae; genus Leptonotus; species Leptonotus elevatus. The sequence continues at coordinate 2,773,510 of NC_141241.1, read as the reverse complement.
AATGGTCACAATTAGCATTGCCTAATGAAAGTGTGTTGTTTTTAACAGTAAAGGTGATGCCACAGTAGGTTCTACTTCCTTTGAAGCCATTTAAAGTTGAAACGACCCATTAGGCACCTTTAATTGGGGCTTCTTTTTTTTTTTTTTTTTTAAGAAAATGATCACACCTTGGCAAAGTCTCTGGAGGCTTCTCCTCTTCCTCTGCTGCTGTCTCCCTCATCCGCCCAGCTTGCGCTTCCATTCTACAAGAAATGGAGATACAGAACACAGATAAGCAAAATGTATCAAATATCTGCCGTATATATTTTGATACCAGAAATGCGTTTCAGTACCTCCCAACCCCCAAAATATAAAGCAAAAAATTTGACCAGAAAATAAAAATAACTTTTTAGGTTTAGTGATTTAGTGTGATAGATGTGCTACATTCTCCAACTGTGGGTGTGGGAATGCAACTTTTCCGGCGGTTGGGCGGGAGAAACCTCTGGAGTTATTGTGCCCCTGAGCTCCCGTGTCCCCCCCCCCCCTCTCCACCAGCAACGACTTTTTCCTTAACCATCAAACATCTCTATTTGACCTAAACCATCTGCATCTGCGCCATGCCAAGCCACCCCACCCGCCCCTTGTCTTCCGACCCAGCTGGATACGAACCCCCCCCCCCTTCCTCACCACCCCTCCCTCCCTCAACCCTTCAATCGTAATGCAGCTGTGTGACGGGTGTCCCAAGTTCACGGAGTGTAGCTAGGCTGTCAGGAAAGGGCAGGCCGGTCAACAGTTTTGACCAACACACACATATGTGTATTGTGTAGTGATGGCGGTTGTGTTTGTGAGTGGGGGGGGGGGGTTGCAAAGGCCCCACAAGACGGGAAGGAAGGAAAATAGGGGCAGAGAGGGGTGCACGGTATGCGCCGAGCAGGAATGTCTCCTTAAAGACAAAACCTATAAAAGCATCAGGAATCACAACAAGATCCTTTTGGAGCGAGGTAGGAAGCAGGGTGGCTGATGGGAGGGGGGGGGGGGGGCGGTGGGGGGCGTTAACAGCTCCAGCTCAGGGGTCTCATTTCAAACAGGAGCCCATTGGTCAATGAAAATTACAGGGCCTGAATAGAAGGGCCCGTGGGCCAAAAGGTTGCAAGTAGTGATTTTCACACAAAATGCTTGTAAAGATTTAGGCCATGGAAACAAATATTCTGGAAAATATGCCTCAGACATCAAAAATACGCGTGGAGTTCGAACCGTCAAAAAGTCAGCTCTCAATTTAATCATTGAGCCAGAAATGGGACTTTGCGTGGCTACACTAACCACCATTTCTCAGTTGCTCGCACCAGCACATGATTTGCTCGCACACCCTTTTAAAATAATAATATAAATATCAAACAGGTCCCTTTTATCGTATATATATATTTTTAACTAATTCAGACCCAGCCATTTTCACTGAAGCAATCCCGCTCGCTCCCGGCTGTTTTACTGGATTTTGACTGATTGTGCAAGGCCCAAAGAATATTGTGTTCTATTGCTATTAAAACATGGAACCTACCAAAAGAAAGATTAGAGTCTATTAATTTATCAGAAAAAATATATATTTTTATCTGTTTCCGTTTTGCAGCAATTAGCATTAGAATATAGCTAAGTTTCATGATCACAAATCTGTATAGAACTGTGGGTAAATTAGCTTTTTTTTCAACATGGCCCTGGTTGGCCTCTTTTGCTGCATCAAAGCCCTCTGTATGCTCTAGCATAAAAATACATAAACGCAACGAATACGTCTTTGGGACACTTAAAACATTTAAAATAGAACGTATTCATACGTTTTTGGGAGCAAATGAGTTAAGTCAACTTCTATTTAATTTTATTGGGTTTGCAAGATATGTAATCTGGGTTGGAAATGACCTCACAGTGCCCCTTTTCCCCAAACACAGGATACATGGACTTAGGGGGGTTCGGAACTTTTTGGGCATTTTGCAACCCCCAAAAAGGCAATTGTGTCCTAATTTTCATAAATTCAATATCAGCCCCAGACAGGAAAATGTCTCCTCCACTGCTGTTATCTCTAGTGTGCCACTGAAACATGACACGGGATCATCATGTGAAGGTAAATAAACCCTATAGTACATTTGGAGAACATACAGACCTTTGCACAGCGTTTGTCCACACTTCTGTTAACCTTTAGCCATTATAAACGACTATAACAGGAGATAAATCAGCTTGCTGGCTGGCTAAGTATAATCTCGTATACTTGGCGGGGGGGAGGCAGGATATTCAACTGCCCAAAGTTTAACAAAGTAATCTCGCTGATAAAAAAAACGTGAACAACAGGGGAGATTTCCTAACTTCCAAAACACTGATACTCGCTGCCTTTCGCAGCTCTTGGTTTCCTTCTTTTCTTTTTTTGTCATTGTTACACAAACCAGTTTTAATAGTTTGACCATCTTTTTTAAGTAGACTTTTTTCCACCCATTGACACCCATATTCCTTCAAGGCAACACTTTGGGCCTCTAAACTGGTTGAACTGCACTTTTCAAAACCTTAGAACCGCCAACTGACATTTAAACAACTGCCGTATATCAACCTGAAGATACGCGACGCAAGCTCACATAAACCTCTCCAATTGAAATCTAGGGGAGAAATGCATGGACGGAGTTGACCACAACGGATCTCGCCGCTGGTTTGCGTTCCATCGATAGGAAACAGAGATACCATTTTTAAGCCATGACCACGAGGATACCTTATTATGGTTATAAAATACGAACAGATGAAAAGAGTACGGCTGTGTTAACAGCAAAACATCCAAATAACTCCAAATCAAAAGAAAACATCAAATCTACATACAAACATACACAATAATCAACCTTAGGACCGTGTACATACGCAACAATTCTAAAGCAACAATTTCTAACTTAATCTACCTAAATGACGGGAAAACCGTCTGTGAAAATACATTTCTTCTAATATTTCCATAATAAGTCAAATTAAGTGTCATAAATCGAATGAAGTGTTATCGTCAGACTGTGTACAACCATCTGCCCCAAAAAAAACAAAACAAGGGTTTTGGTGGAAGCGGCTTGGTTAAGTTGTATTACAATATTACAGTATGTTTCCAATGATAGCAAGACTGGCTAATACCGGCGCGACTGAAGGGAAAAATTGACTTTTCTCTCATATTACAAAATGCTAACAATCGAAATGTCTTTACTTCCCAAAATTAATACAGATTTATTTTTGCGATTTTTCTTTGTGGACAAAAAAAACTTCACAAAACAGTTGTCACCATGGTGGCAAAGGTGGTTTTTAACAGTTTGATCAAGATCCGTCTTTGACATCAACAAGGCGGAAGCGCATATCTTTGACTACCACAGCTTTACCTGCAACCTTTTTTTCACCAGGGATATGATTCATGGTAGCGGTACCAGTTCTGTGTTCTGTGGACAACGGCTCTACCAAAAATGAAACTAAGTGCAAAATTGAAGTGTTTACAGATTTCAGTGTAGTCATGTCTTACCAAATGTAACTTCTGGGGAACGGGCTGTTGGTTAGCGGGTTTGACTATGTTAGTGGGAATACAAAGGTGTTGACACAAAAAACAGCAGCTGGTCCACAGGCTATGCGGGTCCTGACTCTAACCCAAGTCTAACAACACACTGCCCGCCACGGGACGTTGGCAGAGAGCTTCATGCTGCTCTTTCGTACCACATTTTAAAATGTATTAAATGGCTACCAAACAATGTGATCCTATGAAAGAGGATTATTAGCGAATACTTGTATGGATATGTGGGGGACAACAGTCACATGACTTGACTTGAGTAAGACTTAAGCAGGGAAACAGCATAGGGAGGGCGACAAAAGGTAAAGAGAGCTGGCGATTATTTGAAAATGCACACAAACGATTTGGTTCTGGCAGTGGTACGGATTTCACCAGGAGACGAAGAACAAAATACGGTTATCTGCAAAAAAATGCCGCAAAACCATTGCCACCATAGGCAGCAGTACCACAAATTTGGTTCACCACCAGAGATGCCATCCATGACAAAATAACAAATGTCTCAAATTCTGCATGTCCACATCAAACCCTACACCACATAAAATGTCAAAGTACTAGCCTGTAAGCAAATAATAGGGGTGGGAATCTTTGAATGTCTCACGATTCGATTCCGATTTTTGGGTGTGCGATTGGATCCAGAATCGATTTTCGATATAATTTGATTGACAATGATTTTAGCTTCAATTTAAAGATGTTCAAGGAATCGTAATGATCTACTCCAGTCTGACTCACTAATGCTAATTAGCGCGCTACTCGTGGCACTTTCATCGCTCAAAAGAACGGCTCCACGCTGCAAAAAAAACTACTTTTATTGGAATAACTTGATCGTGACTTTTTCCTTCTACTTTCTAATGTGGCTACAACTTAACAGTGTATCAGACCGCGTGGAACCACACTGCCCCTAAGTGGTCAAATCGGGTACAACATGAACAGTGCTCCCAACAAAGGCGCACACAAACAAAGGGAAGACAGTATGAAATAATTTAAATAAAATCGATTCTGAATCGCGATTCTTATGAGAATCGTGATTCTTATAAGAATCGATTTTTGGGCACACCCCTAGAAAATAAGTCTGGCTTCTTTGTTTGCCAAAACAGCCCACATGACAAACAAATGTCCAAATTGTAAAGAGCTCATGGCTGCCGTGGCTCAAAAGGAACCAAAACCCATCAGTTAGTGCTGTGGAAATTCCAAGATCTCACTAAAACACTTGACCCAAAGTATTGCTTGAAACTAACTAAAATCATTCATTTATATGGAACAATACGACTTAATGTGGTGATAATCTTAAGAACTAGGATGTTGTCTTTGAGAGGTTCCACCCCCGTCAACCGCAAAGACATGTTGGCTCTTGATGAGAGACTCTGGTCAAAAACAGGAATGTTAACGCTTCACGTCACCTTTTTAGTCAGGTTAAGGTGGCCACTGACATTTTCACTCATCATGATCAGTCACCTTAACACCTCGTGCTCAAATTACATCTTAAAAGTGGAATCTTAACAAAGACGCACTAAGGTTTCCGTCGTTTGGATGCAAATGCTTACATCGGAAAAGTTGAATGGCTTCAAGTTCAGGAAAATCGATTGTTAAATGTTAAATATCACACACTTTGGTCCCATTGTCATTGTTCTCATGGAACGGGCATTGGCGTCGCCTTAGCAATTTGTCGAAAAAGCACGACTACTGGAATCTTGTTTGGGACTGGTGTAGCGAATTCTTTTACATCAGTTTGTGTACTAGAACATCTGAACTTTATTTTAATCTGGCATAGTCAAAAGTTGTAAGAGGGTGTGTACACTTATGCAACTACATTATCTGAGTTTATTTTTGCATAGGTTAGAGGTCACAATGGTGGAACAAGTTTTTAAATGATCTAGCTTGGTCTCATTTTCTTTAAAACAAAACATGCCATTTAAACAGGGACGTGGATATTTGTTATAACCAAGTCAAAATTGTAATGTGTGGAAGTGAGATGAAGAATAGAAAAGCATCATCAGCCCATGTTTCCTTGGCTGGCTGCGGGTGTCCTAATCACATTATGGACGTACGTGACTGACTGGCGAAGCACCAAATCAAGGATCAGAATTACCGTACATGAGAAGTGAGCAGTAGCTGGTCGCTGCATTTATGGAGGGGGGAGACGGGAGGGGGGGGAAATGAAGGGTCCAAAGTTCCCTTGTGGCTTACACCGACGGCACACAATTTGCAGTGATTGGTAGGGCTTGTAAAACCGGTTTAACTTTCCGTTGAGACTCAAACACGGGGGGTGTTAATTTTGGCATTAGGGCGGCCCGGGTACACATTCTCAGCATATCGCACCATCTACATTTTGCAAATCACGACAATTTGGAAGGGCCGATGCGTAGCTGGAGGGCAATTCAAACGCAGCCATTACACAAAAGATTGTCTGAGGTCTTCAGGCACCATTTTAGTGAAGAGGCAGGCAGGCGGGCAGGAACAGGAAGGGTTAATGGCTGCTGCTGCTGGTGGTGGTGCTTGGGGAATGGGGGGTGGTGGGGGGGGGGGGGTGATGGCATTGATTGCTCAGGATGTTGACAGCACTTCTCCTATTTGATAGTGCAGCTGTTATTAGATGAAGGCTTCATGCGATTCGCATCCTTACAGGCGGTTTAGCTCTCAATTGCAAGCTACGGAAAGGCGGAACGTTTTACGAGCAAATCTGAAAATAAAATAGCGACAAACGCATTACCGCGGGAGTTTAACCAACAACAGGGAGTAGAGAGCATAGTGATGTTCTGCGTACGAAATGACAACGTTGACCTGGGAATTTTCCTCTTTCTGCTGTAGTATCAAAAGACCCTTTTCACACTGCCAGGAAGAGCAGTCCTGTTGTGGCCATTTTCCCCACATGTTGATACTATGTCTGAAGGGCTCCAACACGGAATGGAGTGGGCGGGGTGGCGGGATGGCGGGGTGGCGGGGTGGCGGGATGGCGGGGTGGGGTCAACGCTCTTTTACACGGCCTGTAAAAGCCATCTAATTTTTATGCCCTTTTCCCATGTCGCTGTTCTGTATAAATGACACTAATGGCCGACATGCCAAGCTTACGCTTTCTGAGGAATTACAATATCAAGTGTAATTTTTCTGCCTTTATTCTGTATAATGGGAACAAACGGGGAACGGGGTCCTAAATTGAATGCAATTATCTAACGTCTGAGTGTTTGATTGCGATAATGCGGTTCACTTTCTTTGTGTGAATTTTTTTTCTTACTGTGGTGTTCCTATTTTTTTTTAATCTATGAAGATTAGTACATTAACTCATTCAACCCCAAAAACGTATAAATACGTTTTTAATACCTTGTCCTTCACTCCCAAAAACGTGTTTATAGGTTTTGTATGTTTTTTTGTTTTTTTTTTAATGAGACCATACAGAAGGCTTTGATGCAGCTTCTGACCTGAAGAGGTCGCTTAAAGCAATGGTAGTTATTTAAAAAACGGCCAGCAGGTGGCAGCAGAGTATAAGATATCAACCCGGGCCAAAGCGCAACAAGCTCTTTTCCCAGTGTTTTCAACAGGTTTGTGAATAATGATAAAACTTGGCTATATTCTAATGCTAATTGCTGCAAAACGGAAACAGATGCAAAGATACTTTTTTTTCCTGATTAAAGAAGAGATTCTAATCTTTCTCTTGGTAGGTTCCATGTTTTTAGAGCTATAGAACACAATATTCTGTGGGCCTTGCAAAATCTTTTCTGATCTGTTTTCTGAAGCTGCGCTGTGATTGGCTGTTACCTGAGACCGGAGCAACATTGATGTCATCTTCAGTTGACTGCAAGTGGCAAAATGGCCGCCCCCTGAGATGGATAAAAACGGCTGGATTTTGCTGCTTAATTCACATGCCGCTAAGGCAATATTATCCAGAATACTTTTAGACGAGTGGGGCTGCATAGAACATATTATTGTAAAAGAAAATTGGGGTTGACTTCCCCTTTAAAATAATACTAAATGTAAAAAAAATAAAAAATAAAAACTACTACTACCCCAGCGATAAACAAGGGAACACTGTATTAGAAATGGTGGTGTTTAGCAAACGTAGTGACCTTGAACAAACCCCGACGAGAAATCAACATTCGCTACCATTGCACACATTCGTGAACGTTCGCCCCTCAGTGGGAAACTGACACGTGCCACAAACGCATACCTCGTGGGGCGAGCATGTTAAAAAGCTTCAAAACAACACATTTGGCCACTTGTCAAATCTTGTGGTAGAACCCGGGCTGCACAAACCAACAAGTGAATCATAATATGTTTGTGCACTGTCAATTTTAAATCATGTCCTGTTTTTGTATAATTAACGGATGGAAATTTGGATATCCAATTAACCTAAAAAAAAAACAACAACAACGGATAGATTAATCAATTATTACAATAATCGTTCATTGTGTTTGGTATTGGCCAATCACAGTCATGGAGGATCGGTATCGGAATCGGCAGCATAAACCCCTGTAACAAACGCCTGTAACAAATTGGAGCCAAGTCAGCCTGAAGGCCAATCGCCGAACCTGCGGTCATCTCGCTCGGAGCCTCCGTCACATCGCCACACACTGGTCGAGTCCCCTGGGCCGTAAACCATTGAACGTTGCTGGGGGAGGAGTAGGAAATCAATAACCTGGATGCACAAACACGGTGAGGTCCCACTCCCAAGCCCCCCCCCCCCTTTCCCCGGCACCATCCTGCCCCCTCCGGACGCAATTTCACAGCGCATGTCAATACTCATCATCCTCAGTCATACGCTGTGTATGGGAAGCTGACACCGGGGGCGGGACTACGGTCGTGTGTTAACCGATATCATGACACTCATTTGCTACATTCAGACTGCTTGAGTAGATTCGGCCCTCGACCAATCTCGCGTGAGCAGATTTAACAATGTCAGCCCAGCGTGTGATTTTACACACACACACATTCCGACACGGAGGTGTGACGGCACGGCAGCGGCGGTTACTGAGCAACTCGGCGATCGCGCTGGAAATTTGTGTTCGCAGCTGGAGATCGTTCGTGTAAAAGAAGCTATGATAAGCAGGATATTATGACCTACGTCGACGTTTCTGGACTTTGTTCTTTTTCCAGACACTTGTCAACCAATTAGAGGAAGGGTTTATTAACTTGGTCAGTTTCTCTCCGGGTTCTGCGTGCTTTCACAGTGAAAGAAAAAAATATCTGAGTGAACCATGCCAGATGGGCCTTTGCTCTTATTGGTGGCAAGAACGTTTGGTTTACAGAGTCGTGTAAGTTGATAAGCAATAATTCTATGGACAATTTACAAGGCTTGAGAACTCCAGCAAACAGCTTCGGTATGACAACGATGTCATCGTTAAGTTGAGTGACGCTTTAAGTTGCCGGGTGGATTGGGGGCACGATTCAAATACATATCATTAGGCCTGTCACGATTATTATGTCGACTTGATGTTTGATGTATAAAAAGGACACAAGAGTTTTTTTTCCGGACTGCATACATTGTCATTGACAAAAATGGAATTACTTCCAAAGCCTCAGGCCACAGCGCATGAAAACTCAATGATAGATAACTTTTCAGATACTAAAAGCTGCTATGAGTTTCAAGCAATGTATTAAACCCACATGCAATGTCAGTACTCACACCCAAAAGGCTCCAAAATGGCCGCAGCTACAATCAACCTTTTCATTTTGTCTGATACTTGAGGTTCGGTTAGCTGAGTCCTTTCAGCTATGAATATCCACAAGTGAGCTCATATTGTCTGAAATTCCAGGTTGTTATCCAAGTCAACTACTCAGAATCCTTGTGACGTTACTAACTGCATCATATGCCCCTCCCCCCCCCCCCCAAAAAAAAAAACTTGACTTAAATAGCATAAACATCACTGTAGAGAGTAGTATAGGTCATTAACAGATAACTTAGTCTAAACCTGTGAATTGATCTATTATGGAGGATTTTCGAGGCAATTGAAGTGTGCATTCCATGTTTTTTTTTTAACCAAATCCCTCCAAGATGGTGACCCCTCGTCATGTTGCTAATTAAAAGTGCTTAAAAAGGATGTACATAAGCACATACAGTTTAACATGGTTTGAATATGCTACATTCGAAGTGTGCCTATCATTAAATAAGGAAACCAGTTTACTTCGGAGTTTGAACGTCTCGGAACTGGTACAATTCGGACTTCAACCAAAAGAATCTAAGTAAAAAATGCCTCGGAGTTTGAACTCTTTTTCGGAGTCCGAACACCTGCACTGCTCATTTCCAGTCAGATCGTGAATACTCCCGGAGGTGCTCCATACTCGCGAGTGCATTTAGATTTTTCCACGGCAATTTTCTTCGCCATGGGCCCAAAGAAAGACAACAGTGCCAGTGGCAGCAAAGAAAAACATACAGTGCTACGAACCACAGTGGAATTAGGAAGGAGATGATCGCGCCGTTGTAACGACCGTGACTACTTCTGCAAATAGTGGCACGAGGACCCCCCCTTAGCTGTTCAACAACGTGGACCCCCCCTTAGCTGTTCAACAACGTGCCTGACGTTAAACAACTCAGCACTGAAATAAAGCTAGCATTAATTATCCACTGATGCCATCACACCACAACAAAAAAGGTAAGGTATTTTTATTGTTTAAATACTGTACTATATTGTAAATGTGGAAAAAACATAAATAGAAATTAAAACAGGAATTTTCTGTTTTTGGGGCTTGGGAACGGATTAATTGCATATACATTATTTCATATGGGGAAAATTTGTTTTGGAGGTTGAACAATTCAAACTTTGAACATTCCGCAGGAACGAATGATGTTCAAACTCCGAGGTACCACTGTATGTATATATGTATATATATATATATATATATATATATATATATATATATATATATATATATATATATATATATATATACACACACACACACACACACAGCATTAAATTGGAATTAGGTACTTGGACCTAGTGTGAATCTAGCCAAAATGTGTCTGTCAGTTTGCCCAAAAAATAAAAAAATAAAGTGCCCCCTTGCCAACCCCACCCATAAAAAGTATGAATTTTACACAGCTGTAAAAAAAAAAAAAAAAAAAAAAAAAAAAAAGTAAAAAGGCACAATCATGTGACTGTAACCAATCAAAGACAGCGTGAGAGAAGTGGTTGAATAGCACAGTGAAGTTACCAAGGAGAATCCTCATCAAAATTGAAGATACCGTTACAAAAAGTGTGTAAATACCGACAACTGAAAAACATGCACTTTTAAGCAACATCTCCACAGCAACTCCAACCAGTAAAGATAACAGCAAACTCTTAACATCTCATTTCCACTTCTTTTTTAGCCTGTCAAAACAGCGCAGAGATGAGGGAAATGGTTTGAGCAGACGCTGCCACGGTAATTTAATAACAATCATGGCGCTGCCAAAAAAAATCTGGACAGTGGCCAGAAATGTCGAGCCACAGTGAAGAGACATAAAAAGACAAGACAAATGAAAAATGATGTGTCTGTTTGGTTTCATTGAGAGGCGCTCGTGACAAGAATGCTTGTTACCCCAGCTGTATTTCTTAAGGGGGGGGGGGGGGGGTATGCACTGCTTAGTGCACACACGCCATTGCTTGTAATCCAATGCCAAGTCCCACGTTGCGTATTTGGCTCGGTGCCCAGTCACACAAGTCAGCAATTTGTCAAGGTGAAGCAATATGCGACGGATGAGGTGTACGTACTGGAATTACAGGAATCTGCTGACAACAAGTAATTGCCAACTTTATTGGTTGGCGACAATTTGTTGAAAAAAAACCCAACAATGGAATGGGGTGAAGGGTCATCCTGCCAATTTTTATGCCATCAGCTAGATCACGAGCCCCTTTTTTACACTTCTTTCGGGGTATCACAGCTCTAAGAGTGACGAGCAGAAGGCAAATTTGGCCTGAGGAAAGGAGCACCATTTTCTGCCTTTGGAGGGAGAAACAGAAGGGTCATTTTTCTGGAGAGGCGAAAATGTCAACCCAACAAATACCAGCTTTAGTAGGGAGAATAAGATCCTTAAGATCCACAGCAGAGGCTATACGATGGCAGCCACGTAATTGGGAAGGGAGGTCCAGGTTCAATAAGAAAATCGGAACTTTTTAAAGCTCCGCTGAGTCCCTGATATTGCCTCACTCGACGAATAAGATGAATAAGATGGCGCCAGTGTAAAATCTGCGAGGCAGTCGGGAGAAAGCGAAACGGGCCTCCTCTCAGCATGACTGTACAAATGAGCATTGTGGGGCCATGATCGCTAATCCAAATCGAATAATTGGGGCCTTGATCCCTCAGCGGGGAGCCACGAATCATTTATAGGGCCTCTCGGGCAGCCGGGGAGGTGGCTGCGTCGGTCGGGGGGGGGGGGGGGGGGGGCTGAGTGGATGCCGTCCTAGCAACTGTAAAGGATCTCATGGTGAGCGGGCAACAAAAGGCTCACGCTAATTATGAATCCATGTGGGGGGCGTGGGGGAAAGTATAAATCCCATCGCCACTCCGGAACATATGGCCACGTCTGTACTGCTCGTTTGCTCATTGAGAATTATGGAGCGCAAAAAGTGGTGAGCGAAGAACAACACCCTGGGGAACGTCTTACCCTCTCTCAATCCAATCTTGTTTGTGGCTTGAAAAAAAAAAAAACACACACCATTTTGGGGATTTCTGGCTTTTTTCGAGCTAACAGACAAAGTGGCGGGACGAGGGGATCTAAACATCCAGGGGCTGGGCGTGTTTCGACCTGTCCGGGACTCGCTTAGTGTGGCACTTCTAAAGCAGACCGCTGAAAAACAAGCCTCTGGGCGAGACCACCTCTCCCCTCTATTAATCACTCCAATTACAAACCACCACAAAGAGAGAAATGGCAGGGGGGGGGGGGGGTGGTGGGGGGCTAAATACCAAAAACAAATAGAATGACAAAATAGGTAAAAGAATTACACTCCAACACCACAAGCTTAAAGGGTCTGGCATGTATACAACATTCTACAAAAAAAAAGTGTTTTCGAAAAGTTTTCCGTCAAAATGATTCCTGTATATACTGACCTGTAAAATAAATAAATAAATGAATAAAAATACTGCAAATGCTGTAGTTTGCATTCCAGACCAGTACTTGACGATTACTGTGATGTAGAGCGCTTTTATAGAAGTTGTCAGAGGCAGGTTAAATAAAATAAAATAAAAACTACACAACAGGTAAAACGAAAAAAACTGTTGTTTTTTTAAGGAGAAATCTAAAAGAAAGGGACAGCAATGGAATGGAGAAGGCTCCATGTTTGGTTTGTGGTATGGAGACTAGGGATGCAGCTATTAACCAGTTTTACGATTAACCGTGGTTTTTAAACATCAGGGTTATGTAACGGCAGTCGTTCAACAACACCGGTTATTTCCGCTCACAACAGTTCATCAGTTTAAAACTCACGTGCGGAGCAAAATGCCCCAAGCGGCATAGTTCATAGTTTTTCTGTTTCCACACGACCCATTTAGCGGGCGCACAACAACACATGGCTCAGCCTTACTGGATAGGCCATAGGCCGAGACTTTTGAAGCCGCGGGGCCACCATCTTGGGACTCCAAGAAACGTATCTCGGCATACGCATTTGGCTGCAAAAATGCCGGTAAACTGGACAAATTGCCAGTTTAAAGGCTGTGGACGAACATTTCACCTGTAAGCATGAAATAAAAATAAAAATAAACATTTTCAAAGAATGCTGAAGTGATTTTTTTTAAATATATAATTTAATAATAATTAATTAATTTAATAATTAATAATATAATAATAATAATAAATATATAATAATATAATTTTAATATATATATCTGTAATTTAATTTAATAATTAATAATATAATTTTAATATATATATCTGTAAGAATAACCGTAAAACCGCTTTTTTTTTCTCAGACTATAAACGTACACCAAAATCTGAAACAGTTGCACCCCTAATGGAGACATTGTCTGTTTGTGATGGACGAGCGGCGCAGGTCTGTGAGGGAGGAGGCGGCTTGGTTGCGGAGGGTTTCATGGGTGAGTAGGACGAGTTTGAACTGAATTGGTTGGGGAATGGAGAGTGACGAAGGCATACAATAAAAAAGCGCAGAAGATTTAGGATCGTTGTTCTGCTGCAGGACTTTAAAGCTTGAGATCGTGAACAGAAAGCCAAACATCCTCCCTACAGAATTTTCTGGTAAAAAGCAGGAATTCAGAATTTGCCACTGTCGAAACCTCATTGTAAACTACGAACCCCCGTGAAGTGTCCATTTGTTCGTTTTTAGCTGAAAATGGTTGGTTGCATGAAATGAGCTGGATTGGACTACAAAGGACTTGTTTTTTGGGGACCACGTTGGAAATGAAGTGTATACGTCTGGTTTGAACATAAACAGAGCTGAAAGCTGGTTTTCATTAACCCGGGTGGGGGGCGGGAGGTGACACAATACTGTTGAAACATGCGGATAAATCACTCCTCCCCCCCCCCCCCCCCATTACTTCTATTGGAAAGTTCTTGAGGCCTTGCATGGTGCGGGGAGACCCCTTCTCACAATCCAGACTCCACGAGGGGGAAAGTCGTTCTAATGAAGGCTTTTTACCTACAACACCGATCGGAACAGGAAAAGACGCATTTGCATATTTTGTTCCAGAGTAAACAAGTCCGAGCGACTCGCAAGTCTGGTTTGCCAAATAAACTGAGCGCATTTGTTCAAGACGCAGTCCTTTCACCAAGACACCACATTCCACAGACGGCAGAGGCCCCATCAACCCCCCCCCCCCCGAACCCCCCCCCCCCCCCCCCCCCGCCCATTACATCGACAGGCTCCTTTCGCTGCCTCAAACAAATGCAACGTTTATAGGCCGCTGTGGCCAGAAGTTCACACTCATTGGTTCAAAGAGGCTTTCACGAGCAGAGCAAACATTTGGAGTGAATCACATCTTGCGCCGCCGCATAAAGTCAACCCTTTTTCCCACAGTGCAGCGCGAGAGGAAAAATAAGACCACCAAGGCCAGATTTTCCAGCCACTTCCGGTGCCCCCCTGCACATATAATTTGATTTGAACTCATATTTGCTCTGCGCTCTTTACAGCCGTTCACAAAACGATGTGAACGTGGTCAAGTTGTCAAACAAAGCATTTTTGGAATCCGAATTAAAACGACGCCAATCCAGGTCGAAACGGCTGTTCGTAGCGCCTCGTCAGCTAAAGGCTGCGGCTAAAAATACACAGCATATCGCACTTCTTTTTTTTTAAGAGAGCGCATCCACTTGACTCCCACGCTAATGGCCAGCCGGACACGTCGCACAGACCTGATAACCACGATACGTTCACATCCACAATAAACAACCGCATCTAATTAAAACTGCTAGCAGATATCAACGGACTCTCTAGAAAAGTGAAGTTTTCCAAATTTGAAATGAACATTCAATGGCGTAGGCAAAATCTGTATTGAATATCTGCTGGGGTTAATTTGGGTGAACACCTAAGCAGGAGTTTGTCAAAATTATGAGTCCTGTAGTTCACGCGCAAAATGTCTGCTTTAACTTGAAACGGACGACTTCCTGTTCAAATTCTAACTCGAGTCCTTGAGATTTTTCCCGCGCGTCCCGTTATAAAAAATGTTCACCTAATAACCACAGTGTCAGGTCCTGATTTTGTTCTAATATTCCAGGGGGCTTCACGTCCCCTATTTAATAGCGAATTGTCCAAATTTGTCAAAGTACGAGTCATGCAATTTGAAAGAAATGGCTGCTACAAAACAACATTACAAACATGGCCACCACATTTCCTGTCAATCTGTGAAGTCGGTACCAACTGCAAAAAAAATAAAAAATAATTTCAAAATTGGCGAGTTGTCAGCTCTGATGACGCCCCCCAAAAAAGATTATTCATTCACCGCCTTGTGCTTAAAAAAAAAAACGTGACAGTGAGAAGGCAGGTCGAAATCAACAAAGTCAGTGTTGTGACTTATCAGTGCTATCAAATGTTCTAACCCTAAGCGGAATTCACAGCTTCCACTTTGGCGACCTAATCGATAAATGGCAGCAATTTCTCCTGGACGTATCTGTTTCCCCTCAGCCAGCGTTAAGTGTGCGGGGACATTCCAGCACTGACAGGCCCAGTGCCCCCCTGGGGACGCCCCGATCTGCGACGGTGCGGGCCCGTCACGCATCTGGAGCTCATCTCCAGGGGCCGACAAACGTCTCTGCTGGATGCTGCAGCGGTCAAAAAACAGCGGGGGCCTTGAAAGAGGAACCAAACAACACAGAGCACATGCTCGCAAGGAATGGAATACGATAGCGTAGTACTTTTGCCACCCTGAAGACATCGAATTCACTCGATAGAAACGCAAAAAAGATTTGGACAAACGCTATTTTGGAACAACAATATATTGCCTTGCTTGCGTGGGTTTTCTCCGGGTACTCCGGTTTCCTCCCACATTCCAAAAACATGCATGGCAGGTGAATTGGACACTCCAAATTGTCCATAGGTGCGATTGTGAGTATGGTTGTTCGTCTCTGTGTGCCCTGCGATTGGCTGGCAACCAGTTCAGGGTGTAACCCCGCCTACTGCCCGAAGCCAGCTGGGATAGGCTCCAGCAACCCCCGCGACCCTTGTGAGGACAAGCGGTACAGAAAATGGATGGATGGATGGATGGAATATATCGCCTTAGTCGGCAGCCAAACAAAATTAGTGACAGCTTTGTCGCTATACAATCACGGCTCAGCTTGCAAATGTCACATGACCAAATTCAGGTGAGCCGTGATTGGTCGTTATCTGAGCACTGAGCAACTGTGATGTCATTTTCAGTTGACAGCAAGTGGCCTGAGATGGATAAAAAATGGGTGCATTTTGCTGCTTAATTATGCAAATATTAATCACAATGCCGTGTTTACACTAGTGGGGGGGGGGGGGCACGGAACATTTTTACTTGTCCCCCATTTGAAATGGTTCACTTAGAAAAGTGAATATGCTGCGTTATGATCATTACAGCTTGCGTTATTGCTATGGAAACCAAAAATTCGCCATTTCAACAAATTTGAAAATTGAATGAGAAAATCGAATCTAATTTTAAAAAAATTGGCTGCAATTGGTCTTTAGAAAACTATTGTATGTTTATGAATCTTTATAATCTGCGGGTTTCACTTTTTGAATTGAACTATCAAAATAAATGAGCTTTTCTTAAATATTACTTTTTCTTCAACATTGTAATTTACAGATACAGACATTAAGTTTTTCTTAAAATTTGTTAGTTTTTTCTCTCGCACATTTGCCACTTTATGATGTCACAAATCTGCAAGTTTATTTTTTATAAATGTGTGTGTTTTTCTTGGGATATTACCACAAAAAAATTAATATTTGTACTAGGGGTGTCAAAATTAGTGTGTTAATTTTGAGTTAATTCAAAGTTCCTTTAAAGCCACAAAAATGTTAATGCACGATTAATGATTACTTGGAAAGCCTGTACGGTGGGAATTCCAGTCGCAACGCAGCAGACATGTCAATGTCAAAATTGAGCAGTAATACATTTATTAATAATGCATATATTTGTGGAGACTGGGGTCAAGTTGTATTTTACAATTTTAAAAATGTGCAGAATTTCACAAGTTACTTCATGTTAAAGATTAGATCACTCTAAATCTAAAAAGAAAAATGCACTGAGCTGACAAATGCAGTTATGCCATCTAGTTGCAGAAAATTGACCTTAACACAAATCAATATCATATTATTTTTAATTTTAGCTAAATTTTGGGAAATTATTATGAAACTACTGTATCAATGACTAAAAGATGCAGCCATATTTCTATTAGTTTAATATTTTTGTCTCTACTTTTGTTAAAATTATGAAAACTATTATAAAATAAAAATATTTTATTGTAAATTTAGAACAGATGTAAAATTTGTGACTGTGGGTTAACTATTGAAGTCATGCGATTAATTACGATTAAAAATTGTAATCGCCTGACACGCCTAATTTGTGGCCCGTACGCTTGTGTTCCAATCAGACTCATTGTAAATTCGCCTTTCTGCCCGCAAGTTTTAAAAAAGAAAGTTAAAAAGAAAACATGATCAAAGTAAGATCCAACCATAAACCACACACTCTGTTTTTGTAGTCATATCTTGCATATCTGCGCGAAGAACAATTTACATGGAATGTAGTGCGCACAGGAAATGCCCTCGCAATCTGACAGATTTGGAGCGTTTCTGCAAAAGGGGAAGTGTGCTAATAAATGTCAAGAACCCAAACATGACAACGGCTCACATATGGATCGTGAATCATTGAGGAACGTATGTACAAGTTTCATGCTAAGGCGAGAAGGAGAAGAAAACAAATCTTTAATCGGGACTCCCCCCCCCTTTCGCTGCTAAAATGAATTATCTAAACGAGGCGGTCACATGTGGAAAGCGTCCTCTCAGGTTTTCTAATCACATTTATTCGGTGCAGCAGAACCTGAGAGGTCTTTGTCAGAGCAGATGGCTTTGGCTAATCAAGGCCCGTCTTGGCTTGGCGGGGGCCGGCCCAGTCCAAAGCTGCCACTAAAATTAGCCTAACCGCGTTACACATTAATATGATCATGTTGGTCAGGTAACGAGATTCGAGATCTTAAATACGTAAATCCCGCACAAACAGAGTTACACTTGGCACCTGCTACCATATTGACTCGGGGGGGGGGGGGGGGGGAACAACAACAACAAAACGGCCCTTTAATGCCGCAACAACATGCTTGCAATAATCCACAATTTGACAGAAGTCCTTGTTGTCAATAATTTCATTTTCAGCTTGACTCTTTAATCATTTATCGTACTAACTGGGCTTTTTTGAAATGATCGATCGCAATTGCTCTTCACATTAACCAGCCCTTGTACTGTTTACTGTTTTGTCATATCAAATTATTTTCCTTCATTTTCCATACAATTGTAACTGCTGTGCTGCGTACACGCTTGCATTTGTACCCCCTAAAGTCTGACGTCAGGGTAATTACGCTAGAAAGTGCAGTAACATTTGATTTCTTTGAACAGAAGATCTCAACTGACACTTCTTGAACGCGCTATGCACAGTTTGGAGAAATTGCTCGCTATCTGCTAAATATGAGTGAAACGGGACAACACAGGAAACAAACGACAAACAACTTAGATAGATTTTTACACTAAAATGTTCAACTAAACCACATCATTTCTTGTGAAAGCCCGATAGCTTAATGTAATAACATAACAGAATGTGAAATGCCACAGATGGGCTAACGGGAATTAGCATTGATTTTGCGGTCATTATAAACCTTCAAAGAGCTGCTACTTTAACACAAACAGCAGCAACATAGACCAACAAATCAGGCAATATTCATAAACACACGTGACGTGTATATAGAGGTGCCAAAATTAATTAATTATTATTAATTGTTTAGATACATTGTTAACTTAAAATTATCCAAATCAGATTTTTTTCTCTGATTTTCAAACATCTGCTTTTACATTGGAAAATAATGAAACATTTGTCCTTATTTTCTGACAAGTTACGACCCCAACGAGTAACTGAATGATTTTATGGGGAAAAATAATAGTTCAGAATCAAATATGAAAATAATCATTATTTACAGCCCGCAGTATGAATATGTCATAAATGACACACATTGTACTTGTAATTGACATGTAGTCCTCAGAAGTGTATATATATCGAACGAGTAGCCCTTCACATAAAACAGCACCCAAGAATGTGCTCTCAGTTTGAAAAAGAGTTTTGATGAAGACCATATCACTCCTTCTGGCATGATATTGCTTAATTGTTGCTTATTTGGTTCTCTTTAATCATTACACAAAACAATTGGTTAATAAACGGTAGCCAGAAAACAACAATTTAGCAATAAATTCAAAAGAAAAAGAATTGATCCAATTATTTGAATAAACAAAAGTATCAATTCTAAAAATAGATAGTATATACTCATATGCTCGTATCTGTGGCGTCACGGGATTTCCAACACTACAATTTCTCCTGAAAATTTCGGTTGAAATTGCACCACCTCGGGGTTGTGTTTTCAAATGCAGCTGCTGTCCAATTAACAGTATAAACAGTGTAGAAGGGTAGTTTAACATGTATACGTTTGTATTTTACTAAATGAAGCTGCCTTTAAAGCCAATTGGCCGCAGGGTTTAACTTGCTTATTGTTCTTGTTTTTTTCTCGAGATAATTGTGATCCTGCGGGAGCGCGCCGCTTCAAAAAGCGGCTCGGAGGTTGGAGTGTGAGTGTTGGAAGCCGATCCGCGGCTACGTTGCTCTTAGCGTAATGTGACATTTCCTGGGCCGAGGCCAGCACTTTTTTTGGAAGCCGCCTTCCAACAAGTGCGCGATTACGCAGGCGTCGGGGAAGGCTTGGCAAGCGAGCGGTGGCCACATGCTGCTACAAACACGGGATTTTGGCAAGCGGCTGGAATGAGTGCGCAGTGAAAGGGAAAAAAAAGCCTCGGCGCCGGTGGCTGCGAGCCAGAGCCCAGTCAGCTGCTGCTGCTGCTGTGTTTACCCCGCGGCCATGACACGGTGGCCCAGTTAGCACCGAGCGGGCCTCCTGACAACGGGCTGGACCTCTGCCAATGCTGTGGCACGAGAAAGAAAGAAAAATTTAATAAGATGCTTTTTAACCACCTGAGGTTGAATTGCTAGCATGTAGCTTTTTGGTGATTTGTTGGCTAAATGACTTCATGTCCAAATGGTGATGATCCGCTCTTGTGCGTGACAATAGACGGACACCATTTTGTGAGGAATACGCTACCTCACACAACACTTTGATTCCCTCCCAAAAAAACTAAATTACTAAGATTTATTCGGGGCAAAAAGAAAAAGGCTTTACTAAGAATTTTATATGACTACTCGTCTCATAACATTTGCGGAATTATGAGAACAGTTAAGGTTTGCGAAATATGCAATTAAGTGTTGTCAGGATTCTGTATGACTTTATTCTGGTAAAATCGCAACTGTTCTAATGAAACTTGATCATTGTAAAACAATTAACTTTCTTGTAATATTGACTTTGTAAAAATTGCATTATTGTAACAGGACTTTCTTGAAAAAAATATTTACTATTTTTAGCATTGTGATATGGCTTTATTCTCACAATTTTTGGACTTTTTCTCAACATTGCAACATTACACCCAGATTTTTTCCGATAATTAACATTTTCAAATCGCAGTATTTGACTTTACTCGTGAAATTTTAACTTATTTTTGGAAAAAAAAAATTCTTCATATACACAGTTGAAACCATAAATTTACACAGCTATATTGTTAGGATTAATGTACAGAAATATGCCCCATATTCAAAAAAAGACTGTAATCTAGGTACACTGTCTGTTCTCCTTGCGAGCAAAAATAATTTAAATCTTAAACGTGTCTATTATTTATTAAATGTTCTAGGTTGATTGAACCTGAAATATATAAAAATACACTTTTTTTCCCCTCACTGTCAAACAAAACTTTTATCGTTATAGGTAAATTGTGATTTTCCAAATTAATGACAGAAGGATGTATTTATTTTTTTAGACAGTTCTTCATTACGTTCTTCAAAGCCCGTATCCTACTGAGGGGCTAGCGTTTGTGATGCTAGCAAATTTTACTAAGGTCGCAACATTTCCTAAACGCTCTCTAAGGAGAAATAACTGTTCTCTAAACAGTCTAAATGGGTCACAAGAAAAATGTTCCTTGAGACAAGAAAAAAACATCAAAACTCTACGGCAAACCCTTGGCGAACGTTTGCGAACCTTGAACAAACCCTGACAAACTCTTACGGGTTCGCACATTCGCTACCTTCGCCAACAATTGCCCCTCAGTGAGATACAGAAGTTCACATACAGTAAGATTATTATGCCTTTCAAGCCATATGATGATGTCACGTCTTTAGAAGCTTTCTTGACAACATTTGAGTTCCTACGAGACACAAATGTATTTGAAGGCACGTCTGAAACACACCGCTTCATCGTGGCGGAGTACAAATAAATCAGCCAAGAAATCAAGAAAAGGAATTGCGGACTTGCACAAGTCCGGTCCGTCCTGTTCAAAGTAATTAGATGCAAGTATGAACAACACGGGAATGTCCAACCATCCTCCTGCTCAGGAAGGAGACGGCTTATGTGTCCCCGAGATGGAGGTGCATTGTTCTGAAAATGTCCAGATTAACAAAAGCAAAAGACCTTGTGAAGATGCTGGCTGAAACTGATAAGAGTGTCATTAGTCGCAGTGAAAACAAATCCTATACCACTCTGCCAGCAAGAAGCCATTTCTCAAAAAGAAACAAAGACACATTACACATGGACAAAGACTTTCTTTTTTTGGAAATGTCCTGTGGTCTGATGAGACTAAAATTGAACCGTTTGGCCATAATGAGCATCATCATTACATTTGGAGGAAAAAAGGGGGAAACGTGCGAGCCTGAGAAGACCAACCCGATTATGAAGTAAGCGTGTGGCAACATCATGTTTGCTGCAGGAGGGACTTCGCAAAACGGATGGCATCATAAGGAAAGAACATGTCGAGGGAATACGGAAGCAACATCAAAACTTCCAACGGGAAGTTCAAGCTTGAGTCTTCCAAATGGTCAATCATCTGAAGCATACAAGCGAAATGCTTACAAAGAAAGATGAATGAATTGAATTTTTATGGGCAGACTCGAAAAGCAAGTCATGTGGCGAGCGAGCAAGGCGGCCTGCACACTTGGCTCAGTTTCACCAGTTGAGTCAGGAGAAATGGACCCAAATTCCTGCCGACTATTGTGAGAAGCTTGCGGAAGGCTATTCAAAATGTTTGACCCAATTTAAAAGGCAACGCTACCAAAAGTTAATGAAAAGTACTTCGACGGATCCATCGGCCCTGACTTCCTTAATTTTGGTTGTTAAAAATAAATCGATCTCATCTCCCTCAGAGGTCTGAAAAAGTCGGCCACTTCCTCTTCAGATCAGATGGCTTTTCATGGCTTTTCATTTTGATTGGAGAGAACGAGTTCATGTGCAGTTAAAAGAACCTGTTTGCATTGTTTCACAGATATTGTTCAATGTCCATCCATCCATTATCTACTGCTTATCCAGATAATTGTTCAATATTTTACTAATAAAACAAGATTGGAACACTGAAGGTGTATGTTTATTTTGAAAAATATCGGGACAGGATTTTATTTTTATTTTTATTTTTTTAATTATATATATATATTATTTTTTTTATTTTTTATTATTTCTTTAAAAAAATATATATATATATATATATATATATATATATAAATAAATAAATAAATAAATAAATAAATAAATAAATAAATCGGTGCACCCTTACTGATTACATGTCTGACTTAAGGGGAAAAAATGATTTATCTTTTGATGTATGTAAACTTCTGGTTTAAACTGCAGGACCACTGTAATTTTTCTACATCAACCTAGCACTTTTTCTTCAACATTAATCATTTAATAATTGTACAAACTTTTTTTCCTCCAAATTACAGCTATATTTTTGTAATCTTTAAATTTTTGCCGATTTTATACTGTATAGAAATTTTCTTTTCAGTGTACACCAAAGTATTTTTTGCTAATTTCTGCAGCTTAAAAAAAAAAAAAGTATCTTTGTTCAAAATGTGGCTGCAAAAATAAAATTAAATTAAAATATATGGTGCAGAATATATGTGACCTATTTTAAGAGCAGTTAAAAGTTGTGTATGAAAAACAGGGAGGGCTCACATTACTGTATCGTGCCAAGGGTCAGCCTGGCTGCAGGGATAGTCTATAATGCACGTGTACATTATATAGTGTATAGCTATACAAAGCCAGGCAGACTTTGCTCAACACACCGATATGTGACCTTGGGGCTCGATTGGCCTGCAGCTGCCGAGGAGCCGTTGTATTTGTTTCATTGCGCTATATAGGCTTGCTTCTCCATGTTTGCCTTCATTAAAGAGCAGGTGTTGAGATACGCTAAGTGGGAGGGGCCAATAGGATGCCACCATGCTTCAGGGGAAGCGAGAGCGGGGTGTGTTTGGTGCTGGGGGGGGGGGGGGGGTGGTTTGCTTGCAGTTTTCGCTGGCGGGCGACTGATCAAATTACAGCAGGCATCAGTAGCTCGGTTTCCATTAAGAGGAGAAGAAGTTATTCCTCGGGGGTCGATTTAGATGGTGGGAAGAAAACAAATTTGACAAGTGGACACTTTTTCCTTTTTAAATTTAAATGAAAAAAATTTTTTTTTTGGTCTTTCACAATCTTTCAAGCTCAACTGTCTAAACCTTTCAGTAGCTTTTGCAACTTGGTCTCTTAACGAGGAGCTTAACAGCAAAATTCACAACACTTTTGATCATAGAATGGACTCATCCATTTCCTGGTTCAATTAGAATTGGTGTTAAAAAAATATATATATAATAATAATAATAATAATAATAATAATAATAAAAAAATAAAGAGCAATGATGATGACATTTCCGAATGAACAATACTGAGCTCTTTAAGAAGAAGAAGAAAAAAAAAAAGAAGAATTGGTGTTAAAAGTGTCCTCTTGTTAATGCTGTTCACATTTAACATCACACATTGCACCAAAGAGCAATATATAAATATATATATTTTTTTTTTATATAATGCTCGGTGATCTTTGGAGATCCTCAGAGCGCGTATCCAGGAATTTTTGAGTTCTTGGTTTTTGACGTCACGCGAGAGGACTTGCCAGGAAGTGGTACCAGCTCAAAGAAAAGTCGGATTGCTGACGGCCAAATCTGTTAGCAAGGCAAGAAAACGTCTCTTTACGCACAAAAAGAAATCCCAATACGTCAAATGACTATGCGGATAATACTTCCATTTTTGATCATTGATCCCAGAAAATGGGAGGAGCATCAGTAGCACAAAGAAAAAAAAAAATCAGCTTTTGAAGGGCGATTTAGAACATACAAGTGTGTATTAATCTGGACTATCCTGACTACCTGACGCATGCGTCTACTCCGTCCTATCTGGAATGATAGAACGAGCTTCACTGATAATAAAGTTGGAGACAGACTGGCCGCCATGTTTCAAGTGGACAGTGTGAACAGTCTTAAGGCAGCAGATGTGTCCTCTGGGAGTGCCCCCCCCCCAAAAAAAAAGTGTCTCTGCTTGCACCAGCAGGCCCTCTCATCAGCTCCTCCCATCCAGGCCCTTTGGCTTCTTTCTTTTACTGCCCCCGTGACACTGATGAAGGGGGTTGATCACCAATCAGGGGCCAACTATAACACGGGCAAGCAAACACCCACCATGGAGCCATCCTACACCCCCCCCCCCCCCTCCCATTCCCATTCGCTGGTCTCTTGTTGGGAGCCCCCAGTGGGAATGTTCACTGTTTGAAGAGTTAACTCTTTAATTCCGTCTGGAATGTTTCCTCTGGGTGGGGCAGTGTGGTGTGTCGAGCCAGACCGCTAAGCCCGCTCCTCCCCCTTCATCTGCCTACTAAATTCAATACCTCTATTTCTGGCCGGGGAGGTGGGGTGCTCTTCCACATGGAGGTGTTAAGAGCAGGTCAGCACAAAGTGAGGTTTGTGTGTGCGCGCGCCACGTGATTAGTCCCGACACACTCATTCAGAGAAATCTGGAAAAGTCATTTAGCCACCCGCCATGACATTTGCAATGGGTTTGCAATCCGCACCTATATTGTAACCACAATGTTTGGTAGTGCAGTAGCGCTCCTGTGAATGTCATGTAAACGAGACAATCCCCGTTAGTAAATAATCAGATCCAAATTCTACCCAAAAGTTTGGTTGAATTTCAAACTGTAAGAATAGTTGGGTTTCCATCCACCCATTTTTATTAGAATTTTCAAGAAATGTGAAAATAAAGCTGAATGGAAGAGTTACAAATTCGAAAAAAAAAAAATATATATATATATATATATATATATATATATATATATATATATATATATATATATATATATATATATATATATATATATATATATATATATATATATATATATATATATATATATATATATATATATATATATAATTATTATATTTTTATATATATATAAAAACAATGAACGTCGTTGAAACAGAAATCTTTTTTGAATTAAAGAAGTAAATATGAATGCAATTTTAGATGGAAAAAAGCAGACAAACGCTACGGTTTATCAAGAATTACAAAAGAGAACTTATACGACGTCACCACACGGCGCAGTCACTTCCTGGTCTTCTTCTTCTTTTACATTACTGGTGGATCACATCTCTATGGTGTATAGCGCCACCTAGAGCGGCGGAGTCGCCTCTCAATACTCGCAAAAGAAGAACAGATGGAAACGGGCATAAGTCGCATGTCCGTTTTTTGCGCATTTTCAGTAAACTCGCTTCAAAAATTCTAAACAATTCGATGGAAACCAACTAATTATTGAATTTAGAATTTTTTTGTGACTTCACAGGACCCTTATTCTCTAATATTCTAAGCAAATTACAAATTGTAAGACAAATTCAGCCTCAACGACAAATGTACACAACGGCTCACATTTGAAGCTTTATGCAACGTATTTTTGCGATAAATTTTGGTCAAATTTAGGATAGTGCAACTTGAACAATGTCACAGACATTCGACGTGGTCGGTGTCAAAAATTATTTGGCTTTGCACGATCAGGATTTTTGGGGCCGATTACTGATTAGCAAGATTCAATATACTAACCCCTGATCACAGGCTGGAGTCATATCCATTTTTATTGACTGTGGAACCTCGTGTTATGAACTTTTATTCGCTCCGTGACCGCCGTTTATTACCTGAAACATTCAGAAATCTAGGTCATGTTTCCCATTAAAATGAATGGAAATGCAATCAATCCGTTCCAGCCGGCAGTTATACTTACTTTTTAATATCGGTGTACGGATAAAAGTAAATAGAGTGCAATATAGAAATAAGTGAAAATACACACTATTACAAAGAAATACCACACTTAACACGATTAAGTGTCGATTGCTCATGAACGATAAGAAGAGGACTACAGTTCCTCACTGAAAAAAAAAAGTCTTCTTCCATAACGCGGGGAAATTCTGATTCAGGTGTTTTTTCTTTTGTCCGTTTCTTTTCTAATTCATTGATTGATTGTGACACCACAAAAAAAAAAAAAAATCACACAAGATGAGACGTGACCGCTCAAATTCTTACGTTTTGTGCGACCTGAGCAACACTTTTTGAATTTCCCCACTCCACAAATTCTGCCTAGCAACAAACATCCGGGTGATTATGCGACAGTTCTAACGCAAAAGTTTGTGCTCTTAGAATGAAATTTTTGTCCCAAAACTTGTCTCATATTAACACTCATGCCTCAATTTTCAGCCAATTTGTATCTTGCAGCTTAGGAAGGAAGGCCAACATCACTCAGCGATTATCATACTCAAGCGGATGCATATCGTGAGACCAAATCATTTTTTACCACTTATGTCGTTATTAAACACAATGATCTTATTACATGGAGTTTAATGTTCAAATATAGCCCGTCTCTACTGGAAACTGGAAAACAAAATAGAATTAGACGTTGCTAATTGGCGCGGCTCTGCATTTCCGTCCTTACAGAAATTCAACATGCGGCCATTACGGTCAGGCCGCATTAGGCACAAAGCCACATTCATCAGCAGGAAAAAAAAATGTCAATAAAAAAAAAAAAATGAATTGGGAGAGGAGGAGACTCCATTCAGAGAATGCGTGTTGGGAGGGGAGAGGGTGTCATACTGCAAGTAAATAAAAACAAAGTAACCAGCTCTGGTGATCTTAATACAGTACAAGCAGTTTACAGATGAATGTGAAAGTCGACAGTGAACTTTCCACCCCGTCGCTCTCACGAGAGGGTGGGCCGGCCTAAAAGGTCCGGCAGTGACAAACGGCGGCGGCTGACAAGCACAAACAGCAGCGTTAAACTCCTGAGCCGTTCCCGGGAGCTGATGAGAATAAATCAGCGAGAAACCAGAGCCGCCGTAATGAGTCACGCCAGTTGAGTTGCCGTTTTGTCATCTTAATGCAATGAGGTAACTCGTGTGTTGACAAAAAAAACACAAACAACAATTTTTAAAAAGGAGGTTTTCAAGAGTGTAAAAACTCAATTCTTTATTTTGGGGAGAATAACCGAGAAATGACAAATGATACTACCGTATCCTTTGCGCACACACAGTGGTCGTATAATTCAGTATTAAGTAAGAGGGATAGACCGATTATCGGCCAGGCCGATATTTGACTTTTTAAGAAATTGGCATCGGCCTTTTTTATAAAATAAATTTTGGGTTTTCATCAGGATTTGTAAGATGTTTACAGACAGTTTTTTAAATTAAATTAATTTTTTATATATATTTTGGGCCCCCCTTTTTTTCATGGGAAATGTATATTGAATATTTATCACCACTTGTTCTTAAATAATAATTTGGGGTTTGTAAAAACGCATAAATAAATACTAATACATTTCAGTGGACTTTTGCCATTTACGGTCCGGCTCAGTCCCCATCACGATGAAAAATGTGGATTGACTGTAAATAGGGAAAGGATAAAGAGAAATTGCCGTTGCCGTTAACTTCATGGAATTTGAGTCTACGGTAACAAACTGTGTAATCCTCTGACAAGAAATCAAAACAAGCGACCAGTTACGCTTTTTGTCCGGCATGTGTCAGTTATCCGCGTCTAAATTGCTTCGGACAACAACACGCTCAAATCTCTTCTTTATACATTAAATAAATAATAAAGTAGTAAATAATGGAGTCTATCACATGCTTGATGTCTTATTCACCGAGTCCTTTTATGCTGCGTGCGGTGTGAATTTTTTGTTGAGCCGACAGCGAGTTTTTCCGTCTCGGTAAAGAGAACTGCGGGCACGTCTTAAAACGTTTTCGTCCGACAGTCGCGATTGGAGTCGAATATTGTGTTTGTCACACGTTAGGCAGCGAGGACGGATGCGTCAGGATGGTTCCATGGCACATTGCGCCGTCAAAATAAAACCATCCGTTCGATACGAAGACCTCGGCGTTCGTCATAAATGAAGCATGAACGGCGCGAGGGGGGGGGGGACGGCGAACATTCCTGGCTCTGGAAAGCTCAAACACACAATCTTTATCGATCCTTCTTCCTGAGCTGCAGCTGCGGCGGCTGCCCTCGCTTCTTAGCTGATGTGTTGCTGGGGCGACAGCTAAATTATGCAACAGGCCAGGCTGACGGGGGCCCGAGCAGCAGGAGGCGGGAGGTCGCCCACGGTGGCGGCAGGGACAGATTGATTCCGTGCGTCGGTGACAAAAATCTCTCATTGGAACCCAAATTTCAAAGCGTTAACAAATTATTTCTTCATCTTTTTGGAAAAACAACAAAAAAAAATGTTTTCGTTTCGAGTGACAGTGTTAGGTCGGAATAGGCATGAAAATTCATATTCCTGCATAGAAGGAGGTCGATAACCAGTATTTCAAGCCGATATTCATTTGCAGTAAAAGAGAAAAAATTTGTGTTAAAATAAAATAAAAATAATTACTTTGTTTAAACGGCAACACTTTTAATTTTAAACATATAAGGATTAGACCGTTTTGTTAAAAAATTATAACAAAAATTTCAGGGAGCTTCTAGAGTCAGCAAGAGTTAAGCTAAATTAAAAATGAAGCAAGTAAATAGCTCCCTAAAATGTTCTACTGTAAATAATGTTTTACAAAATGTTAACATAATTTCTTAATTTAAAAAACAATTTTTTTTAAATAAAAAGTGTAGGGAGTTCCCAGTGTCAGCATCATATTTTATAAAGTTCCGTGAAAAAAAAAAAAACATAAATGAAAAGTTACCTGTATCTCCCTAAGCGACAAATGTCTGCAAATGTAGCTCATTTTGAATTTTTGCCAGGGTTCACAAAAAGGTTTCAAAAGATGTTTGCAGACAGTGAAACATGTTCAAAATGTCTTTTCGTCAAGAGCCGTCTATGAACATCTTACAAATCCTGATGAAAACCCCAAATTCGCTACGTTAGCAAGCATGAGATAGCAGCTATATATCGGCCTTCAGATTCGTAAAAAAGGCAGATGCCGATATTTGGCATTTTGACAAATATCGATAACCGGCCCGTGCGATAATTGATAAGTGGTCTATTCCTAAAATGAATAGGAAAAAAAACACTAAGGCATTTTCAGACAAGTTCATTAGTAATATAAAATGACAACAAGAAACGTGTTATTATTGAATGGCTCCACACAAACTATCCCCGAATAATAATAATGACTTCATATTTTACAGTGAGACAAACCCCTGATGATATCCTGGCACTTTTATCACCACGTTGTTGTGACATCCCAAATTTGCACACAATGGCAGCGCTGAGGAAGGGGGGGGCCGCCACCTGTAGCACGCCGTCGCCATCAATACGCAGGCCATCGCTGTTGCGCAAGCCTGATTAATACTGCATTCATCACACAGCGATTATCGGCGGCTGTGTGCGTGTGTGCGTGTGTGCGTGCGTGTGTGCGTGGAGGAGGCAGCGGTGGTTTGGGGGTGTGGATTACAGGGGTCACACAGCCCATGTCCCAGCACGGCAGAGGCTAAAGAGGCGGGCCCTGCATGCCCGCCCGCCCGCCCGTCCTCCCCGTTCTCCCCTCCACGCGACGCCATTGTGCGCTCCCATGTTTGCCAATTATTTACTCTGCTGTTTAGGAAACAAAAAAACAGCGGCCATCCCTCTCTGCCCCCCCCCCCCCCCCCCCACCACATCTCCCCTGTGAAACGGTCCGAGACAGCTTGTATCTTAAAAAAACTCTTAAGTTTGGTCAGTCGTATCTCAAGGCACCGCCATACTGAAAAAGGGATAAATGTATTAATAAAAACACTATTTCTTGATCCCCCCCCCCCCCCACTTACAATGTTACTGACTATCCTTGTCGATTTTGGTATAAATAGCATCTAAAATTCATGTACAAATTGTAAACTATGGTTGGGAATCCCTGGTTTAATTTAATTATCTTGCTTGAGGGCCGTCTAGTTTTCACATTGTCCTTTCCTCGCCATTAAAATCACTTAACCATTTCAATATGGCCGACACGGCTCGCTGTTAAGTGCGCGGGGGCCACTTTACAAACGTGAAATGCGCTTCATTGTCTCTTTGAGATTTTATCATGGCGTCCTCTCTCTTGTCACTGCTTTTAGAACGTAATAAATGAGCTCTTGCCATTATTAAAGGGAGGCTGGAAAGGTGGGGTCGGGGGGGTTGGAGGGGGGGGGGGTGTGTTTGCAGCATCTGCCTGCCTGCCTGCCCGAATCTCTCTCTGGCCTCCCAAAGACAATGACATCAAAAAAACAAAAAAAACAAAACTACACTGTCCTCCTCCCCCTACAGCAGTGCAACCTGAAACTGCCTGAAGAGATGAGCCGCCATTAAATACTGCAGAGCTGACATAATGACAGCAAAGATAAAAGAGAGGGAAGAAGAAAAAAAAACAGCCAGACCAATTCTAGTCCATCCCCCCCATCCGACCCCCGCAGGCTTGCACGGCCCCGACTAATAAAAGACATCGGACCACTGACAGGGCCAACGGCTATAACTTTACTTTGCTGTGATCTTTGACAAAAGCCAGGTCAGCTTACCAAAATAATGCAACTCGTGACAACAACAAGTATTCGTCACAAAAGCGCTTCCATTCCACAGTTGACCGTAATCGGCTTTTCTTAACTCGTTCTTGCTTGGAAAACTCAAATGACACCCACAAGAGCGCAAATACTGTCTGACAAGAGCGTTAAGTCCAAATTTATGATTTTTTTTTTTTTTTTGGACAAAAAGATTTGAAATTTTATGATGCATTCGAGGAAGGTGGGAAGTCGGAATAGTCGAACTTCATACGAGGAAGCGTGCAAGAGGGACGCCCCCTTTGAACTCAGGGGGGGGTGGGGGTGATGAACCCCGACTTCACCGACCGGTTTAAATCTGACGTCACTCGACAATGGCGGAACCCGTGAGACCGTGACTGGCAAAACATAATCGACACGATTACAAACACATTTATCTTTAATATAACATTCGAAAAACTTAACTTTACATAACACAACGTGATTTGGACGAACTATTTTCAAGTTCAGAACTACAAAATAATAGGGCTGGGTTTAAAAAATAAATAAAGGAATCGAATAATCGCTATGGAATCGATTTTTCCTTTTCGAGCATGATATTGATTCATAAAACCATGAATTGATTATTTTAATCCCTTTTTTTCCCATGAATTCATAAGAAAATAGAATTTTTAAAGACAGAACTTTTTTTGTATCTTACCGTTTTCTTGAAATGTACTGTTGACATGAATTTAAAATAATTTAATTTATAATTTAAATTATTGAATTAGAATTATGAAAATATGTTCATCTCATCCTTGCTAATGTCAATGTTTGTGTAACACTGAAGTGGTTATAACACGTGTTACTTTCATTAATAAACTAAATCATTTAAAAATCTAAATAGAGTTCCGGAGGCAGTACACGTTACTGCCTCCGGAATTTAATTTGGATTTGAATGTTTGTGGGGTTTTTATCATGTCCTTAATATTTAAGAAGACCTGATGTTCCATAATTCAGTAATATTGAATCGAATCGCAATTTTTTTTTTAATCGAATCGAACTGCACTGTTGTGAATTGAAATTGAATCGATTGAGGAAATGTGAACCGATACCCAGCCCAATAAGTGCTAATCCTCAGAGCATTAAATCTAACATTCAGCGCGGAGGGGGGGGGGGGGTGTGAAATATGCAACATGTTAAAATTTAGTCCATCTTGCAATGTTAACAAAAGTGCCGGTAAGAATGGTGACATCATCCGTATGCGTCCTTTATGAAATTTAGGGTGAAATCCCAAAGTAAAAATACAGACATTTTCCCGGCTAACAACGAAAATTTGGGATTAATTATCATGACAACAATAGACATCAAAATAAATCATGATTGATTTTGGTCATAATCGAGCAGCCCAACGTCGCACGCGTGTATTCATTTTACATACAATACGAAAAACGTGTTATACGAGTGAACCACAATCGATACTTTCTTCTTTGTGTATTTTCAACAAATCTATGTGTGTTATCTACATGTACGCACCATACTGCCCCCTTTGGAGGCAAAGGCACTCAAAACAGAAGAAGCACGCACGCACACACACGCACGCACGCACGCACACACCTCCCGGGCAAATAAAATGTGATTATCCAGTGTATAGAAGAACAGAACTCAACTCAACTTTATTTATAGGTCACTTTAAAAACAAAACAAAAAAACAAAACAACCAGTGCTGCACAAATTGAAGATAAATATGTTAAAGATAAATATTGCACGAGAGTGAAACTTGTACCATGCTGAATAAAATTTGATTTAAATAGAACACATTTTCAAATATTAGTACTGCATTGGCAAGTACTCAAATGTAAGTACTGTACTTGTACTCATAAATGATCTGGAAAAAGTGCATCCTTAGTTAGCATTTCGTCATATAAACAAGGCGGCCAGCAAAAAAATACAACAAAACAAACCGTTTCCGTTCAAAATAACCTGGCGTAAGCGTCCAGAGTAGCTTTTCAAGTTTGTGTATAATAAACACGGCGCGCTGAAAATAGAACCGTCTTCTTGGCAGAGGAACTACTACGACGACTACAGCTGTTGCTGCCGCATTCCATCGGCTGCGTCATCAAACGCTAAATTTGGAATAGGGCCGAGGGGGGAAGCACCGCTCGGGAGACATTTGCCGTTAAATATAGAGTGTAATAAAATCCAGACGTGCGATGCAAGAAGCCAAGATGCCTCCGTCTCAACTTGCCATGTGCTACTACCGCGCTACGCCGCGCCGAGCTCGGCCGCCGTCCAACGCAGGCCGTCCCGCGTTCGGCAACGTTGCGCTGACTGCTGAGGCAATATTTATCTTGAAGGGAAAGTGCACTTGGCACGCCGCCCAAATTCTGCCGAGTCGAGTCGGAGGAGGAGGAGGAGGAGGAGGAGGAGGAGGAGGAGGGCCGTGGGAAGGGCAGGAGGCGGCAGGGGGTGCGCCGAGCCTTGCTACTGTGTGCACCGCTTCCAACATTCCCACCCAAAATCCTCACGTTGACCCGGCAGCCACCCACAGCCTCCACGACCAGGACCCGAGCCAAACTCACACACACACCAAGGCGGGCGGAGTGTTCACGTTGCGCACAAGCCTGGCTCGGTGCCAGCACGCACTTAAGTGAATTTTTTTTTTTTTTTTTTTTTTTGGGCCACAAAAGCCAATTGTGGGTCAAAGCTACACGCACATGTTGGAAGCGTCTGCAAGCATGACGTCATCAAAATAGTGGCTGGGTTTTCATTGCATGTTGTAAATACTGAATGTTAACAAAAGTTGGGGGGGGGGGGGCGGTTCTAGATTTGCAACCACGCCCAAATTCAAGGCACATTCCCATGACCAAAACGCGCAATATTCTAAATATGATCCTGTATGCAAATATTAAAATATTGAGCTGACAGTCATTAAAAAAAAAAAATCTTGGGAGCTATTAAAGCATATTGTAGGGACCAAAAGATAACATTTGCATATTGACAGACATATCCATTAATAAAGGTCCACCCAGAAATCAAACCAAGGAAAATACCAGGAATAATCAGCCACAAAAAAATTCCAAATTCCATAATCAATATCCTCAACCACACCAACATTTAAGGCACATGAAAACACACATCACAAATAATATCAACATTTCCAACCAGAGATTTTTGGGAATGTTACCGCTCAAAACAATGGTGGGAAAGGTCGGGGGGGGGGGGGGGTTGATAAGAATGGCAACTGTGACAACATTTAAGGTACGTCAACATGACCGATCAAAGTGAAAAATCTTAATGGCCATCTCAAAACCTTTGCAAAAGTTTGATCCAGAGATTTAACGCCACAAAAAAATAATATGAACAAAATGTAAGGAATGTAATGCAACCAAAACAAAACTGTTGAGTAAAATTATTACACATCGACTTACTGCTACCATAACATTAAATACGATTCCTGAATGGCAACAAAAGCGCACAAATACTTACAGCAAGTGAACTCAGTCACCTTTTCTGCACCCTCACATATTTATGCCGCATTAACATGACCAACAACAACGACAACGACGACGACAAAAGAAAACGGCCTACATGTTAAAAGTGAGGCCATACGAGTCACGCCGGCCTTCATTTCATCTTTACCTCGCGACCTGCCATATAAAACCGTTGTTTGGTCTACAACATTCCTCGGGGCGGAAGATCTTTTGACATCTTGATTTTGTACGTTTGCGCGCCTCCCGGGGTGAGCTTGTGAGATTAGCCTGTGGCTAACCGTAGGGGGTTGAACTGAGAACTTAAACCAAACACCCGCTTAGGGCCGTCACTATCGAAGCTTTTTAAAAGCGATTATGCCATCGATTATTACATCGAATAATCGACCCCCACACCCGTAAGTAAAAAAAAAAAAAAAAAAATGTAATCCACTTAAGTTAACCGTAAATTGAATTGAGCGGAGATAATTACGAGGGGTGTGCCCAAAAAAAAAAAATCGCTTCTCATAAGAATCAGGATTCTCATTTAGTACGATTCAAAATCAATTTCAAATGTCCCAAAATCGATTTTATTTAAATTATTTTATACTGTACCCGGTTTGGCCACTAAGGGGCAGTATGGTTCCACGCGGTCTAATACACTGTTAAGTTGTAGCCCACATTAGAAAGTAGAAGGAAAAAGTCACAATCAAGTTATTCCAATAAAAGTTTTTTTTTTCAGCGTGGAGCCGTTCTTTTGAGTGATAAAAGACGCCGCGAGTAGCGCGCTAATTAGCATTAGCGAGTCAGACTGGAGTAGATCATTACAATTCCTTGCACCTCTATAGATTGGAGCAAAAATCATTGTCAATCAAATCATTTTGAATCAAAAATCGTTCTTAACCGAAAATCGATTCTGAATCCAATCGCAGACCCAAAAATCTTCATCGAATCGAATCGTGAGACATTCAAAGGTTCCCACCCCTAATAACTACTCTTTATTTGTTATCTTCTGTGCATATGCATTATTAAACACCAACAAAATTTGCTTATGCTAAATGATTAGCATTAGCTCACTAGCGATTATTACCAGATGTCGCGTTTGAGCCCCCCGGGGGATTTTGCCAACCTTATTGTTTTGTCCCGTTTTTTTTTTGTTTTGTTTTTTTGCCATGTTGTGTATGTCAATCACACGCTTGTCATAGAAACTCATATGATAAACCCATTCAAATGGAATTTAACTGTTCAATTCCTTCCAAATTCACATTTGTCATTCGCATGCGCATCTCATCGATAGGAGGCGATTGTATTGGTATTGACCAGAACTGGAAACTCTTTCTGCTTTTGAGTCTAAGAATCATGGGAAATGTAGTCTTACTATCCACTCCCGCTCGCCGGCCAGACAACACAAGCTGAGCTTTCAGGTGCCATATTTCCAATGTTACGATGCGTTGCAGACGCGAGTTAAAAAGGCACAGCAAGCTACCAAAAAACTGTCGGGACCGAGCAAAAAAAAAAACGTCGGATGATGTTGAGTGCATGCGCTGTTGAACTGTCAACCAAGATAGCATTTAGCATTAGCGATGACCACACATCATTGGCCATCTTTTGCGAGTAGACTACGGTCCATTCGGACCCAGAACCTCGTGTGACATGAACAGCTATCAGACTCAAAAAAGGCCAGTCCTTAATTTAAAATAAATAAATAAATAACAGGAGGGGGAATGCTTTGCAATAATCTATATTCATCAACAGTGTAATAAAGTTGACTAATGGAACTAGTCTTCAGAACCGAGCGGCAGATGCGCTTAGCACTTGTCCGTGTATGTACTTGTTCCTGATGATGTTCTGTTTTTGTATTTTGTTCCCATGTGAATTCCACCATGACCATATAAACAAGGTACGTCCATAGCATAGCATGATTTTTGGGGCCATTATGTCCGGCCGCACCCATGATGAAGACGCCCCTGACGTAAAAGGGAAGAAACTGACCTGTCTGAAGTGGTCGTCGAAGCTCCAGTCGGCCTGGCCGTTAGGCGAGGCGGCCGGGTGAGCGCCGGCGGGCGACAGGTCCTCGTCGGGCTCCTGCTTGACCCGGATGGGCGGGGACGGCGCCCTCTGCGGGGCCGACGCCGCAAAACTGCCGTAAGGTCGGGCGGGCGGCATGCGGGCGGCGCTCTGCTGCAGCGCCAGCGTCTGCTTGCGGAGGAACTCGAGGCCGCCGGCGCCGCCGCCGCCGCCTCCGCTCTCCCCGTCCTCGTCGCTGCGCTCATCGCCATCCATCATCTCGTTGTCGTCGTCGTCCTCGTCGGCCGAGTCGCGGCCCCGGTCCTCGTCGTCCTCTTTCTCAGAGTCAACACTGCTCTGATTGGTCATGCGAGGCGGCGGCGGCGGCGGCGGCGGCAGCAGCGGCGGAGGCGGCAGCGCTCCGGCCAGGCTCTTGCCCATGAAGTTGGCCCCCGACGCCCGGGCCGCCGCCAGGATGGCCTGCTGGGCGGCCACCTGTTGGGCGTACATGATGTGGGCCTCGCGCAGCTTCCTCTCCTTGCGCTCCATCTCCAACCGGGCTTGCTGCTGGCGCTGAAGTTGCTCCATCACCGCCTCCAGCTTCATCCCCCCTGTGGAGGTGCTCTGAGGAAAGGCTACACCGGGCTCCTGAGACATGCTGGGCTGCGGGCAAGGGAGCATACCATCAAATATCTTGTTATTAATGAAGGAAAGTTGATTCGCGGAGGAGGCAAATGCGCAGAGCTTTTTAGTGGCAAATGAAATGAAATTTTGAAAATCTAAATCATAAACATAGAAGTAGGATGAAATGAAAATGTCAAATGACAAATCAAAGACAATAGAGCTAAAAATCAATGGAAGGATACGTGAAGATAAGTAAGATGGATTCATGGAGAGAGAGAAAATTAACCACCACCCTGAAAACCAGAATTATTGTTGAATTATTTCAATATTAATTACATGAGCCACTCAATCGCTGTTGTACAAGTTCCATGTAGAGGAACTGTGCCCATGTGGCAAAGAGTGGAATACTCTATTCAAAGTTTTGCAAACATACATACACACACAACGAGCAGCTGTTTTTTTTTTTCACACGTTCAAACAAAAATGAGCACATGTCGTGGCGAAACTAGACGGATAGATATGAACAGCGAAACAGATTGACACACAGATAGGAAGATGTACAAATAGATTGATAGACGAGATGGATGGAGACTGACAGATACAGCAGATCGATACAATGCCCGACAAAGCCGACATCCTGCTTCAAAAGTTATGTTTTAACCACCTTAACTGACATTCCTTAACTTGCAGCACAAGTCTGGTTAATGTCCATTTTATATTTGAGACCGTTCTCGACAAAAATCCGAGACTAATGTTTTCATATGTCGACGTTAAGAGCCAATTAAAGTCGTTTAGTTTAGTAAAAAAATAAAAAATAAAAAATAAACGCAAGCTAATATGATTAAACGATTCGTATGTAGCCAAAAGTGGTTGAACGAAAGCTGACGTAAAAATGACCTCCGAGTGAAAATGGACGAGCAAACTGTCAAATAAAAATATTTCGCCTTTCCACTCTTTAGCAAACAACTCCATCGTCATCCGTGTGGGAATACGTTTTTTTTTAAATGCTTTAAGAAAAAAACAAGACTATAAAAAAAAACATTTAAATGAGCTTTGTGGCGTTTTTTTCCCGACTTTTCGCTTTTTTTTACCGCACCGACCTC
The DNA here is from genome assembly GCF_054856555.1 of Leptonotus elevatus. Lineage (NCBI taxonomy): Eukaryota > Metazoa > Chordata > Actinopteri > Syngnathiformes > Syngnathidae > Leptonotus > Leptonotus elevatus. The sequence continues at coordinate 2,735,302 of NC_141241.1, read as the reverse complement.
GCGCGCGCTAATTCAGCAGATCGTTCAAAATGAACCTAAACCGCGACTTTTTGTTGAGTTTTTCTTGCTTATTTGTAAGAGCAAAAAAAGGGGCGAAAAGGAGCCCGGCGAGACGAGCACTAGTACTCACCATTTGCGCCTTACTACTGCCGGAGTTGTCCACCATGCCTCCCGATTGCCTGCCTCGCTGCTGGCACTCGTTCAAACTCACTTGTAAACACACGCGCACGCCAGCACACGAGTACGCGCACGTCCGGGGCGGAAGAAGAGGAGGGAGCAATGTACGCAAAACTCACACCAGCAAAAAGGCGCTAAAAGCTTTTATTTCCCCCGATTCTTGCGCCTCTTTTCGCCCAATTTGAATGGGACACAGCTTTACTTCGCCACCTTGCCGTCTTTTTTATTATCGTTATTTCCACAGCCTTTTTTTTTTTCAAACTTGTTTTCAGAGATGAAAATCAGCATACCAAACCCGAGCCAACTCACTCGTCCCCGACCCCCCTTGTCCCTATCTGACACCCCCTCGAAACACCGTGGCACAAGTACCGTCGCTCGAAGGGTGTACTTTATTGCTCACGTACAGAAATTTGCTCAGGAATGTTGTGTCGGGTGAGGGAAGACGACTGTGGACGTTCGGTGGCCGTGGCGTTCAAAGAGGCTGGGAATTTTTAAAGAAACAGGACTTCGCCACTCTTTTTCAGCTAAGATGACAAATTATTGTTTAAGTAAAACGTAACTATCCGACACTGACACTTTTATTCATCAAGAACATATATTAGCTTGTTAATCAATTATCACCCTGCTGTGTAATAATTCAAACTACTCCCAATTCCGATTTAATTATGAATGCACCATTCGCTGACAAGTAACAAAGCGATTGAGACGCACCGTAGCGCTATACTGCCCCCTGGAGGGGGGGAAAGCAATCACATGAGACAGAATGGATCTTTTATTTCATCATGTAAACAAATAAAACTGAGCAGTTGTATTACAAATACGCATTGTAAAATAACTACATTTGTCGACAAGTAGATTGCCCAGCAGTTGCATAGCATAAGTTGACTTTTGCTACCAACCACTGATGTTAAACTGAGGTGTGCCAAAAGGAGGTACTGTTGTTTACGCATTTAAATGAAGGAAGTTTTGGATCATTTTTGTTTCTGTGCGGGGGATGTCTTTTTGGGGAACATTTTTTGTGTGATGTCGCCTAGAAAATTTGGTCCAAAAAGCTGGTTGGATCCCCTATTTTGAAAAACCAAACCCAGGCTTGAAATCCTACTTGGAAATCACATTTGTTTTGACTTTGTTGTTTCTATAAGATTATTAAGTGTCACGACATCATTTGTTCCTAACTATCTAATATGCATATAATTGCAACAGTGGTAACACTTGCTTCGAAACCATTTTGGATCCGTAACTGTTGCTTGACACGAATACAATTTAAAAGATCCTCACCGACGCCGTCCATCCATCAACTTTCCCAGATGACTGGGAGAGATGTGAGTAAAAAGTAGTCAACTAAAAACGTAATCAAATTGTAAAGCAAGTGTATACCTACTTTTGGCACACCTTATATAATATCCGTTTTCGACACTGCTTGTCCTCTTAAAAACATAAAATATTTGTTCGCAGAAAGTCATTTGAAGTTGGTTTACTATGCAATTTGCCATGCTTTATCGTACGAGTGCTTTGCGTCCGATGCTGCGAGATGAGTAAACTTAACGTGCAGGTTGAAACCACTCATCAAGCAAAAAATGCTTCCTATTCCGCAAATGTACAGTACATAAATAGCAAAGTATTCGCCCTTTCTCTAATGCACACACACAAACATTTCCAACAGTTGCAATCGTAGTTTTGTCAAACAGTGTAAAAAAAAAGAAAAGAAAACAACTAAATTATAGAAACCAATTCTCGTCCTACTCCTGCTGTTCCCCATCTCTTAAAGTTATAAATAAAAAATAAATACTATAGTGCCAACGCCGCACTATTGACGTAACATTGCTTCTCAATACACCGGAAAGAAACCCCTGCATGTATATTCATTTCCAAACTAAATACTTTTATAGTGTATCATTTTATATTTCTATTCAACTTTTTACTTTTACATGCTAACGGCCGTCCCATTGTTTTCGCTACTTCCATCATTGCTTATACGGAGTCCACTTGTATGTTAAATTCTTAACAGAGGCTTACTACAAAGGTGTCTTTAGGGCCAAGCTGAAAATAAAATAAATAGGAACACTGTAAGGAAAAAAAGTTGCAATGCTATTTAAAAAATAAAATAAAAAATAATGCAACCATATGAGAATAAGGTTACAATGTTTAAAGAAGACGGAATTTTATGAAAATAAATGTGTTAATGTTAGGAGAAAAAGATTTCAAGAATAAAAAGTTCAGACTTAAAGAATTCTCGTTGGATTGAAATCATGACGTTATGAGAATAGAATTGTAATGTAATGCTACGTGAAAAAAGTTGTAAGTTTACAAGAATTAAATGCTCATGTACACGATTGAAGTTGCAAGGTGACGCGAATAAAGTTGTAACGTTACGAGAACAGTCGTAGTGTTGAAACAATGAAGTCCCAATCTTACAAAAAATAAAGTTATAGTGTTAGAAAAATATACCAGTAGTTGTAATGTTACAAGGAAAATGTAATAATGTTTCCAGAATAAAAATGGAATGTTACGCAAATAAAGTCGGAATGCTACAAGAATAAAGTCCTTATATTATATATATATATTTTTTAAACTCCTTTCTCAAAAGAATACATTTGTATTGCTGATTCATAAAAAGTTGTAATGCTACCTAAATTAAATTTACAATGTTACGAGGAATGACGTCGTAATCTTGCGACATTTAATTCCCAACGATGCAAGAATAAAATTGTAAGATTACGAGAACAGTCGTAACGTTACAAGAACAAAGTCGTGACATTACCAGAATAAAGTCAGAGCGTTATGAGAACAAAGTTGTGATGTTTTAAAATGACGTAATGTTACAAGAATAAAGTTGTGACGTTGCGAGGATAACGTCCTAACGTTAAGAGAATTTAGAGTTGTAATATTAACAGAATAAAGTTGTAATTTTGTTGTAAAATGAAGTTGTGTGCTTATTACGAATTTGTAATGTTATATAAAGTCATGTCATAACAAAAAAGTTGCCATGTCAGTCCCCCCCCCCCCCAAAAAACATTATTGAACATTTTGTATAATATTTAACTGTTTGTTTTTTCTTTTTCCTAAAACAACACTTTATAGTCATAACAAATGTCCCCCCCCCCCTTTTTTCCAGTGTGGCCCTAAAACTCCCGAGTAGATGAGTGTGTTTCACTAACAGCATCAAAATAACGAAGCCCATTCATTATTATACAAATCATCACTTTTCAGGAAACCAAAAATAAATAAAAAATAAGCATTATTACTGAGCTGTTAACATTGCATGGTCAAAGAGCGCAAACTATTTTCAACACTTTCGATTGCTGAACATTTTTGAAAAGATAACATCGCCACATGGGAACTGACCAATAGTATAACAAAAAAAAAATGCATCACTCAACCGCATACATACACTTTATGTGTACTGATATCCTATTTCAATTCATAAAGCGTATACATGTGTGAATAGGTGCCATATGAATGTAACAGCAGTCAGGTATTAACGTTGCAGATAAAACAAAGATGTCACACGTCCGCACCAGTCACTCTATTTGGAGTGCTAGCATAGTTAGACGTATACAAAAAAAAATAGAAAAATAGGTCAAGCTTTGGAGTCACAGTGGATAAGGCTTTTTTTTTTTCTTGCTTTTTTTTTTTTGCTGTCCATCTGTGCGGCCTTGCGACTCTCGTCCCCGGAGCAGGAAACAGCCGCGGTGCTGGGACGGCAAAAAAGGCATCCGAGCGCCGGCCTCCGTCCGACACGCGCTACATACAAACCTGCTTTGGCGCTTCGCCACGTTAAGAGCGGCAGCCGTTCACTGCGTGCAGCAGGACGGCGCCTCGATGCAGCAGCACACGGACGAACCCATGGCTTTGGGGGGGATCAGGTCCAAGTCCTCGTCGTCGGGAATCTCGTCCAGCCGGTAGCCGTCTTGAAGCAGCTGCCTACTCAAGTCCGGATGGATCTGGAAGGGAAAACGGCGAGGAGAGGCTTTCCTTTAATCCCGGAACCCGGAATTTTGCATGGGAAATGTGAAAATGCTGAATTTGTGGGCTTCTGAAGAAGAAGAGGCAATGTCGTTTCCCAACGCTTTTCAATGGCCGTCAATTATGCGCCTATTTTCGCTATTGGCAGGCTGCGGCAATTCATCGAAATTCAATTACAATTTCAATTAAAACACTCCACAATTACAAAATCGTTAAAAAAATATATAAATACTAATTTTAGAGTTTATACATTTGCACCTTTTTTTACATTTTAAAATAAATAATGTAATAAATTTTGCCTAATCCAAAAGGAACTTGAATAATTATAGTGTCAAATATTTTTTTTTGTCTTAATATATATATATATATATTTTACATTTAAACATTTTGTTCTATACCCCAAAAATAAATGATCGTCCTTACTACACAGTGCAACTCCAACTTCAAGTTTTTGCCAACATAAATAAATAAATATATATTATTATAAATATATATTATCATAAATTCTGTTTGGTCAAAAAAAAACTTACATAATTATAGTGTTTCATTTTTTTTTAAATTGGTCTTAATATTTTTAAATGCTTAAAAATATTCTTGTTTAATTTGTACCAAAAAAATAAATAATCATGAATTCAATTATTGGCAAAATAATCATGCTGATAATTCTTTCCGTAACCGAGCATCCCTAAATCTAGCCCAATCCTATATTCCCGTGAGTAGCGGGTGCCGACTGTATTCTAAAAAAACAAGACCAAAGACATGAGACTAAAGCGGCCATATTTGTAGCCGCCCGTAGGAAAAGGTGAAACGGGTTAGAATGTTTGTGTGTGGGAGTGAGTGACTCACCTCGGCTGAAGAGTAGCCTGAGGAGCACTGCTCAAAATCAATCTCTTCATCACTACAACGACATGCACACCAGTTGTGTTATCTTCCTGGTTTAAACGTTTGTGTGTGTTTTTGTGTGTGTGTTAATGCAAACAAACAGACCAAAGCGCATTTGTGTCTTCTTTACCTGTCTGAATCCAGCGCAATCAACGTTTCCTCTGCATGTTGACTCAAGGCCGTGTAGCCCTTGTTATACTTGACTTTTCTATCACATAGTAAAGATGAGGAGATAACGTTCTCTGCTGCGTGACATTCGACGACATGACACCAAGTCTTGTTGTTACCTTTTAGCTCCTTGTCTGGGCTGATGCGTGACCGGAGGTCCTGGTGAGAGAGACTTCTTCTTCAGAGCTTTCCTGGCGAGCTCCCTGTGTTTTTCTATGGCGTTAGCAGGAGTTAGCATACAACTACTTTCTTTTATTATTAATATATTTACATTTATTATAAATATTTACATTTAATGTGTTCATAAATTATTTTAGTAAGGAAAAAAAATTACTATTACATTCATTATGGTAACATATCTTCTGTGCAACAACACATCTGGCGTAAATAGTAAAAATAATATATATATAATATTGAGGGGGGAATTGCAATCTGCACCCTTATTGTGATCACCACAACGGAATCACTTCTTGCTAACAGATGTGTCACCCCTTTCCAAAGCATTTCACAGATTTTCACTGTGTGAATGGAACCACTTGTTTCCTCACTGACTTCATATGCTTTTCTTTTTCTTTTTTAATACAATGAATCTCTGTGTGGAGACATTGCTTGCGCGTGTCATCTGTGCTTAAAGGCTCTTGTGGACAGTAACTGCTACTCACGTAGCTTGAGGTGGATGGCTGGCACCCTGGACATGATGTACGGTCCTCTCTTCTCTGTCGGCCTGATGCCTCCATCGCCGTTTTTGGGTCTTGCGCCACTACCGGGTGCCTTGAGAGGCAAAATGGAGGGACGTCATTCACATGCATTTCCTTACACAGTCATTTTTCATCCATTTTTTATTTTTATTTTTTTTACAGCGTCTGTCTTCAGTTGGGTCACAAGTCAGGTGGAGCCTACCCAAGTTGACTTAAGGCGAGCGGAACGGATAACCAGTCAATCTTAGGGCACAACAACAAGCATTCACACTCATATTCACACTTATGCACAATTTAAAGTCAGGGTGGACAAAGTAAGAATGCTCATTTGTCTATACTGGCCTGTGATTGGTTGGCAACCAGTTGAGGAAGCAAATCTGCTCGGGCCAGCCCAATAATTGCCGAGCACTCTCTAAGGTTGAGTAAATCAACTCAGGTAGTTAAATTTTTTATTTAAGATGACATACTGTGTCTATACCTGAGCTACCTAATTGATGTACATGTATAGTTTGATAACATAATAAAAACATACCCTGTCACTGGAATAGAATCCCTCCCAACATTCTCCAATTTAAAGAGGAGATATTAATAAAAAGTTAACATGTATAATGTATAAAAATCAAATCAGGTGGTTATACAGCCGACAAAAAGTAAGGCAGCTAGCTTACTCTTCCTAGCTGTGTTTACAACTGATACGGCTGGAAAGAAGAAGAAGATTCTTCTTCTTTTTTTAGCCTGAGTAGCCTTCGTTAGCCGCGAGGGGTTTACCGTCAAACTTTGAGGCGCTTCGAGCAAGTTGTCCTTCTCCGGCTCCTCGGAGATGTCGTTCATCATCGCGGCGGCGGTTGTCACAACGTATTCCACCGCAGCACGTCCATGACCAGGCAGAGTTTGTTGGCAACACCGACCGGCAGCAGACAGACGCTCAGGCTAGGTTGCTAATGCTAGGGTTTCGGTCCACTTCCGGGTACGTTTCAAAACAAGATCTTGTCGTACGATTGAGAAGGGTTTCGTGTTATTTCTTTAGTAAAGTGGACTGCATGACATTAATTCGGATACATTTGAGTCAGAATAAAGGGGTAATTATGACAATTCACCACTTGACAGTTTCCTTCCAAATAAAAGCGCACGTTTTTGACCAGTGTGCGTTTTAAAAACATTTCCGGTAAAAGCATTTCCGGTTTTTGCCACTCTCAAGCCCAGAATAAAAAACATAACAAAAAGATAGGTTTTATGAGATATACTAGAAAAACAGGAGTCATAATAACTCCGGCTGGGCATCGTTTACAACCTCACAATTTGATTTATATTCTTTAGGTTGCGATTTCATTCAATTTGGATTCTTCAGGTTGCGATTTGAGTCAAATCAATTTAAATGTGCCAATACCAATTCAGTAATAAAAAAATACACTAATAGGAGGACATTTTACCCCATCATGTGAACATGTGGCATTTCACATCACATGTTTTTAGCAATAAATCATCCACAAATACAAATTTGCATGTAATTTCTGCATGTTACAAAAGTGAAAATTTACATTAAAGTTGTGTATAACACTGTAAAAAGTGCACGCCAACATATATTTCTTCTTTTAAAAAAAAATCACGCCAAATTCTGACAGCATTCTTTTATTCGGTCCACCATTTTTTACATAATAGGACAGCATAGGATAAATCAACACTATAGACATTTTCGACAGGAGACAATTTAGGAGAGTTCATTTCTCCAAGCACCTAAGGGGGGAAGAAAAAAAAAGAGAATGAAATAAATATTGAGTGATGATTCATTTCTAGATGATAAAATTGGATGTCTAACAAGAATTTGGTCACCTTTGCCTGTTAAATCTTGTCTATGCCGAGCTCCTCCGGCGTGGAGATGCCGAGTTCCGCCAGGGTGGGCTTCAGCTCTTGGATCAAGTATGGATAGATTTCTTTGTGAGGGCCCGCTTTGTCCTACGAAAAAAATAAGAAAAAAAGAAATCAAACACACAACACATTTTAGTTCCTATAAGATCATGGTTTCAAGTGCATCACTTGACTATCACATTATTTATAATCAGGTCTTTCAGAAAGTGAAAAACTGTTTATATTCACGACGAAACACATTTAATTGAGATAATTGCGACTAATAAGAGCTCACGTCAATCACCGTATTTCCGCAAATGCAGCAATATAATGAAATGACAAAATACCACTTTGAAAGCATGTTTAAAATAACTCATGGATGTATATTGTCTTTTCGTGTATTTTGATTAGATAACACAACATTTCAGATATAAGCAAATAATACTGCTCTTGTCATTGCATGCCTTTATTTTCTTCTTAAATATTAAACGCTCAGTCATCAACATTTGCACAATTTAGGCACCTGAAAGCAACATTTATTTATGCCGCAACCAGGATTCAACCCGGAGAAGTAGAACGACGTGATTCCTCTTGCGAGATACTCGTTTACCAGCACCGCTATCCACAATTGGCCCCCACAAGGACGGCGAGAATTCTACAAAAGGTGAAAACTGTCTAAAACTCACCTTGACAGCCTCCAGGATGCGGATGGCAGTGGCCAGGTCATTGTTTCTCCGGCACGCCCTGAGGGCCGAATCCAGGATCTTGGCCTCGGGTACCAGGTCGTACCCGATCAAAGTGTTTATGCCTTAAAAAAAAAAAAAGCACACACATCTATTGCACGCCTACTTGACATTCAGCCAGTTGACTTCTTCACCATTCCATAGTTCCGGCGTCAACTGTACATTCAATAATAACAACCTTTCTTCAGCTCCCACCCGTCGATGTCGGGCTTGCTGAAGTAGGTGATCCAGCGGGCGTCAAACTCCTCGTCCGTCTCCACTTGGGCGTGTGAGTAACATCTGGAAGCTAACGGAGCTGGAAGGCATGACAAGTGGGTTTTATTTAGAGATGCTTTACGTGGGCAGCTGTACCTTGTAGTTCTGATGTTTTGAAATTGTGTTTGCTTCCAGTAATAGCGTGCATCAACCTCTACACAACTATTAGAAATAGAGTAAATGTTTGTTTTTTTTCCTTGACAGAAATTGTGTTAAGTGCATCCTCACGGGGCGTATAAATATGCAGTATTTGGGAATGCTCAGTGCTATTGATTTCTACCAGGCTTTATTTTTTGTCAAACAAAAAAAAATGTGTGGGGTAAAAATGATTACGCTCAAGTTATGTTATTCATTTTTTGGGGGTAATTTAAGTTGCTTTTCTGGTAGTTGCTACAGGGATTGGAACTTTTGCTCCAAACTGTTTGCAACCATGTTGGTAGTGGAAGAAGTGGTCATCAGATGGGATGCAATGGAAGCTGCCATAAATTATTTTTTTCTGTATGCTGACAAATTGACTTGAATAAATAATACAGTCAATTAATTAATTGTCATCTTAGAGAGTTGACATAAATAAACCAGTAACCTGTAATATGGCACAAACGATGACTACATATACCATATAAATCAAAACTTACGTTTAAAAATAGTATAACGATCTTTTTATATCACATGTAGATTTTTTTTTTTAAATATATTTTTTCTTTTCCCCCTCCTGCGTATTATCCGCGGTTAATGACTCTCTTGAACTCACCAAACGGGTCAGCAACAAGGTCGTGACATTTGAATTAAACATGAAATTTCGCGGTTCTTTTTTAAATTAAAATGTTTTGAAAACAACCATTACTGGTAATATTTATTCTAAGCGTAATGCTTCATGAATTATAAAATATATTTCAATGTGACCCTTTGCTAGCGTTCCGTTCACGTACATTTGCTAAGCGAGCTAGCCGCCCGCACACCGGCTATTTCCTGACATATTTTAGTTTTCTCCACAGTAAGCGTTAATTGTTTAACATTGCATGTGTGAAGCGAACCCTCCTACCTGTGTGCCCGGGCCGGAACCGGGTCGCCAAGGTCCGGGCGCCCGTGGCCGAGAGCCGGAAGACGGCACGGAACATAGTAGTGAGGCGGATGCTAACTGCTAAATGTGAATGTGTTGGCAGCGATGCGAAAGGACTCTGGACGCCGGAAGAGCACGAAGTGGCGTCACGTGATTGGCGGAAATAGCCGAAGATGGGCTGACTGCTGGTCCATTGAAGCCTAATGGTGATTTCTACCACCAGGGGGCGCGCTTGATGTAAAAACAAGTTGAAATGAGACTTTTAGTTTAAACAACACTGTTAGTACAAACGACAAAGTAACCCAAATTGAAAACATGTCTAGTGACTCTGTTTAGAAAAACTAATCATGTCTTAAAACCCCACTTTAAACTGTGGGTTTGAAGCTGTGAATTGAAAACCTAACGAGTACAAACGCTATGTTGAACATTGTTCAACTCCATTCGGATGTATATCAGCCATGTTGTGTGCATTTATAAATGCGTGTGTATGTAGTAGGAGTCACAAAATGGATGTAGCGGATTAGTTGCTCTAATCCCAACCCTGTAGGCTCCGTGCGCCACACTAGACGCCCATTAGTGTAATTCCATGCTTGCACATCTCTCTCTTAATTTGTTCAAATCATTTTTCTCCTTAAATTTCGTTTTAAATGTCAAGGGGGGAAAAAATGCTTTAAACGAGTGATTAAGATAAGCTCCTTGACTTCTGACTGACCCTTTGGAAAGTCAAAGGTAATTTCTTTGAAGTAAATGAAAAGCAGTGCACCGTTAATGTCTTATTTAATCCGATTGTGAATTAATTTCACACGTTTAATTGGGTTCGTGTGACCGCGGAGGTTGCTCTTGATGAGTTATTAACATTGTTTTTCAGTTTTAATTTATATTTTAGCCGTTTTGGATTTAGTTATAGCAGTATGGCTCAATGAATAGAATTGTATTATCTGTCTCACTCTCAGAAGAAGGGCAACGGGTTTTTACATTTGCTATCTTGAAGGGAGTCTAGGACCGGTCTCAGCCGGTCGGAAGGGAGGCACAGGCTGATTATTGTTTTTCTCTAATCTGATTTATATCTATGGGAACTTGCTGATGGGAACAGAAGGGGGGATTTTCTGGTATTCACTGAGTTGTAAACAAATGTACTGTGGGCTGATGGGAGGAGACTTTTCGTATTCACCCACTTTTCAATAAATAATGATGTGCCGGAGAAGAGGACACACAATCTGAACGGAACACGATTTGAGTGTCGTCAGTTTTTGTCATCAGAAGCTTCTGTTTTAATGATACCTTTGCAAAGGGACTTCTTCACCAGGATCTCACCAGTTAATTGAACACGCAAAGAGTACAATACTTAATATTGTCTACTCTAACACTCTGAGGAAAGTAACATCTTGAATTAGGAAAGACGAAGGAAGGGCCGTTTGTTTGGACAGTTGTGTAGGTTTTATTGGCTTTTGTTTTCCCAGGGTATAATAACTCTTTTGCAGTGATTGCTCACAGTCTGGACAGGATGAAACAAAACAAGAAAGTGGCACTATATGTAGCAGACGGGGGCTGAGGGAACTGTTATCGATATGGGTCTGTACATATATATAGCACGTTTGGATATTTTTGTACCGGCGAATGAATAAGTAATGGGCCTAGCAGAGGAAGAGCTGAACGTGCTAAAAGCTAAATTGGCAAAGAAAGCCCCACCCCAGCTCGTTCGAATCGATAAGAAGGCCAGATTGCATGATTGGAATTCGGTCTGATTGAGCTCCCTGAGGACAAAAAGCGTGTATATACAATCTCTGGCACCAGCTTTTTAAGTGACTGGAATCATCATTTCATCATATACAGTATATACCTATATAGCCACTAAATCCGGATAACAGTCAATATGAGTGTCTTTTGAATATTGTATATTACATAAAATAAAAATAAAAAAACAGGAAGAGTGAAGGGGTTGGGGAACAAACACTTAACAAGAACAAGAAGTGCTGATATGTGCAAACGTCTACATGTATCACAATAGAAGCATGATGTTGCAGAGGCGATACAGGGGTGGGGGGTCACGTGTTTCTCTGTATTTGTGTGTGTGTGTGCGGATGCTTTTTGGTGTGTACGGGCTGCTGCAGTTCAGCCACTGCCCAACATCTTCGTTGCACGCTGGTTGGCCTCGTCGATTCGGGTCTTGTTGGAGTCGGCCTGCAAGGAGGAAGCAACCGTCATGCAGATTTGATTTCGCAACCAACTCCGCTTAGCGCTGGCGTCGGGCCAAAACCTCGCACCTCCAAAAATAGTCACTTGTCAAGTGCTACAAAATACATTTTTTTAATTTTTTTTTTACTAGTTTTATTTCCTCCATACAGTATACGGCGCGTCAATGCGGAAACGCTTGCGTCACCTTATCCACGATGCGGTCGATCTGGCGGTTCTGGGTGTCGATCTCCTGGCCCATGTCCAGGGCCATGTGACGCAGGTTGCCGATGATGCCGCCCACCTGCTCCAGGTTCTCGTCCATCTCGTTCTCGCGGGCGTCCTCCGTTACCCTGAAACACGCACACACACACGCACGCACAAAGTCAATTCTGAAAATATGGAAGGCAAAATGATTCAACGTAAAAGTATTTATTATTCCTAAAGTACCGAATAATGAACGCTTTAATTGCATGCATTTTACTTTTGGAAAAAATAGTGGAATAAAAAGTATGTACAGTATAGTATAATTAAAAAATATATGCTTTATATATTTTGTATTACATAAGAAAAAAACGGACACATTTTGGAAATATACTTCTGTGGATGCCCATTAAAATGTTTTATTTTCTTTTAAAAGACATCTTCACGTCAGGCTTTTGCAGTAAGCATATTGTATGTTTTTTGTCTTTTAAAAATTATATTTATTATAATTTTGTGATAATAAAAAATGTATACTTTATATAAAAACTTGACACATTTTGGAAATGTACTTTTTTTGTCTTGATATTTATTAAATAAAATTATAATTGTCCATTTATTTATTTAAAATAGTAATTTTAAGATGGATAACAAATGTGGTCATTTGTTATCCAGTTTGGAGAACAGTAAAGTGAAGTAAAATATATTTATCCAAGTGTATTATTGTTTGTTTTTTCCCCTGCATTTCCTTATACATGATGTAATCCAAAAATGGTTCCTCCGCCTGAGTAAAAAAAAAAAAAAACTGCCTACCTACTACTAACATTTAGAATTTGCATCAAACTAGCTTTATTGTCATTGTAACACAAGATAGAAAAAAAACACCTCAGCAAACAGGCATACATTAATGCACAACAAACACGTGGAGGTGTAAGAACACGCACACGCACACACACGCGCTTACCTGCGAATGAAGCCCCCGCTGATGGCCATCTGCTCGCGCTCGTCCACCACCCGAGCGCCGGGCTGGCTGTTGACCACGCCGTCCTGGTTGGCCCCCCAGGCCTGGCCCCCGCCCTTAATCCTAAACCGCACACACGCGCACGCGTCACTTGTCGTACCAACCGCGCGCGTGTATTCGTGTGCTTCAACATGCACGCTGTGCGGCGTGCATCAAAACAACAATTGGCCGGCGAGTAGCAACGCGCACGCATTCACGGTGCAATCTGTGCAATAATTGATCCGAGATCAATTGGCATCTACGCCACACACGCATAAATAATCGTCATCATAACAATAGTAATAAAGCACATAGAGAAGAGGGCAAACACGCACGGATGCACAAATGACGCACACAAAGAAGGAGGGGGGGGGGGGGACAAAAGATGGCTGTGTCTATAAAAAGAAAGCCACATGGTTAGATTCAGTGTGGGAAATAATCATAATCATAAAAACAGTGTGGGTGATGATTGACAGCAGGCCCTTCATTTCATCTGGATGCGCGCGCGCGCACGCGCACACACATACACGCTTACATTGAAATAGTGTGGAGCACCTGGTGAGTTCATTCAAACGTGTTCGGCATCCATTTTGCGCCTACTGAAAACTATTGAAAATGTCATTTTGATCTCACATTTAAACGAATGCAATCTTCAAATTGGACAACTTATTTTTGTTATTTGTCCACCAGATGGCACTATTCTACCCTATTCGAAGCACGCAGCGACGTCTTATCCTCTTTCCTGTTGTTTTAATCGAATGTCGCAATTGATGCTGAATCTTAAAATGGAACTCATGTCAAAATATGTCATCACAATATGTTCTATGCCCCCCCCCCCCCCCCACTAGTCTAAAAATAGCTTGTTAATTTAGCGGGTTTTTGTGATAGGAATTTTGCAGCAATATCCACCTGTATTTATCCATCTTGGCGGCCATTTTGCCACTTGCTGTTGACCGGAATTGACGTCACATTGCCTAATGCTGCATTCGAGGAACGGTGGGAAGTCGGACTTTTCCGACTTCGTGCCAGGAAGTATGCACGGGAACGCCCTTTTGAACTTAGAAATCCGAATTGCGCAGAAGAAAGAAAGAAAAAAAGGACCCCGACTTCATCGACCAACAACCGTGAAAAACCTCAATTAAATGATTATATTTATTTGTTATAACATTAATTTAGTTATTCAAAAAAAGTACCTTTACGCAACCCAACGTGATTTCGTCTGACTACGTTAACCAGAAGAACAAACAATTGATCGAAATCAGCCATCTTTGTTGTTTACATTTTCTACAAATGCTTTTCGGTCGGAACTGGGAGAATCCAAGTGGGATAAATCCGACTTCCCACCTTCCTCAAATGCAGCATTAAGGCTCAGCTGATGACCAACCAATCACATCACCTGTTTTTCCGGGTTTGGTCATGTGACGTTTGCAAGCTCGCCCTTAGGCATTTTTTTTTGTCACGTTCAGTCCACAGCAAGTGACAAAATGGCTGCCCCCTGAAATGGATCAAAATGGGGGATTTTTCATCATAATTGAGATTCCAAAAACACAATATGAATTAATCATAATGCCGTCGTGTTCAGACGAGTGGGGGTGAATTTTTTTTGACCTGATTTCCCTTTAATAATACCCCAAAAGATGGCACGGGCACAAATACTGGCCTTTGATATTTATACGAGACAAAGTGCAATTTCTGCAGAAATTGCGTGGGAATGCTGAAAAGCTGAATGCTAAGATTTGAATGCACGAACCCAGGTACCCCGCGGTGGAAGGTGAATTGCTCGAACCACTGAGCGAACTTGACTTGTTCAATATTATTTTGAAAAGCGTCGACGATCTGATGTTGAAAGCGAACATGCATTTAATCATTTCGGTGAAATTAGAATGCATTTCTTGATATTGTCGTCAGTCGGTGGGTATACGTGTGTATCACTTAGCACAACGGCCATGAATATGTTTGCAATGTACGGTCCGAGGTGGGATTCGAACCCGCGACCCCCCCTAGTTACTGGTTACTGGTTACTGGTTACTGGTTACTTTACCAACTGTGCCACTGAGCAGTATCAGACAGGTGGTAATGGTGATAAGTTGTATCTGTAGAAGTGGGCGTGGCACAAAAAAAAAATCAATGTCTGTCCCAATGAAAATGAACAGAGAAAAGTTGATATTTAACGATAAATTGTGCCAATACGGTGAGTAATGTGGAATCAGACCATAAATAGCCTGGAAGGCGGTTACACAGCAAAAAAAAGTGTAGAGAATCAAAATCAAAATCAAAATCACATGTTTCAGCATTCCCACAATTAACACAAACATAAATGTATGGATAACCTATATATATATATATATACAAACTCTCCTCTTAACAACATTCACGTTGCAATATTGCCTTTTTCAATTCATTTCAATATTCTATAGCGATGATGATATTTGTCAACATAACTCTCTTGAGTTTATGAATAATCAACGCACGCTCACGGGAGGCTTCGTCGTGGTGGTTGTGACGCGAGCGTTTGGAGCCAAGGCTGCTGCGCATGACGGCACGTGACGTAACGGCGGCGTTACATAAGAGGCCACGTGCGCTTCACCGCAGCGTCAGTACACAAAAGCACAGGGGCTTCTGCTTGCTTGGCAAAAAAATAATATTGCATTGAAAAAAAACGATCATTACGTTTCATATGCATATGCATTAGTATGTCTATTTTTTTTTTTTTAAATATATAAACAAATGAAATAATGCTGAATTGTCAACACTTTACGTAATTATATTAAATTATATATTATATTTAGAAGATATAATGTTGCTCCATAGAAACATGTACCTGCAAATCTTATGAGCAATGTAACAAAAATAAACACAAATATGACTTGTATCTACATATTTTGCAAATTATTATTATTAACTCATTCGCTGCCATTGACAGCTCGAGACGTCCAAAAATAATTTCAACTGTTTCTCGTCATTAAAAAAAAAATCACTTTAACAAGAGTATGAAAAACAAGGTTTTTTTGATTTTATTTTACATTTAGAACAGATATAAAATTTGTGATTAATCGTGAGTTAACAATTGAAGTCATGCGATTAATTACAATTAAAAATTGTAATCGCCTGACGCGATAAAAAAAAAAAGATTATTAAAATTTAGGGGAGTCAGGCGATTAAAATTTGTAATTGTAATTAATCGCATGACTTCACTAGTTAACTCACAATTAATCACAAATTGTATACCTGTTCTAAATGTACAATACAAACAATTCTAGGTTTTCATACTCTTGTTAACAAAAGTGGAAAAAATGCGGACCAAAAGACATCATGCACGTGTTTGTGCATGATGACACGATGGGATGCGGGGTTTAGGGTGATGCAATGGGGTTACAAGGAGTAGGGGGGGGGGGGGGGGTCCACGTTCCATGTTGACGCTGCTGCCTGCAGGAAAAGAACCTCTCATCCAATGAGCAATGAAGGGCTTGTGTGAGGGGAAGCAGCCTTCTAAGGCCGAAGAAAAAAAGAAATAAAATGAAATTGAAGAAGGAAAAAAAAAAATCAAACCCGATGTGGCGTTTTGTGTTATTTATGCATGCACGCAAGCTTTCACATGAGGTTAGTGTAAGGGAACATTTCACCATGTTTTCAGCCTGACCGTTTCACCATGTTTGAGTTTGTTCAAATTGAATAAAAGCAAGGCTTCTTCTTCTTCCTTTTTGTGGAACTGAGCAAGAATGCAACAACTCAACTTGTGTACACCCTAAAACACGAGTCAAATACACTTTACTCAAGTGCTTTGGCAGCAGTTTATTACTTTAGGTTGAAGTTTATTATTATTATCATCATTATTATAAGTAGTATTAGGGGTAGTAGTATGTTTTCTAAACCAAATTAGATTACAATACAAAGTCTTGGTTCTATTTTATTCTAAATCAAAATAAATAAATTATAGTCTTTTTTCATATTAAAAAATATTAAAATAAATAAATAACATTTTTTTTTTAAATATTACATTTGACTGATTTATGTAATTGGATTGATTTATTATGATTTAATTTAACTATTTATTTACAATATAAAAATGTGTTTATATATTGTATTTATACCATACTTAATATTATTCAATACATTTCATTTCCCCCCAAAAGACAAACATGTAATCAATTTGGATTAAAAATAAATAAATAAATAATTGTTTTTTTTCCAAATATTTGTTTTCTCATTGAATTTATTATTAACAAATATAATAAGATCAAGGTATTTTTCAAATGGCAAAATATGACCACATTTTAATTTGATTTTAAAGAAATGAATTATTCTCACTTGAAACTATTTAAAGAAAATATTCATTATGCAATACTTCAAAAGGCAAAATCTGACAAAAATATTTTGATTTCAAATCAATAAAAAAATGTTTATTATATTAAATTCAAAAATTATATATATATTTCTTTTTATTGCAGTTCTTCACGAAAAAATATTTGCTCATTTGAAAAACAAATTATTTCTTTTTATTATTTATTTATTATATTTTTCAAAAGTCCAGATGACCTGTCATTTGCTTCCTCTCTTTTTCCCCCAAATAAAACAAAAATAACAGAAAACCGTATGGATGACCGTGTGAATCACGACCAGGGCTGGACTGGCCATGTGGCGTGCAGGGCAGATGCCCGGTGGGCCCGGCCTCTTTTGCAAGTGCTCTTACAACGATTATTTTCCTACATTTGATCCCAAAGAGACTGGCCCGCAATTTGGAGGGACCGGTCCACTGATCAAGACCGCAAAGCGCGTCTCGACTTTGTCGTTGCCGCTTCTCGCCCCATAGACTTGTAACATGTTCGTGTGAGTAAGGGGCGCAGGCTGAAAAGTGGCAGAATCTTCCTGAGTACAAGCGGCACATCCATGCATGCGGTGCATCATCATCATCATCATCATCATCATCATCATCATCATCTCTCCAGACCCGAAGCAGGCCGTAGAAGCGCACCACCTACTTGTTACACGGACATGAACACAGACCACAGAACTGTCCTAGATTGTTCAAATTCTTTTCTGCATCCTTCATGTCCTTATTGATCTGGTCCATCCCCTCCTCGATGCGCTCCAGTTGCTCTGATTACCAACACATTGATATTTTTCCAGCAAAAGAGAAGAAGAAGAAGAAGAAGAAGAGGAGGAGGAGGAAGGTCGGAGGTTGTTGGTGGTGGGGGGGGGGGGGGTGAGAAAGGAGAAGAGACAAAAAAAAAAAGAAGAAGAAGACTGTGACAAGAGAGATATCAGACATCACTATCACGACCATCACGATCGACATCACCAGCACTGGACAGGCAAGAGCGCGCGGCTCCCGGCCGGTCGGCGTCGTGTACCTACTTTTGAATACACGGGCATATCAGCCCACAGCACTGGCCTATATCTTTTAAATCTTTCTCGGCCTCCTTCAGGTCTGCGTTGACCTTGTTCATGCCCTCCTCCACGCGATCGAGTTGCTCTGGTGAGGACAAAGGCATGAGAGCATCGTCATTCAACGTGGCTCCCGGACGCCGAGCGGGAGACGGCGCTAACGCACGCTCGCGGGGGCGGAGGGGGGGGGGATGCTACTCGCTACGCTTTGGCGGGCTCCGCCGGCTGACAAACTCACCAATTTGTGGGTTGGTTGTTTTTTTGTTTTTTTTATTCCAAGAGCAGGAACAGAACAGGGCTGGACTGGCCATCTGGCGTACAGGGTAAATGCCCGGTGGGATGCGGTGCTTTTTAATGATTATTTTCCTACGTTTTACGGCAAGAGAATGGCCCACAATTTTGGAAGATCAGTCCATTAATCCGTTTTGAATATAGATAGCAAACTGAAACATCATCAAGAAACATTAGAGGAATATTTTTAGAATCAAGTAATCTATCGATTCATCGGAATCATTTTAATTTTGCATTAAAGTGTGCTACAAAAGCATTAACCAGTGATGGGTGTTTATTTTGTACTTTGTGTTCAAATAGGGGGATTGATGTTGCACTATGATTTTTTGTACTCGATTCTTAAAATAGTTGTCGATTAATTTGATAATCGATTACTTGTCGATTAATCGATTAAGTTTGACAGCTCTAAACTACATGTTAGGCAAAAGTCGGGTTAGGCTGGGCCGGCGGTCCTAAATCAGGGCTGATTTTTTGTACTCGATTATTAAAATAGTTGTCGATTAATTTGAGAATCGATTACTTGTCGATTAATCGATTAAGTTTGACAGCTCTAAACTACATGTTAGGCAACAGTCGGGCTGGGCCGGGCCGCCGGGCCTAAGCCAGGGCTGATTTTTTGTACTCGATTCTTAAAATAGTTGTCGATTAATTTGAGAATCGATTACTTGTTGATTAATCGATTAATTTTGACAGCTCTAAACTACATGTTAGGCAAAAGTCGGGTTGGGCTGGGCCGGCGGTCCTAAGCCAGGGCTGATTTTTTGTACTCGATTCTTAAAATAGTTGTCGATTAATTTGAGAATCGATTACTTGTCGATTAATCGGTTAATTTTGACAGCTCTAAACGACATGTTAGGCAAGAGTCGGGCTAGGCCGGGCCGGCGGGCCTAATTCAAAATGCCAGGGCAGATTTTTTTTTTGCGCCAGTCCAGCCCTGCTGATGAACCAAAATGGCCGACTTCCTGTGGCTTTTATGCCATGGGATTTTGCGGGCCTACTCATCGGGAAGCCTAGCCAATTTCCCGTTCTCATGCGAAACTGGATTCAGGCCGTGAAGTTTTGAACATGAAACTCCCAACGCTGATGAGCGCAGACGGGAAGAGCAGAAATCCCATCAAACGACGTCCATCTCCACATCGCTCGGACGACTGAGGCACATTCCCACGCGGCTGCTACTCACTCGCACGGTCGATAGGGCGCCAAGCTATTAAAACTAATTCAAGGTGAGATCGACACGCCGGTTCTTTAATGGTCGTGTAACTGTAATGTCCATTAGTAGAAAGAGACACTTTGTCCTCTAGGAGAAGAAACTCCCAGATGGAGAGTGGGACGTGGTTCCGTTTGCTCAAATTGTACTCAAAATGTCGGTGAGGGTCAGAAACGGTACCTCATTTGTCATTTTGATGATTTTATCACCGGTCAATCCCACTTTTTGGTTCCCTCCTGCTTGGGATGACAACCAAAGTGATGCAGTACCAAAAGGCCTTAGCTAGTTTAGCTATCTTAGCAAGTCCTCCATTGTTGTCCTTGGTTTGCTTCTTTGTTGAATTCCATCGTGGCTTCCATTGTGTTGCCACCAAATTATTTGACTTTCAGCCATTTGTTCTTCTGAAGATGTCATTTGACAGATGTCAGGTTTCTATAACTGTCATATTTTATCATGCTACATGTTCTGTAAGCGCTCAAGAAATGAACAGGAAATGGAACTTATTGTGACGAAGGAAAGGCATTCACATGTTTCCCAATAGATTTATAATGAGCGTCAATTATATGCAAATTATATGCGGGAGTCCATGTCTTTTTCTTTGGCTTTCTTTGGCTTT
Organism: Leptonotus elevatus; assembly: GCF_054856555.1. NCBI lineage: Eukaryota > Metazoa > Chordata > Actinopteri > Syngnathiformes > Syngnathidae > Leptonotus > Leptonotus elevatus. Next base: position 2,714,636 of record NC_141241.1, on the reverse strand, counting down.
CTGTGACGCCTTTGATACATTTTTGGGACAAGACTCGCCTCCAAGGCACAAGGTGAGTTTTAAGTCTGACTGCTAAATGATCAAAATGTTACAAGTTGGCCACTATTGGTGGGCACGGGGACCGAGCCCGGGTGCAACTAGTGAAAATCCCTTTTAAAAGGTTCGCAATTGCCTATAGATGCTGTAACAAGGCGGCAAAGCACTACTTCTATCCAAACAAAGCTTCAAAACTCACTTCAACATAGTTCATTGGCGTCGAGATGCCGCCAGATGGCACCAAAGCACTACTTTTCCCCCAGCAAATAACAGAGGATAGGATGTGAATGAACAAATCCCAAACCACAAATTCTGGGTGTTTATTATACTTGAAGTAATTGAATACAAGTTAATAATGATTATGCAATTGGCTGCCGTTTGATCATGGACGGATTATTTCTATCCTGTGGGAAACAAAATGTCCTTTCCACAAGCGCCATTGTACCTTTAGGAACATGTAGCCCACGTGTGTGTACATAATGTCAGGCTCGAGTCAAGTGCAGATCAGCCCCGTGCTTAACGTCCCCTCTCGAAACAGTCAAACGCAGGAAGCCATTAGCGCTTAGCGGCTAGCTTACCTCCACTGCAGTCAATGACTTATGTATGATTACAATTCTTTAAAAAAAAAAAAGGAGTGTAGTACAGCTAACCCGTTATCACAGGGGACACGTTCCAGAACCATCTATTTCAGACCACAGTCCCAAAAAAAAAAAGGTTGTCCTTTTTTCCAATCAGGCCTTCAAACGATGTGAGTGCTAAGAGGAAGTGGATCGTGTCTGTTGTGTGTCGTTTGGCAGATCGAAAACATTTATTTCCATTTCTAGAAAACATTTCTTCAAAAAGTACGCTTGCTAAGCTACGAACTCAAACGACCTTAAACGCTAAACATGAAACAGCTAACCGCGTAGCTGCTCTTGCCAACGTTTGCTAGCTTAATGCTAACACAGAAGGGCTAACACTATAGAGGCGTTAACAAAACTAGCATCAATATTGTGGTCGTTCTAAACCTTTAAAGAAAATACATTTTATCACACCAACAACGCAGCAACACACATAAACATTAAAATATTAAAGACATTTGTGTTTATTTTTCTTGACTAAAAATATGAATATTCCCATTCAAATCTATTTTTTTACACTGCTTGTAGTGATTTTCAAAATTCCTGAATATTTTTTTTAGCTTGAAATGACAGAAAAGTAGCAAAATAAAAGTGACACTAATATAAACAAAACTCATTCAAAATATACATTTTAAATGGTTTTCTTTACATTAAATGATTCATATACTAATCTTGTCAATTTTTTTTTTTTTAACATCGGAACTTGGAAACTTCTAACAAGTAATAGTAAAAGGACACCGATGGACTTAATTCACAATAAATTAATCAACATTAACAGCCTTTAAAAGGACACATTATTGCCCAGGCATGGTCACACTGTCATATATTACGTTTTATTGTGTATTAATACCAAAAACAAAATGTCGTCATGATTAGCGTCAATTCTATTCGATAGCCGCTAAGCAAAGCAAAGCAAAGCAAAAGTGTGCCACGTGTTAGCCACGTTAGCTGAGCAACATGACCTCAGCAGAATTTAGTAGGAAGTACTACGCACACGCAAAAAGTGACATTAGGAACGTTACTTCTGTGGGAAAAAAAATGCTAAAGTATTTCGTGTTAAGATTGGCCGGCAAAAAGTTATCCAAAAAAAATGGCCAACTTGTTTGTTATCAAATCCTACTCAATTTTCATGAGAACAGGCTGCTCATAAAAAAAAGGCAATCGTTGCTCTCACTCTGCATTCATTATAAAAGCAAAGAGCCGTTCAGAAAAGGCGGGCAGACGGGAACCAAAAGAGAATGGACGTTTGGGGACGTTTCCATCGGTAACTCACCTCCCTGCTCGTCCAACATCACCAGAGTCCTGATGCCGGCATCTTTGCTCTGCCGCAGAAGAAGACCAAAAGAAAAGGAGGAGAAGAAGAAGAAGAAGAAGAAGAAGAAGAAATACACTCAGAGAAGTTTGAAAATAGGAAACAGGCATGTTTCAAAACAAACTTTCTGGAATTAAACAGTTAGACTGAACGTTGCAGAAGGAACATTCTGGACAAAAAAAATCATCTGGACTTCTGGATTTAACGTTTGGGGCGAAACTTCATGGACAAAAACGTTCTCGAGATTGAGCCTTCACACTGAACACACATTTGAAACTAATTTGCATTATGGGATTAAACCTACGGGATTAAACTCAAAACTGGACCTTTTGGACAAAAAAATTCTCGGACTTTCTTGACCAGGCCATTGAGATGAAACCTTCTGGATTGAATCATCTAAATTTCGATTTGAGGAGTAAACCTTTTGGATCATAGCACCTGGAATTAAACCGGGATTACAGTGTTTGGACCAATCCGACTGGACAGAACTACATGGACTCAACTCGACCCTGTAGACGGCATATAGTGGACTAAACATTTAAGAAGAAACCTTTTGAATGGCGGAAATGGGGTTAAAACTTTGGGCAAAACCTTCTGGACTGAACCAGTTCAAATTAGCCAAATGGATTCAAACCTTCGGGACTTAATTTTCTAGCATGACCCAACTGGACCGACTCTTCGAGATGGAGTGTACAGGACTAAACATCTCTGAAAGGAAATATCTGGCATGAACTTTCTGGACTTTAACTTTTATATGAAGCATTCAGGACTGGAACATTTGGATGTTTGGATTCCACTTTCGGAAATAAACTAGCTGGACTAAACCTTCAAGACTGAATGTTCTGGGTTTTTTTTTTTCGAGATTTAACCTTCTCGGTCTCAAACTGGGGTCCTCGAGGGTCGCATTGCTGTATATTTTAGAGGTTTCCCTCCCTCTTCCAACACACCTGAATCAAATGATCAGGATCGTTATCGGGTTTCTGCAGAGCTTGCCGGTGAGCTGATCCTTTAAATCAGGTGTGTTGGAGGAGGGAAATCCAATACATGCAGGACTGCGGCCCTCGAGGACCCGAGTTTGACACCCATGTTCCACATTAAGCATTCTGGACAGGATCTTCTGGACTAAACCAAAGAGAATTCATTTTCTGGACTAACTTTACTTTATTGGATCTTTTCGAGTAACTTTCTCAAATTTGGGACTTTGGGATTTGACAGCTTGACGAAATATTCTAAACGGAATGCTCCGGACTTTTCGTGACTGAATGGTGTGGCCAGGATTCCAGACTAAACCAAGACTGAATGTTCTGGCATAAATCTTCCAGTGGGAACAAGCTGACACGACAACAACTTCTGGACTCCACCTTCTCCACTTTGTTTTGCTGTTTGCTTCTGTGTTGCGTTCACTGAACCTACACTCGAGATTTGTTGACCAAGCAGCAGTCATGTTTAATTTGCGTTGTTGCTCTAACACACACGCACACGCAAGGACACACTTGATTAAACACACACTAAGCTGAACAAAACAACAGCTTCCCGCTCCCCGTGAGCTCCTCCCACAGATATTCCGGCTTCACGCATCGGCTCTTCTGCGCCCGGGCGTCATGTGACCTTCTCGGAGGGACCACGAGGCACGCGCACGCGCACGCCCGCTCGCCGGTGCCGCTGATACTCGGATCGCTTGCATTGGCCGGCAAACTGCAAAATGGGGCGATTTTGAGGAATCAGCTCGCTTGCTTGGCCGCGAGCAATTTTGGAAGCTCAAGGAGCGTCGGCACTTCCTGCCCCGTCCGTGCGACTGTGCCAAATGGCATCGACACATGTAGTGACATCATTTATTTAGTTATGGCTGGATAGGACAACAATTCTGGACATTTTTTTTTAACATCTACTTGACTTTGATTCTCTTTTGTCCTACTTTTACGAGATACAATTATGTTTTCTTACGCACATTCATGTTTCCACACATAAACAAAGTCACAGGCTAATTATTAAAAAAATGACTTATTTAAATGCTATATAACATATGACTAATTAGTATTAAAAAGTAATTATTGTGCATCTATGATTAAAAAAAATTGAGAAAATTAGAAGAAATAAACACTAATGTAAAATCAAATGGTAAATGATAAAACCTTTACATGAATTATTATATAATATATAAAATCGGCGATCAGTGAGTTAAAAAAAAAGAAGAAAAGATTTCCAGTCACCGATCCAATAAGATGGCGCAATATATTAATTTAATTTATTTAAAATAAAAAAAATAAAAAAGGCTTTATGGGTTCAGGATTTTTGGGGTCCATCAGCGAGTTTGAAAACAAAAAAACAAAAAAATCGATAATCTCCAAATATTCAAATTCAATCAGAAGATGGAGAACTTGTATATTTTTAAAAAGGCCTACAATTATTTTTTTTTACTCTTAGATTTTATGGTTGGTGCATTACAAATGAAATGTATTATTATTATGATTATTATTATTATTTAAGTGTTATGAAGACGCGCGTATGTTCTTCGCAGCTCGAGCCGCACTTGTTCATCTGCATCTGGTTGGAACGCGTAACCCAGCAGGACTTTATGAGGTCACGCTGCAGGAGAAAGACTCTCTTAGCGCTCCGCCATCTTGTACATGAAAGGTCATCTGCGAGGAGAATTAATGGAGGTCACGTTAGCGCGAGACAAGGACGCCGACCTCGCAGTGGCAGCCGCTGTCGGCCCGCCAGCAGTCGTAAGAACAGCGTGGACAACCTTCACGTCCCCGACTATTAAATCACGTCATGGATTCGATCTCTTCAACGACTTTTAGAGTCGCACGGCAGTGACGGATGGTGATGATCTCTCATGCATTGTAAATGTAAGTGGTCCTGTTTATCATGGAGTGAGCTTCCTGCTGGGCTTGCCTGCCGCGTGCTTATTCAATTAGCCTAATCTTTACCCTCGACCTCAGGCCACGTGGCGTGTACGGGCGCGTGCGACCGCAGGACCTGGAAAGGGAACTGGAACGCACACTTTGCCTGCTTTGTTGTGTCTGGAACTTTGGAGGCTTGACCAAAAAAAAAAGTTGCACACAAAGCAGGACAAACTTAACCGAGGTTCCCGAGGGTGCATGTGGCCCCGGTTCAGTTGACAGTTAATGATGTAAGTACAGCCCGCATTAAGGTTTCCAAAAAATGTGGCTATGTCATCTTTGAGTAATCATGCTAGGAAAGTAACTAGCTAACACACCACTTGCCTGACTGGTTGCCCAATGAACCAACCAAACAACCAACAAAACACTGAGTAACTAGCTATCTAACCAAATTTGTAGCTAAAAAGACTCACAGCAAGTTAGTAATTAACTACTGAAAAAACGAATGTCTCAAGCAACCAGCCAACTGACCAACCAACCAACTAAGTAACTGGCCCAATTAGTATTGTAGTTAAGTTAGTAATTAACTATTGAACAAATGTATCAATAAATCACTCATTTAACTAACTATCTAACTACATTAGCTACACAACCAACCAAATCAGTAATTAACTAATGTACTTAACACATTTACTATCAACCACCATCTAACTAACTGGTCTATCAACCATCATCCAACTAACTAACTAAGTGGTCTATCAACCATCATCCAACTAATTGAATACTTAACCTACTAACTACCTCAACTAACTACTAACCAACTGCCCAGTCAAACAACTAACTAGATAACAATCCAACTAACCAACTGGTGTTCTAAACAACTTACCAAACAACTAACTAACTAACTAAGTGGTCTCTCAATCATCATTCAATTAATTGAATACCTAACCAACTAACTACCTCAACTGTCTACTAACAAACTGACCAATTAACTAACTAACTAACTACAATGGGATAATCTAGATAACTAACCAACAAAGAGTGACTAAAGCATTACCTCCTACATCTATTGTAGTTGGTGAAGGTAATAATAAGAACAACAGACGGAGTTGGACGCTTGTGCAACGGTTAACCGTCCCATTGCTCAAAGACACGAGTGTCCCGGCAAGTTGTGTGCTCATTGAGGCCGAGCGTTTGCCGTGTTCAGCGGGTCCCAAACATGCGCGCGCCTTCAGTCCTCGAGCCGATCCCCCGCAGCCGCTGAGCTGCTGCCAGCCCGACTTATGCAAATTCAGCCCGATGAGCTTGTGTAAGGCCAGCTGCTGTTGTCTCATTAAAGGAGGACATTATGCACGCCGGGCTATTTTTAAACACCTCACAAAAGATGACAACAACAAAAGAGACGACAAGTTTGGTCTAAAAGCGGAAGCTCATCAGGGTGCGTTTGTTTTGGTACACAGCACAGCCTGAAAAGGACTTTTTCCTTGAGTGTCGAGGTGGGAGGTGGTGGGATGTACGAGGGTCAGTGAACTCACCTCCTCCACGAGAGCCAGCATGCGGCGGGTGCTCTCCAGAGACTGGAACACAACAACAACAACAACAAGATTAGCATAGAAGGCATGAATGCAATCACGTCTTCTCCTTTAAATCACCAAATTCTTTGTCACCCTTTCAAGTTACTTTTATCTCCTCACACCGTTTAACCATCATTTCCCTCCATGTATCTATTCATCATGTCATCTTTCCATCAGTCATCCATCCACTCATCCGTCATCAATTTTTCATCCGTTGATATGTTCCATCCATCATCCATTCTTCCATTTTCTCATCCACTCATCCATCTGTCTCAGCATTTATCATTCCATTTTGCAATCCTCCACTAATCAAGGCATCCTTTCTAGCCCCCTTCCATTAATCCATCCTTGCACTTCTTTTTCTTTTTCTTTTTTATCACCGCATCCATCCAATAACCCTCTCTAAGTCTGCCTCGTTCTGTATGATGTGCTGATGAATATTTAATGAGCTCATTTGAGCCGCTCTCTTATTCTGAGCTCCTCTTAGCGAGAGTCGTCCCAGCGTTAGCGCTTTACCTCGTCGGCGACCTGGTCGGCGCGAGTCTGCAGGTCGGACAGCTCGTTGCGCATGTCCGCTTCGTCCGCCATGGTGGGTGTTGAACCTTGACCTCAACGACAACGACCTGGAAGAAGAAAGACAAGGGCGGTCAAAAAGGCACATCTGAACAACCGTGAAAAGAAGATCATCGCTGATGACGGGGCTCCTCCCTGCTGCATGAAACGCCCGGCGCTCTCTGCAGTTGAGCAACGGGCGTGGCCGCGTTGCATTATTTACACTTTGCAGCAACATTCACGACCGAGGCTGAGGTGAAGTTTTACTCTCGCGGCGACGGGGCTCGAGTGAAGGAGCTCACTCCGTCCATCCATATCAATACTACAAATAAACGAATTCACAAATGTTTTGGTTGCGCAGGCTGCTAATCGGACAATTTCATGTTGAGAGTGTTCGAGTCTTGCCGCTGTTTTAAGTATGGACGAGGTCACACTCGGAGTGGTCTGTGATGATGTATCTCCATCCTCCGCCCGTCTCTTCCTCCTTAATAATTCAACACTCGCTTTTTTGCGCTCTAAAATATTCATGTCCACATTTTACATTTCCACCGTGAAAAAAAAAAAATGTCAAGAGAGGCCTAATATAAAGATATATGTTGATTTGGTGTCCCTAACGGAGTGACCCGCAAGTCTCTTCGGTTCCCGGGGTGACATCCGCCCGCTGTCTTATTATTGATCATGTGCTTATCTTACTGCAGTGGGACGGACGACTTCCTGGCGGCAACATCCAATTTCCCCCTGGGACGCCTCCTTGTCTCCTTCCGACATTTTAAAAATGGAAATCTGATGTGCAGTTGATGAGGTCATTCCTCTGTCATATATTTATAACTAATACAGAGCAGAAATTCATTTCTATGATGACCTATTGGCTGACAATATAAGTTTGTTCTCGCTATTCATTAACTTAATTTGGTTTGATTACGACAACTATAACTACACTTTATTCAGACAAAGCTATACTTACTCAAGTTTGAACAATTTGGGCCCTATTTCCGTGCCCACTGCAAGTCTAGCACAAGGCACCGTCTCATTGTGCAAATAAGTTGCCTTTCTTTTGGTATTTTTGCTTGACTAGCGGAAATAGAATGGGGTGTTTTGCGCCATTGTGGGATGGAATGCGGCCAACCCCTGGGCAATCGAAGCGGCTCCCCTCATTCCCATTATAATCAGGGCGGTGGAAGTGCGCACATGCGTTGACATTGTGGAAGCAAAACATGACTGCAAGCTCTGCTCTTGCGGATGATGTGACGAAAGCGGAGACTCCAATGTCGACACTTGTAAAGTGTTAAATTTACTCTGTAGGTGTTGAATTAACGCTACCGATTTTGCTCAGCGATCACTGCTCTGTGAGGACAAAAACTATCACTGGAGCTCACAGCAGTTGCTGGTTATGATGCTGCAAGTCTCCCGTAGACTTCAGTGCTGCCACATAAATGTGGCTTTATACACTCAAGATGCGCAACTCGAAAACTATCGCTTCAAAATCTGCGACATCGCCAGCGACGAGCGCCGAACACCGAACACCGAACACTGCGCTGCACTGCAGTAAAAGCGCAAATGTGCATGACTCTCATGGCAAAGGTCAGCCACCCTGGTCTTTTTCATCTTCAAACATCGAGTGACGGCCCCGCCCACCTTGTTCTCCCCCCCCGCCCAATCGGCCGCTTTGACGGACAGCGACGGCCAGGCTCGGGAGGATTAAAGGCAGAGCGAGGAAAAGAGGATTTACTCTCGTACTACGCTCTCTCCTCCGACAGAGTTTCCTCCCTTTGTCTTCCGTGTGCACGCGCACACACAACGTAAGCACTCACAGGATTTTCCAATTTGGCACCGAAATTCTGGATTCTCCGGTCCCGACTTCTGACACACCCACCGCACGTAAACTGAGAATCGGCTGATGATCAGCGGCCCTCGATGCTTTTTTTTTTACGTAGACGAGACACGAGACAGACAAACGAATCATGAAATGACAATACGTGCAGTTGCTGTAATCAGAGGGAGACTGGATCCCGCTTGCTCGCTTCAATGAGCCGCTGCCATTTTAATTGGGGTCATCTTTTTTTTTCTTTCAAAGCAACTCCAAAGGCTGGTCTTTTAATGCCGGGAACGCGTTTAAAGGGGGAATGAATTGCTCCCCTCAGTCGAAGAGGAGCACACACAAAAACAAAACAGCCGGAAAGTCGGCTTTCGCCGATATGATCTGGCAATAAATATCACAGCTAAAGTGCCGTAATTGCCGACTCCCAACACCTCTTTGATGATGGTAATAAAACATGCTTTGTTCAGTCAGTCACGCGCGGCGCTTGGGGACCCGTTGAGAAGCTTGCTCTAGATTAGTGAAATGAATTAGTTTGAAGCGCAAAGTCGGGCACGGGATTGGTCTGGTTGGGAATCTGAGCCATGTCAATGTGTACAGCAAACAGGAGGTGTCGGTTAACAATAACGTTGGTAAGCATGAAAAATCAAAGAGAAGAAAAAGGGGAAATTATGGAGGTAAATTTGGTGCAAAACTAACTTGTGCAAAAAAATGTGTACCTGTAGAAAAAAGTCTAAATTTGTATCTGTAAAAGTCGTGATTTGTATCTGGAAAAAAAATGTGTGCCTGTAAAAACAAAATTTGTGTCTGTAAAAGAAATGTGTACCTGTAAAAAAAAAAATTGTGTCTGTAAAATAAATTTGTACCTGTAAAAAAAAAAATGTGTATGTGTAAAACAAATTTGTATCTGTAAAAACAAATTTGTACCTGTAAAAGTCATGATTTGTATCTGTACAAACATTTTTTTGTACCTGTACAAAAACTATAAATTTGTATCTGTAAAAGTTGTGATTTGTACCTGTAGAAATGACAACTTGTAGTCAAAGAAGTCGCCACTAGGAGTCACAAGTGGGTTTTCTGCTGCTGTTCAGTGACGTGAGTTTTGCCCCATTTGTCGCGCTACAAATGGAGCAAAACTAATTTGTACTTGTAGAGCGCCGTGATTTGTACTCGTAAAGAAGGGGGCGGGCTCTGGTGTAATGAAGGGTTGTTTTGACCAATCAAGTGAGAAGGATTTGAGCGGATTGGAGCGCAACCTCATTGGTTTAGCGAACGACGGTGGCGGGACTCGCGGAAGGATACAAGCAGGACACATCGTCGCCAACCAACATACATATTAAGAATACTTCTTAATATGTATGTTGAGGAAGAATACTTCAGTATTCTTAATATGTATGTTGAGGAAGAATACTTCAGTATTCTTAATATGTATGTTGAGGAAGAATACTTCAGTCGACTGTCATTTCTACAGGTACAAATCACAACTTTTACAGATACAAATTTATAGTTTTTGTACAGGTACAAAAAAATGTTTGTACAGATACAAATCATGACTTTTACAGGTACAAATTTGTTTTTACAGATACAAATTTGTTTTACACATACACATTTTTTTTTTTACAGGTACAAATTTATTTTACAGACACAAAATTTTTTTTTACAGGTACACATTTCTTTTAGAGACACAAATTTTTTTTTTACAGCACACATTTTTTTTACAGATACAAATCACGACTTTTACAGATACAAATTTAGACTTTTTTCTACAGGTACACATTTTTTGCACAAGTTAGTTTTGCACCAAATTTACCTCCATAGGAAATCATTGTGCAGTCAAAGAAAAAAGGTTCATGGTATGCTCGGTCCTGCACGTGCGCATGTCGTATGATTGTAATTGCTCCTCTGTACACTTACAAGGGAGTCCTCGAGTTACGTCGCAAAACACCCACGTCGTTCCCATTTTACGGCGCCCGTGTCTCGTCCGTAGCACCTTCTTTTTCGTTAATTTCCAACAGTAATCACGCCATTTTAAAGCTATTTAAAGTCAAGTTGTTGTTACCTCCAGCAACGGACGTCCATCAGCAGGTCGGCTCGCCATCAGGCGCTTTGTGTTTAAATTTGAATTAGCTCAGCTCTGCCGTCAAACCAATAAATGTCCGTGCGGAAACACGAAATATTGGTTCCGGGTCTTTCGGGTCTCGCAAATATGTTTTTTTAAAAATTACTGTACAAAGTATTTTGATGCAAATATCGACTTAAACGGGGAAATCAGACTTAAGTCGAAGTTCAACATACATCATTACTAGGAAGAGTCCGAGTAAAGTCCATTGCACGCTCAGTCACGCATGGTTACATCTTGTTATATGACGTATGATTAGGCGATCACTCCTCTCGTCAGTTATTCATAAAAACCGACATCTTGCACAATAGAAATAAACCCATTGAAACGGAAATGTATTTTTCAAGGGACACATGCATACAGCATTATGCAGCTACTCGCGAGAATTAACACCTTGCACAATAGAAATTAAGAGGACAAGCTTCGAAAACATCCTCATCCTCATCCTCGTCATCGTCATTCCTCCCGACCAACAAAATAAAGCCATGCAAAGGGCACATATCAATTATGGAAGGCGATTAAAGGCTTCATTGAGGAGGTGGGACGAGATGAGGCATTCTTTTTTTATTATTGGCTTCCCCCTCTCTCTTTTATTGCTTTGGAATAGTGTGGAAAATTTATTAAAATGTTTTCATTATGTGTTCATTTTCCCCCCATTTTTATGCCGTTTTTTTTTTTTTTTTTGCATGATTGTTGTTTTTATATTTTAATCATAATATAGTTATTTAATGATTAAATGTTTCAGTTTTTATTATTTAGCTTCATTGTTTTATTTTTATTTTTGTGTTTTATTTAAATGTCTTAGTTGTATTATTTTACAACATCTTTATTGTAATACTTTTATTTTAGTCTTGCAGGGTTATGTTGTAGTTTTCTATTTTTACATTTTGATTTTGTGTGTGTTACATTTGATTGGTATCTATTATTTAACAAACAATGTTTTCATTTTAATCATGTTTTTACTTGATTTTTATATTTAAATGTTTTTTTGTAAATGTGCTTGGTAAGCACTGTATTGGTCATTCTCCCCGCTGTAATAAAAACACGTATTGAAAAAAAAATCAGCACTGTGACACAAATAAAAAATAAATAACACGTACACACAGCGTGTGCGTGTGTGTGCGTGCGTTTGTTTTTCTGCCGCTACATGCTGACCTATAAACAGGAAGCACGCTCGTATGGCAGGATGTAAGCAGGCCAGAGAGCATCATGGCAGCCTGGAGCCCAAAGAAGGAAAGAAAGAAAGAAAAAACTATCCACATGCCGATTCTTCTACTTGGCCACTTTTTGTCTCTATGTTGATGAACACACGCACGCACACACACAAAGTGCGGACACAAGGTAGACTCGACGCACTCTAACGAGCGAGGCAGAATATTCCAAAATACTCGTCTAAATTCATCTTTGCCTCAGTTGAGTGAGCATCAAAGGATCTTCTCTTTTTCTTTGTTTCTTCTTAGCAGCCATTTTGGATATTTGTTTGGCGGACCTCCATTTTGTTAAATATTAGTACAGGAAAAAAATGTAAATACTGTAAATATTGTCTGTTTTAAAGCTAGTAACCCTCCATTTTGGTCAGATAAAAAAAATGATTTAAAAAATCCCATCCATAGTGACGACGACGCACCAGGACGAATCACAGTCTGACGTTTTAAGTCCGGTTTGTTCAAAATGGATCGTCGGGAACTAGCATCAAAGTGTGACGATTCATTTTCGCTTAGTCAAACTGTCTTTTTGCCATAGGTGGCAAATCCAGGTCCAGAAAGTAAAACCCCTGCCACAGTTTGGCTTTAGCCCCTCGTGCTAGCTAGCTAGCTCCCTAGCAGGTAAACACCCGGGGAGCTAGGCTAGCCAGGGAGCTAGCTAGCTAGCACCTGAGGCTAAAGCCAAACTGTGGCTGGGGTTTTACTTTCTGACCTGGATTTGCCACCACTACAGTACAGTACTTTGTTGCCAGAGGTTTCACTTTTCAAATGTGACTACAAACATTGTAGAGAGATCACCTTTATTGTCATTATACAAAGAGAGTGTCTCCTTCCAGTGCAACAATAAATAAATAAAACGATAGATTCCTAAAATAAATAATATCTAAAAAATAAATAAATATATGAAAATAATCTAATATAATATATATATATACATATATAATCGAATATAAATATTTATATATATAATATAAATATATAAAAAATAAATATAAAAAATAAATATAAAAAATAAAATAAATATATGAAAATAATCTAATATAATATATATATATACATATATAATCGAATATAAATATTTATATATATAATATAAATATATAAAAAATAAATATAAAAAATAAAATGACTGCATAGCATTCCGGCCCGTGAATGTCTATTGCACAAAATGTGTTTGCGGTATACTGGGTATACTTATTGCATTGTTATTATAATTGCATATTTATCCATTCATCCATTAGCGCTTTTCCTCATTGAGGTGAACCGAAGCCGATCCCAGCTAACTTTGGGCTTGAGAGGATGTTGATTCACATTCACGTCATGCATGGACAATTTCAAATCATCACATGACCTAAATGAGAGCCATGTTTTTGGAATGTGGGTGGGAGGGGGGGGGGGGGGTCACGCAAGCACATCCGCACAGGAAGGCCGGCGCACGGAATCAAATCCAGAACCTCGGAGCTGTGAAGCAGACGTGCTCCAGTCCTAAAATGGATGGAGTTTCAAGATGGTGGCAGCGCATTAACGCCAGCCTGCGGAGAGGCAAGACGAGTCGCCCACAGAGAGAAATCTGCCGTCACAGTGGCGTGCCTAAAAATATGACTTTTGTGGCTATTTGTGTCGACAAACGTCACCGCAGTAGATCAACATTTTGTTTTTTATTACAGCTGAAGGGAAGATGATGGCGCAGCTTGAATAGGCCATGTTTTTTCCTCTGTTACATAATTGGAACGGAAGGTTGTGTGTAGCGATTGAGGGTGGGGGTATATTTTAATCATTTATACGATGGGGGGGGGGGGGGGGCTACACTTTTGAGCTCAAGGGCCATATTTGGGTTCTATTACAAACAGGTGAAAAAAATCGTGCAAATGTTTTAATCAATTGATGGTTCAGTTACACCACCTCTTAAGTGAAGCGAGACAATTTTAAAAAAAAAGCACTTTCATCCATTAATTAAATTGGACAAAATTGTCACTCACTTGGCCACACCCCTTAACGGCACACATCCAGCAAAAAACAACAACAAATTATTCCATTACATTCTCTTCTAAGTATTTTTTTCTGCATTTTGTTCTTTATTTAAAACATGTTCAAGTTTATATAGCTCTTAATATGAAAAGAAAAATGCATTGAGCTGTTATTATGCCATCTAGTGGCAGAAATATGACCTCAACACAAATCAATATCACACTCGTTTTAAATTTTTAATTTTTACAGTACAGTACACCTTTTTAAGTGTAACAGAATTTGATGAATTATTATGAAATTACTGTATCAATGACTAAAAGATGCAGCCAAATTTCTATTAGTTTAAAAAAAATTCCCACTTTTATGAAAAAATATTGTACGTTCACAACAGATATAATACTTGCGATTAATCGTGAGTAAACTATTGAAGATGAATTATGATTTTAAAAAAAATATTTTATTTTTTTTAAATTACATTTCTTCGCCTGACACCCCCTATTTAAAACATAGCAAAAACATCATACGCCATCCATTGCTCGCCTCTGATTTCTAGCATGAATTCACGCAAATGCTGTAAGATGGTCTGCCTGGAATGTGGGAATGTTTGGGAATGTGAAGAAATGAAGACGCGGGATGGGAAAAGACGGCAGCAGATTCAAAGCAGTCATCAAGGGAGGCCGGCCTGCCTGCCTGCCTGCCTGCCTGCCTGCCTGCCTGCCTGCCTGCCTGCCTGCCTGCCTGCGGGGGATAATCACTGCAAAGCCCCACTGTCCCATTCACTGAGGATAAACACCCACTGGATTACACACACACACACTTACATAAGTCACAGACCACTTCCTCTTCTTCCGTACGTGTTCCCTTTTTCTTTCACTTTGGCTTCTAGAGTCCTTCTATATATAGGACACGCACTTATTGACATACTCGCAACACATACGAGTGCACAAAGATTTTTCGCCCTCTTTTTTGGTGGGCTTTATGTTTCTTAATAACCATATATGATTTCAATAAAAAAAAAAAAGAGTACATGTTTGAAGGTGTGCAGTACAATTTGGTTCTGATCCAAACTGGAATTGTAGAGCTTTGAGCAGAGGTCTTTGCTAAACGTCTTTATTATCCTCATTATGATTATGATTATTATTAACACGAGTCGATCCCACGCATGCTGTGGACTTCCGTTCTGAACCTCCATTTGATGTCCCATAGGACATAACAGAAATAAATAGTCTGGTTGTTTACATTCCAGGTTTACTCAACGGTAACTTGTTTTGCTCACGATTGCTTTGCCTTGACCCTACACTGTAAATTTGACTCTATTTAGAGTCAATTTGACCTTTAGCTTGGGAGACTGCCACACTACCACCTGGGCTATGCCATTCCTACTTTTTTCCTTATCTTCAAGGGACCAAAAACATCTTGGAAACGTCTGGAAATAAGAGTTGGAGTTAAGAAGATTCCAGCTGACACGGGCGATATACGAACACACAGCAAGTGCTACGCGGCTCACGGAGGAGATCGGCTGTCTCCCGGGTTGAAGGTCGCGAGTTAGTTCCTCAACCCTTGAGTCACTTTTATTTTAATTGTATTTGAAACTACTTTATAGTATTATTAAAAATGTTTGGTATTTATTAGTATTAATTACCTGCATGTGAATTAATTTTAGCATGAACTGTATTCTACAGTATCGTAAAATTAGTTTTTGGATGTATATTTTTTTCATGGCCTCGCTGTTTCGTGGGGGTTTTTGTGTGCAATTTTGCATTCTTTTTTTTATTTTTTACCTTTTTTTAAATTTACTCATTCACTGCCATTGACGGCTATAGACGTCAAAAATTCATTTGAACTATTTCTATTAGTTTAACTTTTTTTCCCACTTTCGTTAACAAGAATATGAAAACCTAGAAGAAAATTATTGTACATTTAGAACAGATATAAAATGTATGATTAATCGTGAGTTAACTATTGAAGTCATGCAATTACAATTACAAATTTTAAACGCCTGACGCCCCTCATTTTTAATAATTTAATCGCCTGACGCCCCAAATTTTTAATAATCTTTTCTTAAAAAAAAAAAAGATTATTTTAAAAAAAAAAAGTCTAGGTTTTCATACTCTTGTTAACAAAAGTGGAAAATTGTGTTGAACCAAAAGAAATAGTTAAAATGAATTTTTGACGTTGATAGCGGTCAACGACAGTGAATGAGTTAAAGTTTGTAAATTGAGAGTGTTTGAACAAGAGAGAATGTGAGAAAATGTAAATGCCTCAATGAGAAAAGTGTATAATGTGTTTGATGTGGGACTTTACAGCCTTAAAAAAATGAATAATAAATGTAAAAAAATTTAGCTGACGACTTCGCAAATTTCACTTATTGCAGGTACTGTTTTGAACGTAACCTCATCGACAAACGAACGTTATTATTATCATCATGAGGGGAAATGATGTGTTTCCACCGCCTCATACTGAGATGTGCGGGCTCCATTTCAAACACCCAATTAAGGTGACAAAATATGGCCCCTTTATAGACACACACACAATTGAACACCTGTCTACATGACAAGTAGATGAACATATTGTGCCAATAGGACGCAATTTTATTTATGAAAGTTGCTATACAAATAAAGTATTGACAGATTGATTGACTATTGAGGAAGGCGAGAACAAAACATGCTGCGTTCGGATGAGAAGTTCCGATTGGGATGCCACCCACATACACACGCACGCACACGCACACACGTGCTGATCTGCTTAAGAAGACGGCCCTCTGAGCTATTTGACTTTGCTGACAGAGGATATAAAAAGTCTACACACCCCTGCTCAAATGCCAGGTTTTTGGGACCATTAATGTGACCTATAAACCTGTTCAACTCAATTGGAAGAAGAACTTTGAAAGTGGGGAAGTAAAATAAAGAACTGAGATTGTAAGGTTGCACAAGTGCGCACACCCTCTTATAACTGAAAATGTGTCTGTGCTCAGAATGAGTCAATTACATTTCAACTCATTAAATGGGAGTCAGCAAACACTTGAGTGGGTGTCAAGAGGACGACAACAACATTAAAGCTCCATGAAATTCTGGCAAGTACTGGCTGTTCTATATATGTGACAACCACGAACAAAATTGTATTCTTACAAAGTAAGACTTCTGCTTGAGAAATGTCTGCCAGACAGGGCGTTAATCTCAGCATGAGTTGATTGCGTGCTTCTCGTTATTGAGGCATCCCACAAAGCAAGACCAAGCAATTCCGCAGTAGTAATCTACTGTAATAAATGTTATTTACTGTACTTACCGAGTTGCTGAAATGTTGTGTATTCCTCTCCATTGCCATTTCTCCTTATTTCAAAAATGAACAGTCACACTGTCTAATTTGCGTCAATGCTGGTCGTTATAGTCGCTGTTAAACGAACAATAATTTAATGGTGACTTTAATGTCAGTAAAATAAATCACCATCGTCTGTCTCAACGGCTACCTCACTGTTATTCATCTTTATGGTGCAGAAATAGCACTTAATGCAAGTTTTTTTTCTCTTCACTTTGAACTATAGATTTTTTTAATTTTCTTTTTTAAATTGAGCAAGCCAGTATATGAGTAACAGACTTCTGTTGCAGGCTTGCTTGTTTGGTTTTGTGTTGCGTTCAGGTTGACCACCTTCAGCTAGTTGTGGGTTCAATGTGCCCTGTTGAGCACGCGACCACAGCCACACAGTTATAAGAGGGTGTGCACACTTGTGCAACCACATTATTTCAGTTTTTAATTGTTTACTTCATCTCTTCAAAAGATGTTGTTGTTGTTGTTTTCATTTGCGTTGCACAGGTTATAGGTCAAATTAAAGGTTAATGGTTTGAAAGGTTTTATCTATCTCATAGATCGCCATATTTGGGGTTTACATTTTTTATTAATGAGTAAATTCTAAACATTTTTAGGAGCGCAGGGCGTTTACTATTCCCAATATTTGGAGATTTGCGTTTGCTCTAATCCTCGCGAATAGGCTGACAGTGAAACTCGGAGCTGTCCTCGGTCCTGAAACCCTCAACACGGGTGCCATCACAACTCGGCAATAAACGAGAAGCAAATACTAGCAAGACTATAAAGATTGTCAATAAATGCAAACGACAAGTCGTGTAATAGACGCCGTTCGTTTCGAAGCCAAATCAAAGTTGTCTCCTATAAAGCGTAGAAGAAGAAAATGACCACGTAGAGGGAAAAATAGGAAACAATACAAGGAGAAAAGGCGAAAAGACGAAAAGAAGAAGACGCAAAAGACCAACCTGAGCAAGTTTCCTCCTCGCGTCTTTCCTTCAACGTGCCACGATACCGCTCACAGGTCCGCGTGCACGCAATGGTATACTACGCGGACGCGCGCCGCCGTCTACTGGCTTGTGGACGCTACCGGTGAGGGATTCTACAAAATAAGACTGCCAAAGTCACATAAAATATTACATTGACATTTTTGTGTCTTCCCATTTTGCATTGTACCGTGTAATACAATTATGTTTGATGGTAGTTAAAAGAAAATGTGCTTTCAAATTACATATGACAATGGAAGCACTATTAGGTGCAATTTATTTCCCTGACGGACGTGCTATTTAATTATATAATTGCGACTAGCGAGCAATACAGTATCCAAGCCAACACCCCCCCCCCCCCACATTACTCTTATTTTGACGATTTACTGACCCAGCTTCCTGCCCGAGAACGCAAGCCTCGTTGGTGACAAAATGGCCGCGACCTCTGACGTCACAAATCACGGATAAACCAATAATAATAATAATAATAATAATAATAATAATAATCAAGTAAAGTAAGCAAACATGGTGACAGCAAGTAAACGTTAAAATTATGAAAAAATTGCGGAAAGAAATGATGGTCACGAAGATAAACAAGCCTGAAAAAAATAGTTCTCAGGGGAAGGAAGGCAGAAAGGAGGTCAGGAAGGAGGTACAGAAAGTATTTTAGGCAAATGAAGGAATGATTGGGGGGGGGGGCGTGTCTGAGTGAAGGCGCGATCTTAGGAGGCAAGTCATGCCAAAAAAAAAACAGTAATTGTAGTAAAAGGGCAATTTCTAAATCCAGCGTTGTCTTATGTGCACCTGAGTACCAAGTCACGTGGCCCACAGATGCCACGTTGGAGTGGGGGAGGGAGGGAGGAATGAGCTGTCAATCACGTTCCCACCGCCTGTCACTTTGCGGCAGTTTGACACATCACTTCACACATCCGACTGCTCATCTCTTCCGTCCTCGTCGTCGCCTGCTCCTTTTTCGGGGACAAACGCAACACAATTTCTGCACGGAACACAAGTCCGCGTCAAAGAAATGCCATCAGAATTCGCGAATACAGCGAAAAGCTGACTTGTAAACAAACAGCAGAATCCCAAATGTTCATTTTTGTGTCATGACGTGACATTTCGCAGCATGTTATCTCCAGCAGGCTGAGCAGCATCGCCCCCACCCAGCCAGCCTGCATGACCCACAGGCAGGAAATTACTTGGCCGTTGCATGATGCATTAACAAACACACGCACACGCACGTGCACTGCCTCCTGTCATGGGCATTGACTCACACTCTCTCTCAAGTAAAAAAAAAATGCACCGCAGGCAAACTTGTTATATAGACTGAACGTCATTTATATAATACATCGAAAATGCGGCATTGTTAATTCAGATTTAGTTATCCATGTGCTGTAAGCTTTTGACTTCAGGACAGGTATGTGCATCGTTTCTTCACCTATGGACGGAATTTCCAGGCGCAGTCGAGATCCGGTTTGGTGGCCTCGAGCATTACATCTCTGCCTTTTATGGATGATGTATTTTCTACTCGTTCCCATCAAGCTGCAATCTTCACGTTTGCAAGAACGTGTCGCAGCGGAGTGTGAAGAGGCTTGGATGAAAATACTCAAAATCAGCACCTCCAAATCTGAGACTATTGTCCTCTGAAACGGGCTGCATGGAATGGAACGAGAGATCGACAACGCGAGGAATGGTGCAGCATCGGAAGTGGTACGGACTCTGCATCAGTCTTGTCGCGGTAAAGAGGTTTTTAATTTCCAGTTCATGTTCCCACCCTCACCTATGATCACAAACTGTGGATTATGACTTCAAATTCAGAGACAGACTGTGGCTCAGAATCCAGTCGCTGCTCCTTCGCATCAAGAGGAATCAAATGAAGCGGCTCAGGGATCTTGGTGAGGTGTTCTGGAACAATTATTGATGCAAGGTACAGCGGCATTATAACAATCGCTTTCAGTACACGTTGCACACCAGATAGATGTCAAACCGCGCAAAATTTTGTCCAAAAGAACATGTTGTCCTAGTATGTCAAAAATGTCTGACAAGTGTTTAGAAATGTTACTAGTAAGGCAAAGTAATTCTACTATTGTGCTGAATTGTCCAGAGGTGGCAAATCCAGGTCCAGAAGGTAAAACACAGTTTGGCTTTAGCCCCTGACGTTCGCTAGCTAGCTCCCTAGCGGGTAAACGAGCACCATGGGAGCTAGCTTAGCGAACATCAGGGGCTAAAGCCAAACTGCGACAGGGGTTTTACTTTCTGGACCTGGATTTGCCACCTCCGCCAGTGACGACAAGGACCGTACTAATACATGCACCTTAAAATGGGTTTGAAAGATGGCTAAGAAATGCTCGTCAATAAAAGCATCTTTATACGGACGGCAGACGAAACTGTCAAAATTCAGTCAATGTTTACTGGCAAAGGCGACACAGTTTTTGCATGAAAAATGCGTCAACCAACACAAGGCGATGAGCCTGCTGTAAAAAACAGTTTTAAAGTGCTTGATTACTATTTCTTAAGAGTTTAAAAAGTTATTCAGGAACCATGCGGCCACGCCCGTATCCATTCATTGTTTGAGTTGCCAAACAGTCGCTACGGTCAATTATGGCGGCTCCAGAGTGGGAGGCGCCGACTTCAGTTTTGTAGGTTAAATCTCCGAAGGCAGTGGCTGGAGCAGCAGTACGCCACAAAACTGACAGTGGTCCTAATGAAGGGGGACACAAGCAAGAATAAAAACAAACGGTCACACATGGAAAAAAAAACAACAACAACAGAAGACGGAATTTAGCTCATTCTCAAAGTGAAATGAAATGAAATAAAAATATGTATTAATAACGATTTGATGATGAATGGGTTTGGGAGGTGTTCCCGTTTCAAGAGGTGAAATCTGGATTAAAAGGTTCCACGGCAGTCGTTTCTGATCCTACATACACATAAAGGTTCACTTTTGTACTTTAGATTTCTTTAAACATGGAAACATCAATACAGTTTCAGGAATAATAATGTAGCTTTTAATTATTAGGCATGAAATAAAACCCTGAGGTTAAACTAATTGGATGTCTCTGGGTAAAAAAAAAAAAAAACACCAAAGGGTTTTAAGATTATAAAAAAAATCACAACATATAGACAAAATAAAGCTGTTTGGAAAAAAAGTGTATGCCCCCCCCCCCCAAAAAAAAACCCAACAACAACCTTTTTAGTGATTTCCAACCCTCCCAATAAATAGATAAATAAATAATTGAGGGCGACAAAATCAAATCAAATAAATCCCTAAGGTTGAATCATGTTTGTTTCAACCTTAGGGAGACAGTAGGTAAAAGGGGACTTTTATGTTTATCATTGTTATAAAAAACAAAAACAAAAACAAAAAAACAGTTGAGATAAAGTAAAATGATGATGTTAAACAAAGCCAGTGTATTATTTATATTTGATATATTTCAAAAACGTACATAATTTTGATTTCATTTTTGTGACAAAAAAATACAGGCTGAAATAAAATTACATGGAAGAAATTATATATTATACAAAACATTTATTTCCTGTGATGGAAAAAAACAACACAAAACAAAAAAACGTCCGGTTAAAACACATCATTATGATTGTTTTTACGTTGATCCATTTTTATTTTATTTTTTTTGCATTCCGGGGTTAAAAAAAAAAAGAGTGTCATCAAACCTGCGGTGCACTCCTGCCAGGGCGGTGTGTCGCAGCGGGAAGAGTTTGGGGTAGATGACGGTGAACATGGCTTGAGTGCAGCGGTGGCAGTGACCCAGCGGGAACTGCAGCAGATCCAGGAGACTCTTTGGCAGCGGAATGGGAGGCGGGAAGTTCACGTCTACAAATACACGATTTATATGATGATCCAATCCAATGTACGCAATTCGTATTGCGCAATACAACTAAACAGCAATCACACATCTGACATGCCAGGTGCACAATGTACAACGCTATTGTGCCCATGTGACATGAGGCAAACATGAATGGGCCTCCCTCACCTGTGGGATGGCGGCGTTGTTGATGGTAGAGGCGGTGTAGCGTTCTCATGGCGAGCTCCTCCAGGGGGACCACGTTGTCGGCCTCCGAGGCCACCGCTTTGACTTCGGCCGGCAGCCCCAACAGAGCCTCGCCCAGCGCCCCATCCTGGCCTTCCTGACCCGCGTCGCCGCCCTGCAGAGACACGCCGCACCTGTGGACGCAACACGCAGAATTACACGAGTTGTCAGAAAAGTTCCAGGACTTGCGCCACAAAAGATGCAAAACAGCATAAATCAACAGCTAAAAAAACACAGCATGTATAATTGTCAAAAATGTTACCCGCTGCATCCGAAGACTTTGTTGTACAAATACGACGGCAGGCCTTTCAGATCCAAATTGTTGTCCACAAACACAAATTGCAGCTCGCGGGATCCTCCAAGATCTAAAAAAGAAACAAGCGCAAGGTCGCGCTGGGTCGCTCCGGCAAAAAAGCGAGGAAAGCGGCGAGCGTGATGACGCCGACCTAGCGGCAGGAAGGTGAGACGGTTGGCGGCCATGGAGAGCTGGGTGAGGCGAGCCAGCCGGCAGAGGTGGCGCGGCACGTGGCTCAGCAGGTTGTGGTCGGCGCTGAGGTGCTGCAGGGACGAGCAGCGGTGCAGCCGGTCGGGGAGCGACGCCAGTTGGTTCATGGATACGTCCAAAGTCTCCAGGAACTGAAGGTCGCCGATCTCTTGATGGCATTGGGAGACAATCGACATAAGTTACCTTCAATGGCTTGAAATGATTTCATTGAACTTATTTAAATTTCATTTAATAAAAATAAAAATTGTGTTTTCTCTATTTCTTTCTTTTTCATTGAACCTGTGTCTGTTTTAAAAATCAAATGTTTCTGTGCTAAAAAAAAAAAAAGTGCTTAAAGCTAAACTTGACTAGCACTGAAAGTAAGAATCCAAAGATGAGACATTAAAATGAAATAAATAAATGGGCCCTTTGACACTTGACGGTAAGCGACCCATAGGTTGTAAAAATGCAACACTGCTTCCCTCTACTGGTTTATCAGGCTATTGCAGTTTAAAAGTCATCCCAGCAAATATTATTATATAATGATATCATAATGTTTTTATACCTCACACAGCACACAAAAAAAACTGAAAAAGGGGCACAGAGTCTTACCTGGCGGCAGGCTTTTCAGCTGGTTGTTGGACAGTCGCAGGTGTCTCAGAGACCCGAGTCGGCCAACCTCCGGGCAGAGCAGCTGCAGGGCGTTGCTGCTCAGGTCCAGTGACTGCAGCCGTGCCAAGTTTCCGATCGCTGATTACAGAGCCACAAAACAGCAACATTTCAGTTTAGATCGTTTAAATGTGGAAAATAAATTAACTAACTAGCTCTTATTTGGACATATATAATGCAGGACGACTCACTTTCGGGAATAAACACAATGTTGTTGGAGTGCAAATACCTAAAAGGAAAACAAGAAAGTGACAATTCACAAAGTAACTAAAAAGTCAAGTTTCACTGTCTAAATGCTGACCAAGCCTACAGTAGCCGCTTTTGTTGTTTATCTTTTAGTTTGAATATGAAACACAAAAAAAACTTTTGTTGGAATAAAAAACAACTTATACTGTATATGGAGAGGCTTGCTTTAGTAGACAATGACAGTCTAAAAAAATACATAAACAAAACTGAAATAAAATAAAATAGCAAAGTCACAAATACATCAGAGAAAAACAAATGCGAGGAACAAAAGGATATCCATGATTTTTGTTCAACAGCGACAATATGTCAGGATTTTTTTAACTTAGTATATAAGTCTGCATGTCCACATATATATAAAAATACTCACAGCTCTATGAGATTCGGTAGCTTCTGTGCAAGATTGTCAGGCTGAAAAAAAAACAGCAAAATAATGACATGACCTGATTTTGAGTGCAACTTTTAGCCATTTAGCAGTGAAATGAATTATATACCAGCGTGGTGAGCGAGTTCCTCTTCATGTAGAGCCTCTCCAGAAACCGCAGGCCCTCGCCTTTTAGCAGCTCCGCGGGGAAATGGTTGAGATTCTTGTAGTTGAGGAAGAGGTTCTTGTGTCGCTCCTGCTTGACCATGAAGATGGTCTCGCGGAGCTCACTGGCCATATCTTGGATTCTCTTCTTCTTCGACGCTGCGTACGTGTCTTCTGTCCTATTCTACGCCATCATTATCTTCCTGGACAAAAAATAAATAAAACCGAGGGAGAAAGTGAGTTGATTCTTTGTTCTGTTTTTACCTGCATAGAAAATTTGGTGGTGGCTGTCAACAGCTCTAAATCTGATATCATGAAAACATAATACTGTATCTGACCAGTGTAACTGCAATGCAGTTGAAGGAAAAGCGAATTGAGTTTAGGATAGGAAAATGAGGCAAAGTCAAAGTATTCAGTAGTATGATTTAAATGGACTAAAACACACTTTTTAAACACATCTTAACATATTTGAACACAAATTAACTCATTACAAGCATAAAACATATAGAAAATAAAATACTATATATATTGCTTTGTCAGCTATTTTTACTATATATAATATAATAGCTGTATATATCATACTTTCTACACCGTTTTCGTAATTTTCTTTCTTACCTGCCTCAGGGACTGCTATAAAAATTGGTAGTACAGAGCATCCCTACAAAAAAAAGAAAGAAAAATGAATTATTGTTTACTTATTTGTGCCAAAGCTAAACAGTAACAGCTCTGCCTCAATTTGCGGCAGGAAAAAAAATCTGGTGAATATCATCTGTGGCTGAAACGTGGAACAAAACACGTAATTGAACAGCTGAATTCATTAAAAGTAACATCCAATATTCAGTGTTAATAATCCTAGCAGCTGGGGAAACGAAGACATGTCAACATTACGCCGTGTTTGGTTTCAAGCAGCACAATGTGTGTACATTTTGAACCATAAATATACGATATTTTGCTGTCATACGACCTTAGTAGTAAGTACTCCTTTCAGGGCTTTATAACGTTAGCACGGCCAAGCTAAGCTAAATTAGCTTCTCTGTCACTCTTAGTACGACAACAAGGGGCGGAAGAAAACAACGGCAGCAACAAAGTAAATCGCTGCGGCTTACAGGTACGGCTGTCAAGGTCGTCAAAATACAAACGTGAACGTGTGTATCAAAAACATTGAATTAAGCTAGGCTAATTTAATGCAGTTCGCTCGACTGTGAAAAACAACGTGACGTCACTCCCACTCCCGAGGCGTTCACTCAAATAAATAATTTTACTTACATACTGTATTATTTATTTAAATGGCAGGGGTAGTTGTAAAAAAACTAGCAACACAAGATAGTAATCATTAAAAAAAAATGTCATATGCTTATTTTTGATTTGGTCCTTTTGTGACGTCATGTCCGCTCTCGAACGTTGTTGTCCGGAAACCACGGACGTATGTCATTCAATTAAACAATACGTTTTCATGTACAATTTCTGTTAATCCATATTTTGGCAAATTATAAATGTGACGCGTTAAAATATGCACTTTCCGCTCACTTATTACGTCAATAATAATTTTTTGTATATAGCCTACACTGTTGACCCTGACTATATCACTCTACTCATCAAGCCCCCCCCCCCAATAAAATTTTCAGAGATTTTAACCTAACCTGGCTTGGAAGTCACTCCACATTTTTTTGTTTTATTGCACTACCGCACTAGTGAAAGTTCTGTGCGAGCTGTCAACAAACTGATCCTTTTCTACATTATTACGTTTTTTGTTTTACTTAAGATTTATCGGGTGTAACACAATTCAAAATGCTCATTTTTAATTTCCATCATGTGTACAGTAAAAAGACTTAACTATACAACATGAAACCACTGTTTGATATACTACTATATATTTGTGGGCATATTTTTACATTACTGTATTCAACTTTTTTAAAAACTTTTATCTACAACCAGATTTCTTACTCTTTGTAGTAGTGTGAACATTTTTATTATTTGGAGATACTTTGCCATAGAGGCTCAAAGAAGACAAGCAGTCATGACTTGCATACATTTTTATTTATCTTAAATCGTATGTAGAAAAACAAACAAAAAACAAGAACCAGAGAAACATTCTCTTTTTCCTTCAGCCAATCATCTTCCACCCTTCGGTATATATTTGAAAACATCATGTACAAAACAAAATATGGAGAGAAAAAAAAACATCCAAAATAAAACCTCATTCTAACTTTTCGTTAAGAAGGCTGGAAGGCTATTGGAAAAATGTACAAAACTATATTGGCCATGGATGCAAGAAAATGACCAAAAAAAAGAAGTTTTTTTAGGCCATCCAGTGGTAGAAAAAAACTAACAAACAAAAGAAACCAAACATCCCGATCCCATATTTCTGTCTCTATTGCATTTAATTAAAGCCAAAGAACCAGCTGTACCTGGCTGTCACCATGGAAACAACAAGTCCAAAAAGGGCCAGAAAGCTAGTATTTTTGCGGTTTTCTATCTTCGAACATGTGACTTAACCAAACCGGATGTGGTCCACACTGTTACAAAGTATTCTCTTAATATTAATGATACCTCCTCTCCCCTGGGGCAAACTAAATATCTGCCCAAATGTACACAAGTCTCAACAAGACGTTAAAACTGGCTTCAAAAGTGTACAGTCACGTATGAATGTGCCTTCACATACTCAATGTGCGAAGAAGCGGAAGAAGATGGAGTGTTGTAGTGTTTTTGCCACCAGCCACAGAAACATGGGCAGAAAAAAAAATGCAGAGATGTATTGCATTATTTTAGGTTTTCACAATAAATTGCACCCTTCTTCCCCTCTTTTTTGTTGTATGTCATGATTCATGTAAAGAGTATTTAGGCCACATCAAAAGGAGGGGAAAAAAAGTCAATAAAGTAGTGATGTTACTTAAAATAAAATAAAATTGTGAGACAAAAATACTTTACCAGAACAAAGTCAGAGCTTGTACATTACAATTAAAGTTATAATGCTATGAGCATCAAGAAAAGTTCAAATTAGTAAAGTAATAGTTTCAGCATTGCGGAAATATCAAAAGGAAAGACGTCTCTCCTCAATAAAACAAAAATAAAGTAACCACATTCCAAGAGGTAAAAGAATGAAGAAGTAATTTTCACGAGCACAGGTGTACTTTCCCGTGAATCTACAAAAAAAGTCGGAATTATGCAAGAATTCATTTCTATAATGCTAAACCTTACTTTGTAACAGAAGAGCTCAAATGATTTTTTTTTTTTAAATAACATCTTTTTTTGTACTTAAGAAATTTTTTCTGGTAAGTCAATGACTTTTCTGTCTTATATTATAGCTTTATTTTGCCAAATATTTCAATGTTATTTTCACAATATATATTTTTTCTAATAATATTTTGGCTTTTAATCCAGGTTAATGCCTTTTCCTGTGTAATGTTGCAGTTGTTATGTCGACTTTATTTTCTCAAATATCTTCATACTTTTTGATGTGGTCCTAATACTCTTTTTTTATTAAATGATAAGACACATTTACCATTTTCATCTCGCTGTGCCAGTGCAACAGCGCCTTCTACAGTTTAGAATCACACCCGAGTTACACTTTCCTCATCCAAAAACACAATCCCCATGTTTCTGTGCTGCTGTTTGGTTTGTGGTTTCTAATTGTGAAATTAAAGTAAAGCTCCTCCACATCATAATTAGAATATAGATATACATATACATATATATATGTACATATATATATATATATATACATATACATATACACATATACATATATATATATATATAAAGATCAACAGTGAGGTAGATGGATGGTTGAACGAAAAAACTGAAAACCTTCCCCCTTTCCCAAAAAGTAGCAAAGAACCCTCACAAATGTATCAAAACAAATAGAAAAAGTTTCCAGCTATTTCTGTACAGTGATTTACAAACACACAAAAAAAACAACACCAATAAACAACTAGGCTGGCCATTATTTCTTCAATAAATCTTACAAATAAATTAATTCAGCCTTTTACTCAGGGAACAGAAGCATCTTTAGCATTATTACTTGACTGTATTCTGCCACCATTTTGTAGAGCGATTCAATGACATTGTAGCGCATCCGGACTCGATGTCTTCATTAGCTAGACAGCCAGCTAAATTGAACATCAGCTGTCACGCAATAGTGTGAACAAGTACAATTGACGTATTTTCTCTAATGATTACCGTTCATGCACTGTACACCGCTATTTTGTTGTGCTGTTTTCTTTTTTTAGGTCCACCCTCTCTTGTTGGTTAGCATTAGCAAGCTAGCTGGCCAAATTTGATTTGAATTGGGAAAAGTCTAGGCTTGGACACAAACTGAAAATAATGCCATGGTGTGTTTATATATAGTAAAAAAAAACTAAAAAAAAAAACTATTTAAGTCTATTTTGGTTTATGATTGTGCCCAGTGCAATTTTGAGCATTAGCTAGCTCACCAACTAAGTACAGTATAGCCTCGGAGATACAGCAAAAAGGTATCCGTGCCTTGGACGCTAGCTGAAAAATGTAGTATAGATTGTCGTTAAAAAAAATTAAATAGTAATGTCGTGTATTCATGTGATTATAATACAAGACTTGGAAATATCAGGATCTAGTGCTGTGGCTATGTGAAAACACGAGGAAAAAAATGCTGGTCATTTCAACTGTTGGTAGAAAGAAAAAAAGAAAAAGTGTAGTGTGTGTTTTGTAGTGTTTTTTTGACTCACAAAAACAGCTAGTATGAACGCCAGTGAGGCGGCTAGAAACAACAGCTGTCTGAAAACAAAAGGATAACAAAACACTTATTTTCAACTTCTGGGTGGTGACAAACTAACATCCATTTTAAGCGAATATTAAAATTTGGAAATGTCAGGATCTCAAGGCAGCAGCTAGCATAGCAGCTAGTGTGACACTTTATACGGAAACAGACTACAAAAGTGGATTTAATTGATGGTTGTTCAAATATTCATGTTACGTTATATAAGAATTGGAAAAGAGGGTGAAATGCAGCAACTTGTGTGACAGCTAGCGAAAAACGAGAGTACTGTGATTTGGTGGCGAAAATTCAGCGCTGTGAAGAAACAGACATGTATAAACTTTTTATACTTTTGATCTCAATCAAGAACTGTGTATTTATCTTTAGCAACACCGCCGCTATAATAACAATACTAATAAAGCCAAACCTGAGATTTACTTGGGACTCTTTGCTATTAAAAAAAACAAAACAAACAAACATCTTTGAAACCAGCTCAGTTACACTCAGGAAAAAATATAATAAACAAAAAAAAAAACATGGCAAACTGCAGTGAAAACGCTCGTAAATTCAACCTGAAGGTCTCTTATATACTCATAAAGTCATATATATTTATATAGATCATCTATATTACAACCACAAGAGAAAATAAGGAATAGCAGCTTGTCTTTTCTTTTCTCTGTACAAGATGAACATGGGGACCATATAAAAAGGTAGAAAAAGTCACACCCAAACAAAAAAAAAAAACGGGTGTAAATGCTATTGAAAATCATAAAAAAAAAAAAAAAAAAAGTACAACCACCATGACTTAGTGTTTTGACGTCAATTGGCAACATTTTGCGACAATTTCTGGCTCAGATTTTAATTTCAAGACAAAAAAAGTCTAAAAATTGGGACTGAAGTATCAAAATGTCGTTTTGCAGTTTTTTTGTGTGTGTGTCATTTTCACACCTTTTTGTTATTTTAACAGGCAAAAACAATGTATGTATGCCATGTATCCTGCTGAAAACCAACAACAAAAACTTGAATCACACGACCATGACTCATTTTGGAAGTGTTCTGACATGCATTGGCAACAATTTGTGGCTCAGATTTTCTGATGTGAAGAACAAAAAAGTACCAACAAAAGGTTACTTTCCACAGCGATAGTTTTTTTTGTGTACATTCTTGCAGCATTTGTTTCTCTCTGCATTATCGTACCAATGAAAACAATAACCGCAACACAGAGGACCTCCCTTGGGGGTATCAAAATGTAGTTGTTTTTTTGCACCACATTAAAATTTTTTTTATTTTTTTAATTCATTACCGTACTGGCGGGAACATGGAAGACTTCCATCGGCGATGGCTGACCTCTTGAAAACGACTGATCAATCAAGTCATACTCGTGTTATTGAGTGAGACTTGTGATGTCGATTAACAGCACCCTTTGTGATGACTTATCAGATTTCAATGTCGACACAAAATGGAGACTCAAATTTTTTTTTTGTCATTTTGTGCATCGTTATCGTACCAATCAGCAACATGGAGGATCTTGTCTCTGTATCTGTAACACCTCGTCTTCGTTTAATGATCTTGAAAACATCCCCAAAAATACGGTCGTGTTTTGAGTTTTTTTTTTTTTTTTGTATGTTTGGATATAGATTTGTAGCTCTTTGTGGCAACAATTTGAGGCTCAGAAAACTGTTAAAGAAAAACTTTTTTGGGGGGGAGGGGGGATGCTCTTTTTCGTTACAAACTGGCAGAAACCTTGAGGACATCCCTCAGCCGAGAATAAAAAGTTTTTACACGTTATTTTTCCCCAAACGCTTTCATGCCTATGCATGTCATTATCGTACCAATCAGCACTATGTTGGCAGAGTAACCAGAAGTTGTTTTTCTCGTCACGTCGTTTCTCGTACCTACAAGTATTTGCACCGTTTTGCATAATTTTCACGTTGTTTTTTTGTCATTTTTTCCTGTTCTCATAAATTCTCTTAAAAAACGACTGAAAAGGAAAGTCATGGTCGTGTTATGAAGTTTTTTGTTTGTAAGAGTGTTTCGACGTTGATTCGCAGCACTCAGCGGTGGTTTGTGGCTCAGATTTTGATGTCAGTACAAAATGAATCATCAAAATGGAGACCCGAGTATCAAAATGTAGGTTTTTTTTCACCTTGTTCTTCGTGCCTTTTTACGCCGTTTACCATATCAACCAGGAGAAAGGCAGCAACATGGATGAGCTCCATCTAAGTGCTTCTTCTCCCGTTAGGTATGCATCTATAATTCCTGTCCAAAAATGGACTGAAATCCTCATAGAAAGCACTCCTTGTTTTACTTATAAAAAAAAAAAAAAGAAGTAAGAAAGCGATTATAAAACAAGCAACTCCCTCCAAGGTGTTTTTTCGGCAGCAAGGAGGCAGTGTTGCATCTGGTAGAACAACAACAAAAAAGGTGGAATTACAGCAGAATAGGTTTAACATCTCACGAGTCTTTGCTCCATCCAATCAGCAGGCAGACGACTGAGGGAGGGGCATGGCACGCTGGTTTTTGCGTCCCCCGTTCATGTGTGCGTAGGGCGGCAGCTCGTCTAGGGTCGCCTGCATGGCGGCCACCGAGCCGGTCCCGTTGGGCGCCGCCCCCGCCGATGATGAAGACGTTGACGACGACGTCAAGCCGTTAGCCGCTTGGTGCCCGACGGGCTCCTTGTCCGCGCAGGGCCGGGTGGGCGAGCCGGGGGCGAGCGAGGGCCCGGGTGGAGGGTGGGAGCCGGGCGAGGGCGGCGTCTGCAGCGGTGTGTCCAAAGGGACGTCGTCCATGTTATCTGGGTGTTGTTGGGGCGGGGGCGGGGGCGGGCCATGGGCATCGGGCGGCTTGTTGTCGGCGCTGTAGAAGAAACTAACCTCGCAGAAGGACGGCTCCAGCTCGTCCTTCACGCTGCCGATGATTTCCACGAAAGACGGACGCATCTTGGGGTTGTACTGCCAGCACATGCGCATCAGCTCGAACCTGCATACACACACACACACAATCAAATCAAATTAGGCTTGGTTGAGATAAGCATCCAAACACATTCAATGGGATTTACCGCATCTAAACGCACAATCTGGATCTAATCCAGATCAAACCATTTAGTAAATTTACGGAAGAGGAAAAAGTTTGGCAGGATTCTCACTTTATTCTCAGAATTGAAAAGTGAGAAGGCTGACTTTGTGATGTAGAGCTAAATCAGAATTCTGAAATTAAAGTCAGAATTCTCCCTTTAAAGTCAGAATCCTGCCAACCTTTTCTTCCTCTTCACTGGCCCTAATCCTCTTCCGTAAAAGCTTCTGTTTCTACATACATTGCAAAATTTTACATCTCGTGTCTGCTTTTGTGACTGCCACCCAACTTTTTTCTGTAATGGCTACTTTGACATCAAAACTGCACAAATACGCAAATATGTCACTTGGTGTGCTCTGTCATGACTGAGGCACAACTTTTACAACAAAACACACACACACATACTGTAGATCAAAGTAGCTGTTTTTGAATAGCCGTCTTTGGGACTTACAGCATGTCGGGACAATTCTGCGGTTTCTCCAACAGGCCTCCCTCCATGACAAAGCGCAGCACCTGCTCGTTGGACAGGCCCTGGTAGGGCTGCTCTGACAGCGTGGCGATCTCCCACAAGACCACCCCAAATGACCTAAACAGAGACAAATGTGCTTTTGAGGGCTTATTGGTGGCACTGCATGAGGTCGGCCTTCGAGACCCGAGCATTTAGGGGGGGAAACTGCTTTTGATCAGCTGTCCACTGTAGTGGTTTGATCAAGACTATTTTTCATATACAATAATGCAAGTAGACTCACCAGACGTCAGAATTGGTGGTGAAGACGCCGTCCTTCAGAGACTCGGGTGACATCCACCGGACGGGAAGCAAGCCCTTCCCGCCTTTGCGATAGTAGTCCGTCTCGTAGATGTCTCGCGTCATGCCAAAGTCTGCACACAAACACACACAGGCATCAACAGTTTGCTAAATCGTCATCGAAAACAGTAAAGGTCACAAGTTCTTGCATAGAAAACACAAACATCGTCAAGTCAATATGAACGGTGGGCGTGGCAAACGGTTAAGGTTACGGCAACTTTGACCATCACTCCAAAAATGAGCGTCATTAAATTCCTCCGGGACATTCCTGAGAAATTGCGTCCCGTCCCCCCTTACCGCCTATCTTGACGGTGAAGTCCTCGGCCACCATGCAGTTGCGTGCCGCCAGGTCTCGGTGCACAAACTTGCTGGCGTTGAGGTAAGCCATGCCGTCCGCGATCTGGCCAGCCATCTGGAGCATTTTCTTCAGGGGCGGCAGGGACAAACTCGACCACTGCTGCTGCAGGAAATGCACAAAGGGGAGGGGATCAATATGGAGACAGTGGAGAACAATATTGCAGCGTCCAAAGCAACATTTAACGTTAGCATGTGTGTGATTATTTTTTTTGCAAGGCCCACAGAATATTGTGTTCTATGACTATAAAAACATGGAACCTACCAAAATAAAGATTAGAATTCTACCTGTTTCCGTTTTTGCAGCAATTAGCATTAGCATTTTTTTTTGCCATTTTCGGTCCACCACATCTAACTCTCGTGAACCTTTTTGTATGGTTTTGTTTCTTATTACCTCTTTGGGTCGGAGGGAGCGCAAGTAGCTCTTGAGGTCTCCGCGTGTCATCAGCTCCATGATGACCAGGGTGGGCTGACCCTGAGACACCACCCCCAGGAGACGCACCTATCACAAAAGGAGTGTGAACAACAAAAGAATGTACGCCATGAAAAAGTGTGTATATGTACTCTATATGTGTGTGCGTACCACGTGATGACAGTTGAACTCCTTCATGACGGAGGCCTCGTTGAGGAACTCGATGCGTTCCCGCATGCTGGCCGACTCGTTCACTGTCTTAATGGCCACTTGCGTCTCGGGTTCGTCCTTCACCACGCCCTTTGCGATGCCCTCGTACACCATGCCGAACGAGCCCTGGCCCAGCTCGCGGCTGAGGGTGATCTTCTCGCGCGCCACCTCCCATTCGTCCGGCACGTACACTGTGCAGGGGGAGAAAAGCCGGTAGCCTTAAAACAAACGCTCACCGCGGGTTTTAGACTGCAACTCAACTCCCCAAGAAGCCACCCATATAGTAAACTCAACTCTTTCACAGGGTCCGACATCGGGACTAGCATTAGCATTGTTCCTCGCCGCCATTTCATGGTCCCGTTGCCGCTGTTATTAATCTATTTAGTGGCTAGCTGAAGTTAAAAAAACAAGCTATGTATTGTTACTAGGGATAAAGTACATATACCAGGTATCAGTATCGGGCCGATCCCAGGCCACATTTTGTCAGAAAGACTGGGGGGAACGAAAGTTTTGTTCCGTCTTGTTCGTTTCCCGTGTGTCTCTTTATGAGCAGCACCATTTTGGTGTGCGTTACTGACAAGAAGTAAGTATTCTTGTTGCAAGTAATATCACCTTTATCTGTGGTTCAAAGTGTGTTATATATGTTTGCCGTCACTTCACCGTGTTTAATTGCCTCGTTTACGTTTGCCACGCGCTAAATTGCCTATTAACGTCCTCTAGCTGCGGTGCTAAAAATACGGCCCTCACAGACGCTAATTATAGCTCTTATATATTTGTAATGAACGGAGAACGTGAAAACAGGAAACGGAAATACAGAGCAGACCTACGATTTAAAAGCATGGGTTTCAAAACAATATATAATTAAACATCACACACTAAACAATGTGAGGAATTCTTAAGATGGTAGATATTACTAAATTACTTGAAGCCCTTTTGTATTGAATTGAATTTCACTTCACTGTATTCCTTAAAAAGAAATTGTAAAACCACATATTTTGATTGGACTTCTTTTTCTGGCCACTGGGTTATTTGTTTCATCTTATTTATTGATATTTTTTTTAATTCATTTTATTGTGTGCTCTTATGCAAAATGACTTTTATGAGAAAATTGAAACAATACAATTGCCATTCAATTTTAAGGAAATTTTGCTGTAGTATTTTTTTAAATTATCAGTCATTGTTTTTTCGACATTCAGCATAGTTCTCCAATTGGGTCCTTAAGAAGCCGTCTTGAACAATTTGGGAACTAGCAGAAGGGCCATCTATTGTACTCACTTTCAGCCGCACTGAAGTATTCAGGGTTGACCGACGCGTACAGAACTCCATTTCCAAGCCGATCACTGTTCCTAACGGCAAATAAACAAGTGTCAATCACAAAGCACACCAAATCAATAGTTGAATAAAATGTCAAATAGATACTTAATGGTATGTGGAAGGTAAAAAAAAAAAAAGACGTTTAACCATATTGACAGTGCTCATCATGAATTCTGCAAAATAATATAGCCTACACAGCCAAATTAATATTCATGGAAATCTTATCAATTGGATTGATCATTTGTCTAAACATACTGCATTTCACGACGACGCACCTTTTCCTGTTCAGAGCGAAGATTGCACCGACGAGGAGGCAGATGACCAAGATGATTGAGATGGGGGCTAATATGATGGCGTAGATGAAGTTTTCATAACCTGATGGGTTAAGTATACAGTAGTCAATATTTTAGCTGATACACAGTATACTGACTATTAACTCATTCACTCCCAGTCATTTTCACTGAAGCAACCCCCTTCGCTCCCGGCCGGTTTACTGGATTTTGACAGATTTTGCAAGGCCCACAGAATATTGCGTTGTATTGCTATAAAAACATGGAACCTATCAAAAGAAAGATTAGAGTCTCTTCTTTCATCAGGAAAAAAAGTATATTTCTATCTGTTTACGTTTTGCAGCAATTAGCATTGGAATATAGCTAAGTTTCATCATTATTCACAAATCTGTTTAAAACACTGGGCAAAAGAGCCTTTTTTTCAATATGGCCATGCTTGCTCTTATACTCTGCTGCCACCTGCTGGACGTTTTTGTAATAACTACCAACGCTTTAAGCGTTTTATAAGCCTTCTGTATGCTCTAGCACAAAAAAACATATACATATGTTTTGGGGACCATGGCAATATTTAAAATAGAACGTTTTGATACGTTTTTGGGAGCAAATGAGTTAAGAGTGTGTTAATGTGTGTCTTACGTTCAGAGACATAGAGAGCTATCGGTCGCGTCCAAGATCCGTTCCCAGCCAACGACGTCGCTCGGACCCTCAACGAGTAGTTGCCCGGACTTAAGTTAGACAGACGGATGCCACGCTGCGTCCGATACAGTTGACCCGACACGCACTCATGCTTCTCAGTCTGACACACACGCGCGCACACACACAAACAAAAGGAAACAGACAGATACGTAACCAACCAGACCCTTACATGGGGAAGAAAAATCTCAAAGCGGAACAGTGGAGTATATTATTGTCGTTACCTCTGTGCTCAGTTTAAACTTGATCTCGTACATGAGGATAAGGCCGTTGGGGTGAGATGGCTCCGGCCAGCGTAGGAACACAGAGTCTTCCTGGCCATCCCAGGACACCAGGCCCGGAATGTCATCCGCCTTTTCTGGAAGTGAAAAGAGCACAGACACTCAGAACCACGTCGGCTTCAATACGCCAGGGTTGGGCCAGGTTTGGCATGGGAGCCACGTAAAACCCGCTCCATAATTTCATTTTGCCCACCAAGCATTTACATGATCAGGACTCCTATTGTAATTTAGCCGTTTTTCCACCAATTCAATTGATTAATTATAATTCATTATTATATAAGTGGTTATTATTGTTAATGTATAAAAATAACAAAAATCTTAGTGTAATCTAACCTTCTTTTGACTTATATTATTTTTAACAAGCAATTTCACATAAAGTACTAGTAAAATAAAGAATAATTTTTTAATGGGATTCAAAAAAAATCAACAAAAAATAATTAAATATAAAAATATACTAATTACTATTCTACTATTAAAAATAATTACTGTATTTTACATAAAATAAAAAATTTTGAGTAAGAATTATTTTTTTAGTTAGTTGTGTAAAATAAATTATAAAGCATAAAAATTAGCATAAATTACCATTTTATTATGAAACACAAATTTTAACTAAGTATACTAACTCTGCAGTTAGATTTCCTTGTTTTTCTAAAATACAACATTAACAACTTTAAATCTTATTTCACCCAACAATGTTTTGCCAATTATTATTAAATTATTAAGCAATGCAATTAAAACCAAGAATAACGTCCTGTAATAAATAACTAGTTTATAATAAAATACAAAAATAAGGATTTTACATTTTAATATTTTTTTCTTAGGATTTTTGCCATAAACAACCAGTGAACTTGATAAATACTGTTAACGGAAAGAATCGTATAACATAATATTCTGAAAAGTTCACTCCACAATTGCAATTATTATTTTTTTTACCCCATCCATCTAAATGTGGCTCATGAGCAGCATAAATGTCCCCACCATTAGGTTAGACAAATGACAACTAATTGTGTTCCACTAACCTGCCGGTCTGGTTCTGGAGAAAACAAACTCAGCGGCGCTGCAACGCTGCACCTGTCGATTGCAGGCGTGAACGTCGATGCGGTATACGGTGAACGGCTGTAAACCGAAGATCTGCAGCTCCCGTTCCGTCACCGCTTGTTCCACAAAATCAAACTCTCGCTCCGCCAGCTCCGGGTCGGTGCCGCTGCTGTTGCCGGCAGCCTGCAGGGGAGAGACGGTGCTGGTGTTGGAGTGAGGCCGGTGCTGGCGTCGCGAGTAGGTGGCGTTGGCGATGTTGAATAGATCTCGACGACGGCGATCAGGTGGCCTGGAAAGACAGATTTCAAGATTCAGTACTTGAGGCCATTTTTGGTAGGCCGTAATGAGTAAACCCACAACAAATTGATGAACCTGTGGTCTGAAAAGACACAAGAAGTCTGGCCTTTTGGCACATTTTTGCTACAAAACAACATTGGGTAGGACATATTTTGTTGTATCTATGGCCACCACAGTCACTCAGTCAGGGCGTGTCTTCAATTGGCTGCATTCCATAACGTCACAGTCCATGGAGTCAAACAGCCCAAGAACAGTGAAGATTTTAGGTGGCAAAAATATTGAACAGATTCAATATTTAAGATGGCCGGCCCGACTCGTTTTGGACTCAATTTTTGTAACAAATAGTCTTACAAGACCAACAGACATAAGCATAATCTTGTAGAACAATCTTTTAAAGTGGTTGCTCAGGAACAGGCAAAACCGGGACAAAAACAGCGGATTGTCTTTATGTGCCGGCCTAAGGCGCGCCACCCTTATTTTTCACAAGGGGGTGCCAGTTCATTCCTGCTCCCAGCTTTATTTATTTAATTTTGTGACACTTTGATCATGTTTGCATGATTTCAATTTTTTTTTGTACATTTGTTTTTAGTGTGTGTGGGTGGGAGAGGGGTGTGTGCCATCTATGTCGGTACGCCAAAGGGGGTGTGTGGGTTAAAATGTTTTTGAAAGACTGATCTCAAGGGGAAAAAGGAAGTGGGTTGTTTTTTAAAAAAAAGCGTCACAGGTCTGTTGTTGGTTATTTGCGAGCAGATGTCAGATGCAGTGAGGTTTGTTGTTCACTTTGGATCCATGTTGGTCTCACACTAGTCTTTCAGTGTGCGTGTGTGTGTTCCAGTGAGTCATCGAGTTGTTTTCAATGCTTTCCAGCCTCAGGGGGGGAGGACAACTAGTGAGCGTTTTTTGTAAATAGATTCACCAAAACGGCACCAGTCATTTTTGTGGCGGGTCAACTTTGACCAAGAAAATGAAAGCACATCTGCCTGCAAAATCAAAAGCAAACCAATTTCCTCTATCTTCCCATTGAAAGAAGCTATATAGAGAATTTACAACATACAGTCAACGCCCGTTATTCGTGGTGGATAGAAAACGAGACTTGCTGCGATTCAATTATGTGTGTTGGTCTATCACATAAAATCTCAACAATATGCATTCAAGTTTGTGATTGCAAAGTCCAAAATGTGGAAAGTATCAATAGTTTTTCAAGGCACTGTAAATTATAACAAAATAATTAAAATAAAAAAAAGCTCACCTGGGTGTGAAGATGGAGTTGTGCAGGAAGTTCTCAAAGACTTTCCGGTAGGAGGCATCCGCCGCTTCTGCCTCCAAATCCTCCACCGATTTGGGGCAAGGGCAGCAGGGGCCCTTGTCGGGACCATCAGGGTCTGATTTTGTGGGCTTGGTGTCTTCGTCCTGGTCCCCCACCCCGATTGCTGCCATCCTTATAGGAATCTTCAACTCTGCAGAGGAGGATTGTTGTCATGAGGTCAGCAGTGTCAAAAAGTTCGGCCCTTCATACTTTTTTTTTTTGCGGTCCCAGGCACATTAATAAAAATAACATTTGACATAGCAACACTATTTAATAAATCCCCAATGCCGTTTGTCCCGGTTGATGAGGGGATAGACACCTGCCATGACATCAAACTGAAGGACCTTGGGCCTTTTTTTTGCCCTGTGGTACTCTAAAAGCAGATTTGGTGGTCGCTGAGGCAAAAACTCGGCCTCCTCAAGTTCACCAAAATCTACCTTTGTCTGATACTTGATGTATATGTATTTTTATCGCAAGCGTGTATACCTTTGGAGCAGTAGTTGTGCTGGTACAGTTCTCGGTCTTCGGCCTGCTGCTGCCAGCGTACCAGGTAGTAGGTTTGATTGCCGTTGGGGGACACCGGGGGCAGCCAGCGCACCACCAGCTGGGTGGAGGAGTTGGAGTAGGCACGCACGTCCTGAGGCATGGAGGGGGCTGCGGACAGATAACAGGCGGCGGCGTTTTAAATGATAACAGATTAAGTGGAAACTGAGAGGAACAGGATGAAACAAATGAAATTAATTAATTAATTTGCCAAAATATTTAGACAGATATTTCAGGCAGAGTACCATTAAAGAATTTTCAGAGGAAATTTATGAGCTGCTTGCCACTACTCCTCCGAGTGGGTTTACCTGAGGGGCTGGTACGGATGTACACCACCTTGCTCTTGGCACTGGGCACCTGCTTGTCATCCACCATGAGTGTGATGGCTTTGACGAAGACGGCGTACTGCGTCCATGGCTTCAGGCTGGACAGCAGCACGCCAGGGTCGGTGTCCTTGTCCTGGTGCAGCTCCACATCCACCATGTTCCAGCTGTTGGAGCCGCAGCCGTCCTGCCCCTCAAACTCAGTGATGTTTTGATACGGCCTACGCGAAGGCAGACGGGTATAGGGGGGGAGTTCGTCAATAATGAGTGCAACTGCACTGAGTGATCAGAAGAAGGGAGGAGACGGGAAATAGAGACGTACGCCTCTTTGTAGTAGACGATAAAGCTGATGAGGTCTCTGTAGTCTCGGGGGCGGTAGCGCTGCCAGGTCAGCTTGATCCTGGTGCTGCTGGTGGTGTTGGACTTGAATTGCAGGATGGTGCTTTCGCCTGAGGGGGTAAAAGACAGTTCTTGAATCAAAGGGAAATCTTGCATTGACCTTAAAAGTCATGAGGTTCTCAGGGGTCCTTGATGTGTTTTTTCCCCCCCCACTGCACAGTGCCGTCCGCAGCTCAGTTTAGAGTATCTCAGCAGAGTGTTACAATAAATGGAATTAAATATTGTCTAAGAATTGGGGTAAAAATATGAGAAAATACAAAAATATTATATAGCTAAAACAACGGGTCTCCTGACGGCGGTGTTCGGTTTAGGTGAACGGTATGAGATTTTTTCTAATAGGTTTTCTGGTGAGCTAACAGATACACGCACGCACGCACATACACATTCTCACCCACACACACACACACAAAAAAAAAAAAAAAAGAGCAATGATGACATTTCCGAATGAACAATACTGAGCTCTTAAAAAAAAAGAAGAAAAAAAATATATATAGCTAAAACAAATATATACGAAAACATTAGAGTAAACAAAAAAATACATAAAAACGGGAAACATTTGAACTGCTTAGCACGTACAGCTGGCTCGGTCGCCGTTGTTTCGGAAGTCACTTCCGTCAAAGCGCCCCGCCAGGCCAGTCTGCTCCCACATCTTCTGGATTTCCGACAAGCAGAGCTTGGGGTTGGCCCGGAAGAACAGCTTCCCGTTCCTGATGGTAAGGTTGTGCTGCTTCCAGTCCCACAGGTACTGCAGCTGCTGGTTGTCGAACGCCGAGAAAGCGTACATGCTAGCGGGGCCAACGAGGAAGGAGTCATCATTCAGTTGCATGTAAACTCCATAATCAGGGTATCACCAGCTCAAAAGTAGTAATACAACCATTTCATGCATAGCCCCCCCATTACTGCTTCTAGTCCGAAGGATTGAGTAAGTGAGCATAAGTAATGAGCAGCACATGCTAGGCTACATCAGATTCTGCAATCCTTTAAATCTGCCTTTTTATTAGGAATCGGGTCTAAATCGGCCAAATGCACCTGGTTGTAATGTGGATAATCATAATCGCCCGTGTCTGAGGGCGGTCAGGGATGTTTTCTACATTTTGACAACCACCTTCTGAGCATACGTTTCTACTGCAAACAAATAAAGTCATGTGGCAACTCCGCAGCATTCTTGCTCATTACCAGACACATTCCAATCCGTTTCGTCACCATTAATCTTGGAGCACCAACGGGGAAAATAAGATCCGGGGAGAAGGGCAAGGGGGGCGGGAGGTGGCAATGTGGCTTTTTATGATACGTTGGGTACCACCTAGACATACAGGAAGGACCGCAATGTAGAGCCTTGAGACAGAAAGATTCTCGTGAGCTCAAGGAGAAACAAGGGGAGGATGTTTTGCTGCAGTGGTAAGATAGTTTCTTGATTTGATTGAGACGAACTTTACGGAATAACAACTAAACCGGTATTATTAATTTGAGTAAAATGAAGCCAACTACAATTAACATAATGATGCAAAAATAAAAAAAACACTGGGTCTTAGCTTATTTGATTTGTTTGTGTGTTCTTACTCATCCAGGAGTTCCTCGCCCTCGATGTATCGCAGGCTGCGCAGGAAGGCCAGCGAGCTGAGCGTGTGCGAGTGTCGGATGCGCACGTAGCCCGTCACCCTCTGGATCAATCCCGTGAAGCTCTCCAGCTCGGCCACCATGTTGTCTGTTGAGACACAATGTTAAAATACACTCACACACTTAATATTTATCATTGCACTTTAAAAATTTTTTTTATTTATGACTTAAAGTTAGGAAATTACACGGTCCTCAGACTTTCCGAGATCCTGGTCTAGACTGCATATGACATCACTGCGGATTGTAAAAAGTGTTTTGCTCTCATATGTTTACCTCAGAGCCACCAAGCGGGAAATCAGCTCCACTTCAAAAGTACTGGAACGGTGAGGCCAGTTCCTTTATTTTATGCTGTGATGCAACACATCGGTAATAGATGGCACGACTGTTTAGCAGTTCTGAGGTTAAAGATGCGATATTGACTCTCACTCCTTATTTGGAGTTTGCATGTTCTCCAGATGTGCGCATGGGTTTTCTCTGACTTTTCCAAAAACATGCATGTTTAGACTCTAAATTGTACATAGGTGTGAATGTGAGCATTCATAGTCCTGTCTTTATGTGCCCTGTGATTGACAAGCGACCAGTCCAGGGTGTACCCAAATATGGGGGTGGGGTTGTCCATTAGAGATGATTATTTGTTAAATTGTGGCCTAATACAGTACAAATTATTTTTGTACCGTTTTCATGGCACAAAAAAAATCCCAGTACAGCACAAAACTATTAACCTTGCCAACAAGCTGAATTCTCGCGGTAATTCCGGAACTAACCGACTTTGACAACTACTGTACACGAAGGGCTGTACACTTTAAATGGACTGGACGCTATTTTCTGTCCGTTAAAGTCTGAGTACGTTGGTTTCGGGTCCATAAAAATCGAGGTTCCAGTGTACATCTTAGCTATCCGTGCCGTGTGCTTTGACTGCGTGTCAAATAGTGGTAAGAAGCCAACATCAATGTGGTGTACTTACGTCCTCTGCGGATGTTGATGTGCAGGTTGCCTTTGATAACCGTACAGCCTTTCAGGGACTGCGCCGCGTCCACGGAGTCAATCACCTTCTCCTCACACACTTTATCGCACAGGCCGTCGCAGGCGGTGCAGGACATGCTGGAGACAGACATATGGACAAACACAGGACTAAAACATACAGTCCTGCTTTCAAATTATTTTTTTTATTTTTTTTACTTACTAGCAGTTTAAAGTCTGAAAAAAAGGAGGTTCCCTAGCAACTAGCCATAGTGGGATATTAATACATCTGTAATATTTTTCACATGTTGACATGCTAATATTTCTCAACCAGAATGGAGAGTTCATTTAATTGGTTATAAGTAGCTTAGCCCGCAGCCCAAAAACTCCAATCAGTGACAGTCATCAAGTTAAAGTCACCATTA
Source organism: Leptonotus elevatus (assembly GCF_054856555.1). NCBI lineage: Eukaryota > Metazoa > Chordata > Actinopteri > Syngnathiformes > Syngnathidae > Leptonotus > Leptonotus elevatus. Next base: position 2,671,260 of record NC_141241.1, on the reverse strand, counting down.
TCAAAAATTTTCGACAAAATGCTGCAATGTTATACATACCTAAAACAAAATTTGTCACAAAGATATAAAAATTCTTGCACTCTTAAATGTAAATTAAAGGCGGGCTGGGCTAAGCTAGATGCAGTGCGGCAGGCTCACCTGTTGGGGGTGGTGCGCGTATACCCGAAAGGGCATTCCGACATGCACTCGCCCTCGTGGATGACGAAACTGTCGTAGTCCGGCAGGTGGACTCTGGAGCAGAGCTCGGCGCTGACGCAACGCCAACCCTCGAACTTGTAGGTGCCAGGCGGACAGTCGGCCACGCAGCGGCCCTGGTGGTAGTAGTGCATGCAGGCGGCGCAGGAGCCGTCGCTGCCTGCCACGATGCAGCTGCCCAGGCACTGCGCGTGGCAGCAGTCGCCGCTCGCTGTGCACGCTCGCCGCCCGCACTTCTCCGGGCACTCTGATGGTGAAACACAGAAATGAAAAACATTTCAATGCAAAAATGACTTTTTTAAATTGCTTATCTGCAAATAGTTGGGTTTCTGGAGTAACTGAAAAAACGTATTTAAAAACAGATGCCTATGTTTCTCACAGACATTTGTTGACTGAGCACTTTGTGACAACAAACAACTACAAACATCCCCGCTTAGTATACAAATTGTTCAATCTGCTGTAGTGAGGGTCTCCGCATGTTCCAATATGAGGACAAGTAACGAATAAGAAGCATAATTTACAGTCTCCAGGCGGAATTAACCGATTGCACAATACGTCCAACCTCACTTTGGAATTGGATCTGTTCGAAAAGACTTGAGATGAAAAATATGTAGTGAAAATGATGTCACACGTTTGCATTAACCATGTGTGCGTGTTTGGTGTTTAAACAGGCTGCGTCGTGAAGTCATGGGAAATTATGTGCTGTTTAAGTGATGCTGATTGATATGACGCACATGCTGCCTCTCTAAGACCCACTTGCGCTAAGAGTGTTTTATTTATCCTCAAGAAATATTCAGCTCAGTTCCTGAGGGGAACATCATTTTGGGAATTTTCAAAATGTAAAAAAAGAAAAAGCAGCCCTCGACACAAGTTTCACCGATAAACATGAAACTGGATGGACATGGTCTATCTAAACAAGAATATGAAAAAAGTCTCAAGGATCCAAACATGACATGAAACAGAAGATCTGCCATCTTCATTTGAAGTAAACATTTTGGGGTGAATTACAAGGCTTCACCCAAATAAGTCCCAATCAGAAACAAAGAAAAAAACGGATGGACAAGTCTATAACACATGGAACAAAAAAGTTTCATTGACCCGTGACATAAATTGAACAATGTAATGTGTGCGGGCCATGGAATCAATAGTCGGCAAGTAAAGTAAACTCAGATGTCAACACAACAACAAAGTCATTCCCTTAACATAAAAACAACAAACACAAAAAATATTTCTAAGCCAACTGAACCCACAAAGCCACCCGATGGACTTGCAGTCTGTCCAACTTGACGACAACACATCATCAGTCAGTGACCATGAGGTGACCTTCACCGCTCCACCAATCAGAACCTTCCAAACTGTGTGGTCCCATCAGCCATTCAGCAAGCTGTTTTTGTGGTCGCGCGTCTCTCTTTGGCACACAATGTTCTTCCTCTCCCCACGCCCACCCTCCCTTAAGCCTCCTTAAGCAACCCTGTGACCTTACGGTAAGTTAAAAAAAAAAAAAAAAATGGTGACTAAAGAGCTGGGGTAAGAAAAAGGGCGGGAACCTGCTGCAATACGCAAGTCTGACAAATAATGGATACCAGCTTTTGTGCTAACGCGTTGCAGGGCTGCTGCGACACAGGAAGAAATACGGGATGGGAGAAGGTGGAGATAAGGAGGGTGGAGGAGAAAAGTCGTTTCACATGGTGGGCTTGCCTCCAAAAACGCTGAGGGTGGGACTGCCAGTAGGGGGAGTCGGCAAGTTATTCTCAAAACTAGTTTCACCCCCATAGGAAATATTGGAAATAGGGTTAAACTGTCACCATCACACAACTTTCAGTAATCTTGCAATGTTTAAGCAATTCTAGCATATATAATAGTCATGCAAATAAAAAATGTAAAAAGTCCAAATTTAAAGATAACATTTAAAGAGATGTTAACCACTAGAGATGACTGGTATGTTTTTTTTTCCCAGGGTTGATACCGATACTGATTATTTGTAGACTGTCAAGGAGGCCGGTAATCGATATTTGAAGCCGATGTTTATTTTCAGTAAAAGTTTTTTTTTTTTCCCGTGTTAACTGTGCGGGGTTGTGCAATTGGCGAAAACATTTTTCAACTATTAACATTGCTGAAGTGTCTTAAAGCACGTGTTTATTTACCATTTTCAAATGTGCTAAATTTCATTACCTTTTTATATCTTAGATTTTGTTTTAAAATTCTAAAAATAAATTGATAAATAAATACAAGTTCAGGGAGCTCCCATGATCATCATGTATTTAAAAGTTAAATGAAAACTTAAACAAGTAAATACCGCAGCTCCCTATAGTTATGTTAAACTTGCATGTATCTTTGTTTTAATTTCAAAGAAAAACAAAAGATGCAGATAGTCCCCAGGGTCAGCAGCATTTATCGGTCATTAGATTTCAAAAAATGGCAGATACACTGATTATTGGCCCGTCTGATAATCCCCATTAACGACGCCTTAAAATTAAAATTAAGTAAAATTGCTTGCCCTCTGAAGAAAAAAATTCAGAACTCAGAAATAGTAGGAGTACTATAAAGCTAACATTAAGTAAAACGAGTCCGTTTCATTTACTGACTGCAAAGCTATTTTCCCTTTCTTTTTTTTCTTTTTTTAAACTGTCCTATTAGGCTGCGTAGTCATGCAGAATAGAGTATCTGTATACTTTTTCATGCCAGAACAGATTTTCTGTGGAACTGGGGAGTTTGATATACTGCCTATGTGTTTATTTGTACTGTAATGGGGTTTGATTGGAAAATGCAGTTGGGCAGAATGTAAGAGAATAGAAGGTTTGACAGTCATCAAGAATGATCAATGCAAACGGTGCTCACTTCTGAGCTTTATGGCAAAAGCTGCGATTTGGTTTTAATTTTTTTTTTTCACCTTATCATGGAGTGTTGTGTGTAGAAATTATATATATATATATATATATATATATTTTTTTTACTGCAATCAGTTTCGGGTTAAGGGTGTGTAACATAAAAAGCGGGGGGGTTGTGAAAAGTTTCCGAATACAAAACACTGTACAAAGCATGACTGATGCTCTGATTAGCAGAGTGTTTACCTTTTCCATTCATTTGTTAGAGAACGGTGTGGATCAAAAAGGATTCAGTCACAAATGCCTGCCCGGCGGGAAAGTATTCTGGGAACTCCACATCGGTCGCCAGCCAAACAGCGAGAATGTTTCTGGTCCGTTGCATCCAAATTAAGCTATTGTCGCGGACCCTAAATGTACGGCGAAAACAAGCAGACTCTTGGTCCTCGTCGATGGTGGTCTGTGTCTTTCCAATTTGTTCATGCTTGGTTCCCATCCGAGGATGATTCCTGCCTGATGCCGAGCTGAACAAACCTGCCCTGACTAGAACGCTACACGAGAACGTCCGTGTGATCACTACCGCCAATGGTGGTGGTGTTTTCCATTGACTGAGCTGCCCAGGTGATAAACACTAACAGGCCCACAGGGATTCTTTAACTTTCTATATGACCTGGATTGCAAATTAACACTTACCCTCCCTTTTTCCCAAAGAAGAGCCGAGCCATTATATCTTAATTTACAACCGGCGTAATGTCATTTGATACCTTTTCATGAATAGTTTGTGATTATTGATTAAAGATAAGTTGAATGTGGAAAAAATGTACATTAAACCTTTACAGGTGAACCTAATTTGAACGTTTTCAAAATTGTTCAATTAAGTATTTTATGCATAACTTTCTGTTCTACAGCAAGGAGCTAAAAGGTGAAATTTACAACAGGTGTTGTTGAAATTACCACAATTCAACCATTTTTTTTCTGTGTGTATGTGTGTGTGTGGGGGGGGGGGCATTTTGGAAAATGCATGTTGGAAGCTTATCACCTGTTTTTTTTTTAAATAATTTTTTAGATTACATTTTTAATTGATTTATTGTTCCCAATGCATTTTAATGGGTGTCAATTATATGCGGATTCCTACTATTCCCTATCCCCGCAAACAGCGGGGTACCACTTTTTTGCTTTAAGTTTGGCATTAGATGGTAGGCACTAGGCAGTTTAGTTTGGGTTTTTGCAGAATTGGATCGACATGCAGGAAAATCGTAGTACCTCAATAATGTTACAATTTTGAGAGAGTTCACTTTTGTAGGGAAAAAAACACACACACAAAAAATAAGGTCTCGCACTTAATGTTGGTTTGCTGTTCAGCAATCTTGTGCCATCCTTAGTAATGCTAATTTTGGTTTTGGGTTTTTTGCCTCAACGCCAATGTTTAATAGTGCAGTATAAAAATATATATATATTAAAGCGCACATAATTTACACGCATTTTATTTAAAATATCATTTTTGTCATACATCTGGTTAGGAAGTGCGTGGTCCTACGTGGCCTCCCCTAGTATCACTGATAAAAAATTGTGGCCCTTTCCATCGTTTAAGTTGCCCATGACTGGCTTAGAGTGTCATCAGCAGGTTGCAACAGAGATGATAGAGTCACAGAAAGGCAGATAAGTTGATGTCAAAGTCACTGAGCCTAACACATTTATTTAGCCACCCTTTAGTTTGGTCTCTTGACATCCAGAACCGTGACTTAGCTGTAGTCCAATCCCTATTTAATCGTGATGGTTGTCAAGACAATTTGGGAGAATCTTCCCGACTTTGAGCTGTCTGGAAATCGGTCTCAATCAAAATAAATGGGGCCATTTGGTTGTCTTGTCCCATTACTAACACTAAGTTTCCACCAATAGACTGCATTGTCTTGGTCAGATTGGTCCTGTGTAAATATTTTATGGAAGACAACAGCATCTGTAAATCTTGTCTACAGCAATGCTTTTGTTTTTATCTTGGTATCTTGATGTTTGATGACTCCTGGCAAGCCAAACACAAACACACATTCCACTTGACAGTGTGTTACGTCTTTGCTGTCATCTTTATTGCTCGGAGCACTTTGGCGCCGCCGTCTCATGGATGTGACCCGCTCCGACGGACATCCAGATGCCATGTCGTTCATCGGCCGGGTCGGTCATTTCTAGAGCTGCGAATTGACTTTAAATGGAGATCTGCGTCCTAATAATGCTAGTTGGCCCCAGCAGTTAGCAGACACGCTGCTGGCGGCATCAAACATTGAGCTGCCTTAAACACTGACAAACTGTCCGATGCAAACAGAGCCGGCTTTGTGTGGGACTGGAAACAGTAATAAGTGGGCACATTGTGTTTTCTGTCCATCACCAATGCTGTTGCAGTGTTTATGGAGACTGCGCCAGTGCTGTTTATTTTCCCAAATTTGCTTGATTACTGAAACACACAGAGAAGCCAGGGAAATGTGTGGTGATGTCCTTAACAGACCTTAGGGATTTGTACTTGGTTAAGTTTTAGCTCGTTAGCTGGTACGTTTTTGTACTCACCGTTTACTGGAGAGAAGTACTCTATAAGTAAAATCTGGAGGTGCATGGATTACCAGCAAATACAAAAATAAATCAAATAAATCCATAAAGCATTGATGAATAGGACTTCACATGCTCTTTTAATGGTGAACCATTGATACAATTAAATCTGAATCCGCCCACATCCGATTGAGTATGCAAAAATGTGTCTTAATGTAGTGTCGCACATCTGTCTAGGACAACGATTCCCTAATGTGGAACATTTGGGCAAATTCTCAAGTAGCAGGTCGTCAAAATGAGATCTTGAGACATGGAATTTGCCCAAAATGGCTGCATCGATCGGTGCGTTTTTTACTGCCAAGTTTAGAAAAGATGGCGAGCAGTTGAGTTTGCAAACGATGAATCAACAATTACCAGGGGTTCACTGTACTACCGACTGAAATCTCATCACAGTTTATAGAGGTCAAAACTGAACAAGTAACGATAGTTGACATTAAATAATGTTGTTGTTGGTGAGACAATCAAAAAGTGAACACTGAATCCAGGACATCCTCTGTTATCTCCTTGATGTTGATGCCATGCCGCTTGGTGGCTTAATCTTTCCTTGTAATTCCTTGTAGCCAAAGCATTGGAGGTGACAAAGGGAAGCTATTTCACTCAGGCCCGTCTAAACAGAGCCAGCAGTTCACCTTGTGGAACTTGTTTGGAAAACACATTTGTCAGATCAGCTGACACCACTGGATAACCGGGAGACAAAAGACATTCCTGGCATCCCCCAACTGACTGCCCTGGAAAAGACATGACAAATAAAAAGTGTTGTTGTTCCCACCCAGAGCCGGCGGAGAAGCCAGACAATGAAAAAGAGGGTGTGTGAGGTTTTCAAGGAGCAATCACACCATCCAGGTAGTCCTTTATGTTTTAAGATGTCGACTGATACTGTGATATTCCAGTGTAACAGGATGAAGATAATGGCTGAAGGCATCACGATAGTTTGCACACAACTGTTCACATATTATAGTTGCCACATTCAATGCTACTTTGAATCAAAAGCAGAGATACAATGCTGAGGCCACCAAACCGGGCCCGTTAAACACTTTAGCTATGCCTAGAAATTCTGTCCAGAAATATTATAAACAGAAATGGTAATGAAGGGCAGCCTTGGCGGAGTACTGTAAACGGATCCTACCTAACGGGTAGAGATGTTACCCCATACATCCAGAGCACGCAACATGCCTACCCCCCACCCCCAACCTCTGGAAACCATCACCACGCCGGTTTTTAATGCAGTGCCACCTGAGGAAATCAATGTTGGTTTTTGGCTTTGCTGCATACATTCAGATTTCTTCAGATTCTCTCAATCTTTTGATGATATTGACCGTAAATGATGAAATCCCTAAATTCCTTGCAACTGTACGTTGAGAAATGTTGTTCAAAACTGTTGGACTATTTGCTCATCCAGTTGTTCACAAAGTAGTGAAACTCGTCCCATCCTTGCTTGTAAATAACTGAGCCTTGTGGATATGCTCCTTTTTATAATTGTGACACCTGTTTTCAACCCGTTCACATGATCCAAACAGGTGATTTAAAACATTCCTCAACTTTCACAGTCTTGTTCAGTTTTGTTCCTCCTGTCGCAGCTTTTTCACGTGTCACAGGCATCAAATATAAAAAGACTGAATATTTGCACACACAAAAATAATACTATTCATCAATTTGAACATTAAAAAGGATTTGCAAAATTTGACACAACGCCCGAACTTCATTGGAATTGTTGTTGGTACGTACAATGCTGCTGACTATTCTTTGATTGGATTCACACACACATTCACTTTTTTTGTGTTGACACGCTAAAGCAGACTGAACAATCCCTGGAATTTAATGGGAAGGACAGCGGAGCTGGCATATAAGATTCCCGTAAGGCCACAGCAGACCTTGCTGGCAACCTTAAAAGTCATGCTCATGTGCGACTTATCACAACTAGACTTCAAGGCCTGCTTGGAGCCCATCCAGTCGACCTCGTTGGCGCCGATAAAGAGTCTCAATGCTACACATGCAGCTATTGCAATAATTAATGCCAGTATCAACTCTAGAATTGACAACACAGCATAATCAATATCTGAAAATGATGGTATAAATTTAATTTAGAAATAAAGTCATTACAAAATACGGTAGGAAAAAAGAAAAAAAGTCAATGTAAATTCAGGTAAATCAAAATAAATACAATTTAAAAAAAAATCATTATTTCATATCACATTTAAAAAAAACAACCTTAAATGTGCTTCAAGTAGAGACGACATGCAAAAGCACATGGTGTCACCGCTACATACTTTTCTCATTTTATATTTTGTACAACCACAGAACAGAAGGTGAAACTTTAACCATAACCTCTGACAAGACACTCGAGCCAGTCAGAGCTCATCACAATCAGACGGTGTTTCGCGGATCCCAATCAAAGGCCGCATAATTACAGTGGCCCCGTCGCCACAACCAAACCAGCAATGTTCTCTTTCAGGCATTCCACAGATGGGTGTGACTGTTCAATTAAAGTAGCCATGAATGTCCCTGCTTTACACAGCCGACCCTATCATTAGCAGCCCAATCAGCCTCTGTGAACAGGTCGCAGGGATGTGGATTTAAAATACTGTGACAATACTGAAGCATTTTTATATAAAAACTGTGGACAAAGACAAAACCATAAAAATGAGCATTTAGCTGTACTGATGACAACTGGTGGATTATATCAACCGCAGTTACTACACACACTATTAGTTACAGATCAGCATCCTTTACCTAAACCCCTTTTAGACTGCCTGCAAAAGCTACGTTTTTCCAGGTCACTCAATGGCCTACACGTGTACATGCATATACAACAAGCCTTTCCACAGCTTCCACTACAAGACAAGAGAAAATATGTATCACTTCAACAACACTTCCCTTGAAAGCAATTACCACCTTCCTATCAGAAAGTGCTTTGGCCCCATATGGTGTCATCGTGGATACTGCCTGACCAATAATCGGTCTATGCCTACTGCAAAGAAATGCCACAATCCAAATAAATTCAAGAATAGATGAGAAGCAAATTAAATGACATATACCAGTGTGAAAGCCATTACTAAAGCTGGAGCTTTAAGACTCAGGCAAACCACAATGAGAGCCATTATCCACAAATGGAGAAAACATGGAACAGTGGTGAACCTTCCCAGGAGTGGCCATCTTACAGAAATTACCCCAGGAGTTTAGCTATGACTCATCCAGGAGGTCACAAAGGAACCTTGGACAACATCTAAACTGCAGGCCTCCCTTACCTCAGTTAAGGTCCGTTTTCGTGATTTAACAAGAAGGAAAAGCCTGAGCAAAAATGGCATCCATGGGAAAGTTCCAAGGTGAAAACCACTGTTGAACAATAAGAAAACATAAAGGCTCACAATGCATGTATACTGCAACATGGATGGATGGATGATTGTCTGCTAAATCCAAGCAGGAAAGAAAGTGTGAACTGTGCCAAAACATGCAGAATGAGCAGCACAGTGTACAAGGAGTTGAATGAGAATGTGTGATAAAGTTAATTTTTAATTCTATCCAATTATATCATTGCTGTACCTTTTTTATAAAGTATGATATTATAGAGTGTGGCGGTATGGTGGTCTACATATGCCTCCTCACTGTAAAGAGGCAGTGGGTTCAAATCCAGGCTGTTTGTGGACCCCCACCCCCACCAATTAATATTTTAATTAACTAAAAATTACAATCAAATGATTTAAATGTAATAAATTTGGTATTTTTTTCTTTTTAATTTGTGCATTCAAGTGTATTGTACTTAAAAAGTTAAATACAACAGAAGTGTATGTCCACAGTTATTCTTTCATGCACCACTAGAGGGCGACCACAACCCATTAAGGATATTACTACTACACTTGGAGAATCACTGAACACTCGAACTGTCCAGAGGTGTGACTGTCTCTCACGCTTCAGCACACCGGTAACCTAGGTGACGATAAGCGGTACACGGGTGGATGATGGATAATTTTCAGGGTGTTCGTTTTCTCGTGCTACATTTTTGGTGATGTTTTATGGGGGCCCAGAACAGAGTAATGGCAGTTCCATGCATTTCAGTGGGGAGAGGGAAAAGATGCTTTGATCAAGCATGGTTGAAATTCAAACTCATATCTCAAGGCACCGCTGCATCATACAACATGTTCACAGAAAAGAGAAGCAGCATGTTTATGGTGATCATTGTTCCTTCCCTTACTGTATCTAACCGTGACTGAGCCGTGACCTGAAAACCAAGGTACGAATGAACTCCACCATAATTTTTCAGTATAGCATTACAGCCCTACTAGTATTACAAATAACAAGGACAGTGCCAAACAACAAGCCCAAAAGAGCAACACTGACAAGCAAACGGCGGTAAATGAAGCTAATCGCAGGCTGAGCAACAAGCCGATCCCTCTGTTTTTATGTGTATTCCCTGTGGGCTGAGGTTAAAAATACAAAAAAAAAAAAAGAAGAAAGAAATAAAATCCCTTTCCCGTAAATCCCAGAGGACTTCCTTTGTACTTTAATGATGTGCTTTCATCTCCTCCTGAGATACAAAGCGCCGGAAAGAAGAAAAAGAAGAAGAAAAAAACCACCTCCCATACTTTTTGGGAGGTGTTTACCCCGCATGCATAGACATGGAGCCCACGTCGTGAGATGGGAACCTGCCGAAATGTCTGTAACGTGAGAAAAGACACCAAGACAAATAGGGGACGTAAACACACAAGAATGCCGCCCTCACCACAAAATAGAAAAGAAAGAAAAAACGTTCCCAGAAGAGCAAACACACTTTGAAGCACTGTTTCTTTTTTATACTTGTCATACTTTTATGAATGAGTCCACGTCAAGGAAAACAACACTTGTGCTTTTATGGAGCTGATGAATGGACAACATACTCTGTAAATAGAAATGACTGAGGCACATTCAGACAAGAGAGCTCAGATAAAACCGGAGCAGCAAACAAATGTGCTAAATAACCACCAAATAGGGATACAGGACAAGAATGAGTATCAGTGCTTAGAGTAACAGTACTTGGTAATGCACATACCACATGACCAGCCTGACATACTGGAGGCTTTCCAGGTAGACAGAGCGATTTAAATGACGTGGATGACAACAATTTCAGACTGCAAATGACGCTCTTCAAAATGGCTTATTGACTCCATTTGCGACCACCATCCGGCAAACACCGGGTTTTTGCGAGCCCGGCCGCCGACTGTGCAACATTACTGCTCGAATCCAGCTGAGCCAGCCGCGCTCACGTCATGTGGTCGGGACAAAGGCGGCCGGGCGGCGGGCAACAGGCTGTAGCACGGCAAGTCGAGTAAAGAGAAGTAAACAGTGTGATAAAAACCTCGGTTTCCCCGTCGCCATTCTATTGTATGACTTATAGTATTCGAAATAAGCAGTCTCGCGCTTTTTTTCCTCACTCAATTTATTTTGTAGTTATCACACAGAAGTAATATCAGATTTAATTAAAACAAAAATAATGTTACTCTAAAGTGTTTAATTACTGTATATACATTTAGTGAAACTCATCATGTTTGTATCTTTGAACAGTATTACCAGTAATACAAATAAAATAATACCCCCCAAAAAATCCCAATTGCAATCAATGACTAACTGTTGTACGAACTAATAAACTAATAATCGAACAGCCTAACAAACAAATGTGCAAATTAAAGAAACAAGTGTGACTAATGAACTAACACAAACAAACGAGTGACCAGAATATCAACTGAACAAACGTGCGAACGGACTAACGAATAATAATAATAAATAATAAACCGATGTCCAAATGTTCTAACAAACTACCGGTACCAAAGAAGCATGCAAACGTGTGAATGAGCAAATTTACGTGTGAACTAACTAATGATTAATGAACCAACAAGTGCAAATCTGATAACGAATCGATTAATAGAGTAAAAATATACAAACATGTGAATGGACAACGAAATGTGTTGAGCAAACAAAAAGTATTTATAAATGACCTAACAAAATTAATTAACTAACAAACAAACTAAAGAATTTGCAAATGGACTAATAAACTGTAATTAACAAATGTGCAAACGGACTAAAGCAAATCAAACAAAACTAAAAGATTAATAAAGACTGTTCAATAATTTCCAATTTTTCATTTTGCTAATTAACTTAGTTTATTTCAAGCATGCAAACAAACAAATGCCGAATAACAAATTAAATGATGTGAAAAGGGACTAACAAACTAACACACGTTTAAATAGACCAACTATTGAAAAAACAAACAACAGCACACGAAAACAAACTAAGAAATGAGCCAATTAACACATTAGTCAAGAGTAACTAACAAAAAACTAACTACTGACAAAGTCACAAAATAACATGCAAACAGCAGAAAATTAACAAGCAAATGGATTAACACTGTAAAGATTGGAATGAACAAATAAACTATCCACAAACGGGCTTGCAAACAAAATGACATGCCGATGCACGGAATCAAGCTCACAAACACATTAACGACTAAAAATGTGAACAGACAAACGCGCACACAAACAAATGGCACAATCACAATCACCGTCACATGGTCCTTGATTGCTCCCAGGCCGTCTTTGAAGTTTTGAAGTATGTCGGCCATGAAAAAAAAGAATGACATCTGGGTACAAATGGGCGCTTTCATGGTGCCCAATTAGACATAGCACACAAGCAGGTAGCCACCAGACAACTTCAAACTTCACAGCCTCCTATTAAGCACCAAATTAAAGTTATTTTTTTTCTATTTGTCTTCTTCTTTAGTGCTGGCCCATTTGCCGTGCCAACAGACTCCCTCTGGAGCCCGGCAGACGGCGTCTTCACGGGGTCCTGCTCCACTTCCCCCTACGTTTGGCCCACTTTGCAGTCGGCTGACTAGCAAACAAAAACGCCGTTGCGGCTGCAAGTAGCTCATCTGTAAACTTACAGTTGGCTTTTGATGAACGGCCATGGAGACGCCAGCTGTCTGGATGTAATGCACCACGGGTTACATTAGACACGAAGGCCGGGTACACACAGACAATCGGGCCATTTTTGTCCCGAGTTTGCCCCTTCCCGACAAAGGACGTTAAACGCCCGACGACCTTATGTTTTATAAGATTGTCCTACTATAAGTTATCCGCATGTCTGAGGTGTGTTAAGAGTGGATTTGTCCCAGTAATAGGATGCAAAACGAGTCGGGCTGACAATATTACATTTTAAACGTGTTCAATATTTACGACCAAAAATCTTCACGTGTTTAGGGAAACACTGCGACTCTCGAGGTATCCGACTGTGGACTGTGACAAGAACGGAAGCGCCATGACTGACGATCAAGGACGCACGCGGTTGTGAATGAAACAGAATATGAACTACCCAATGTCGTTTTTGTATATTAGCGGGTTCCCCAGAGGCCTTACAAGTGTTTTCCCAAAGCAAGTTCATTCTTTCCGACATCATTTTACAATGCTCTCGCCTCTGGTCCTCTTCGGAAACATCGGCGTGCCTGTTGTTATTGGTTTTTAGATCCTGTGTGATGATACGAGATTACTACCTCAGAGGATTTGGCTTCAAGATTTCTGGTGGGACACAATCCTAATGTGTGAGGTGCTCTGTGTTGGGATTATCAGAGCAGATCACACACAATACAAACAAAATTGTTGAATACCCGATTTTTTTCCTTTATGTGTGGGGTCTGTCACAGACTTAAAAAAAGAAGAAGATATTTTAAAGATTTGAAAACAGGTGACGCCAGTGTACCAGCAGAAAGTGTCTACTGTGGTTGACAGCTAATTTTTCACTGTCGGACAAACTAATTAACTAACCAACCAACTAACAAATAAGCTAACGGTCTAACAAACTAAGGAGTGAACTGACAACCAAATTGAAAGTAACAAAAGGTGCAAATTGTAAACACAAGACGACTATTATTGCTTATTATAGCATGTTTCATTAACTCTATGTATTGAAACATTTGCATGGGCATGTTTTAACATCAATGTGGCAATAGGACGGTCTCCCATTCACAATATTGCGGCCATATACGATCTCACACGCTGATGTGGAGACGTCAGTGTCTCCATATATCATAAATGATATATTGGGGGTGGAAGGTCTTCAGTCTGTACTGACTGAATGCAAATAAGTGCCCTGTCCACCACCCATGAAACACCAGAGCAACGAACAAATTGCACACCTGCTTGGAGGAAATCTGCCAGTATTTCCATCCAATATAAGCGGTTCGGATAATGGATGGATTACAACAAACAACAAACGCAAGAGCTTTTTTTTTTAAATAAACATGCCGGTATTTTATGTTCAATGAAGGGGATGCATGAACCGAAAAACAGCTCACATCAGCGACCTCTTTAGTCAGTGTCTCAAGCCCTGAAATACACTAAGAAACAAATTAAATAATAATAATAATAATATTAAAAAACGCACACTCTTAAAAACAGTTGGTTAAAAAATAATAATACTAGGGGTCAAAAATTGACCAATCCTCTACTTGGGCCAACTTAATTTAACTGAGTCAAGAAATGGGTCTTTTAGTGGAAAACTAATAAATATTGGTCAGATTCCTTTACTTGGGTCAAAAAAATTGGGTCATTTTGTATAACTCAACCCAGACAGTTGGGTCAAATTGACCCATAAAGTGGATCTTTGGATAATTTTTGATCCACCACTGGGTTACTTTTGACTGTTATTTTGACTCCTATTAATTTTCTTCGGTTTATTTGCATTCTTGACTGTCGTATCGTCTATAATCACCAAGATGGCACTAATAAAACACCACATTATTTTGACTCACAAAGAGTCAAATATTAAATAATGACACCCCCCAAAAAACATATTGTTTGACTGTTGCAACTCTTTAGCTTCTTTCCCCACCTAGCGCCACCTCAGACAAACATCACAGCCCATAGACTCAACATGGCGGAGTTTATAGGCAAAAGATGCATTTATCAGGCGCCTTCCTGTTAAGTTTGACCTCCTTGTGTCTGGGTGATTGTAAGGCAAAATATCGCTGCACAACGGCGATATGAACTCAAGCCTTAGTACAGAAACTACCACCCGAGAAGTCAATTTGGACAACAGTCCTGTATTCCAAACACAAAACAGTCCTCCCAAAGTTAAGCTCTCGTTCATCCATTTAATGCTCCACCTTTGTGTGTGCGACACATTTGCATCCTATGCAAACCTGAGCCTGCTCTGCGACTCTTTCGCGTCGTCACATGACCAAAACATCAACATGCTGAGTCCGCAAGCGAGGCAACTGGTCACCAGGGAAACACTTGAGACACGCACACACATGCACACGCGCCCACGCACACATCCGCTCTTGCCAAACAGCAAAGCAAGTCACTGCGAACGCCGCAGTCATAAAAAGGAAATGAAAAGGCATGTTCATGTGAAGGTGACACTGTCTAATAAACTAACTAACAAACATATGCTAACAAATGGCTAACAACTACACTAAATAAACTGTACTGTAAAAAAAAAAAAAAAAAAAAAAAAACCTTCACACTCAGAACATGTCTGCTGATAGCCAGGAGCAAAGCGATTCACGTAAAAGACTGCAGTCATAAAGACTCAAAGGGCCTCTTCACACAGAAGTGCTTCAATAAAAGCATTTGACTGCTTTTCTATTCCGTGTTGGAGCATCTGAGAACAACAGTAATATAAAAAAAAGATGGCCGCAGCTTCAATTTGTCCGTCTTACCTTTCTGGCAGTGGTTGGAGTTCCAGCAGCGGAAGTTGTAGTTGTTGTTGAACATGGTCTTGCGGCACTGCTGGTTTTTCTCCATGATGCCCGGGCACACGTCGCTGCACTCTTTGGACTGCTTGTTCCCAGCGATGAAGTTGTTGAACTCGGCATCCATGATAAGCGACCAGTCCACCGATTCCAGGTAGCACAGCTCCGGGTTCTTCTCGATGCGGATGGCGCCGCGGGTGATATTGCGTAGGTTGTACAGGCCGATGTCCTTCAGGCTGGTCATCTCGAAGATGACCAGGGCGTAGTTGTAGAACAGGTTGCGGCCGCGGATCACGGCCAGGTTGGGAAACATTGTGCTCAGGCTGTCCAGGCCGGAGACCCGGAACAGCAGCAGGTAGTCCGTGATCATGGTCAGCTTGGGGAAGCTGAGCGCGCGGAAGACATCTTGGTTGTTGTTCTTGTCGCCGATGAGGAGGATCTGCAAGTAGCCCTCCACCACCGTGCAGTTCTCCAGGCGTCGGAATTCGCTGATGTCGTTGCCGATGTCGATGCTTGGGCCGCAAACTGCAGGTGGAGAAATTTTTAAAAAGACCATCAATTTACAGTGGATTTGGGATTCAACCACAAGGCTTTTATGTCCTATTGAGACGCAAATCATGACAGCATAGAGTCATGGAATCCGGTCCATCTATCGACTGTGACTCAGGCATAAATGCTAACCTCGTTAAATACCCGCAACACTATAATACCGGGTGGACTTAAATATCGCAATATTAAACAGTACAATATTGCATCGTATTATAATTATAAATGTGTGCAGCCCTAAAACAAACTAATTTGTAAACCCAAAAATTAAAACAACAAACTAACTGATTATCAAATTTACTGACAACTATTTTGATAATCGATTAATTTAGACACATTGTTTAACATAAATATTAAATATTCTTGGATTTCTTCAGGCCTCCACGAGAGCGGAATGATTATCTGATTATCTTTGTGTTTATTATGATATGACATTTGCAAATAGCTGAAACAACGACCTTCATTCATTTTCTTACACGTTATGGACAAAACCATTAACTTAACTAAATCAATATAAATTTTTGTTTGCAGATTTTTTGCACTTTTAATTTGAAATAATGTTACATATTTTTTATTAGAGCAATGGACGTTTTAAAATGTTTTAAATCTAATTACTCTAAAAAAGAATACATTTAATTATTAATAAATCAGGGTTTTTCCTGTGTAGAAAATTTAGAGGCGGCCACCTCCACCTAATTTGCTCACCGCCTCCAGCCTGAGCCACTGATATCGCTCAACACAATGCTCCAGCTGTGTTGATTCAGCTCGGCAGCAACATGTTTTAACTGCAGTTGCCGTGTTGCGCCATAATGGAGGCGCTATATCAACAGCACTTCACCGGAAAGATCTGAAGCAACAACCGAAAATGAAACGGCTTTCTTGTTTTTCTTTATTTTAAACTTTAATGTACCGAAGAAAAAACTGATCATGGAGCAACCGCTGCACACCCCCATTTGGCGCTCCAGCCATCGCCAAAGTCATAAAAACACAGTATATACAATAAACATTATAGTGTTTTACAACAACGCTGAACTATATATACACAATTTAATATGTACTAGTGGATGAATCTGCCTGATTTTGAGCAAGGAAAAACCCTGCATATTCAGTTGCAGCCCTACCAAAAACCAAACGAATGAACAAATTTGCAAATGGACTAACAAAGTAACAAATTTCAAAAAATGACTAACAAGCTCAAGCGAAGTAACTAACAAACATGCGAATGATTAATAATCTGCCAAAACATACAGACCAAGAAACAAAAAAACATGGAAACGCACTAACAAACTAACTGGTAAATTAACAGATTAGCCTGAGAGCCCGGTAAATCCATTTCCCCCCCCCCAAAAAATAATTAACACACATTGAGAAAAGGATGATTATTGCACGCTGTCTTATTCTAATTATTAAGATACTTCAAAACATACTGTAACTGTCTGTGGACGACTCAACGTAACCCAAAGAAAACAATCAAGTTCATTCCTCAACTGCAGCACTATTTATAAAGCCAGTCTTATCCAATACATTTCCCAAATATTGACAGTACACTAGGCCCGTGGACTTGTTGACAGAACATGTTTGCCAGGCGTGACAAAATAAACACGTTGGTCAGGTTCAATTGGAGCGCTGGCTTGAAAAGTGTGGTCCTGCCTTGAGCTTATTGTTTCCCGTTAGCGTCCACCTACAATCGCACGCTGCTTCTGTTGATTTACTGCGCTGGCTCGTTGAGATGTCAACAAGGCACCACATTAAAAGAAACGATACATCAAACCACCCGCGGAACAAAATGGGAAAAAAAATGATTCAGGATTTCGCAACTTTATTATTCACGCAACAGAAAAGTATAGATCAATAAATGTATTGCTTAAGACATGCTCATACTTGAAAAAAGCCAATTGTGCTTGCTTGCATTTAGTACAGCAATGGGCCCTATTGCAATTTAAAATGATGAGAGAATCCGTCTTTGAAAATTTCCAACTCTTATTTTCCTGCCAGTGTTGCATTGTGCACAATAAGGAGTGGGAGCTCATTGTGTCCCGAGCTGATACAAAGCATTGCCCAGTTGCGAATTTGTTTTCCACACATTGCCAAATTGCTGAGCTGTATTCTACTAACATTTAGCAAATCCAGGGGTGGGCAATATATTTTCCAAAGGGGCTACGAGGAGAAAGCGGCACAGCTGTGGAGGGCCACACCAACATTCTATCCACAAATGTGTCCCATATTTGTTATGCTTTTATATTAGTGACAGTCACTAAATTGTATGGTTTTAATAAGCGGTTACTTGTATAGGCAACTAGGCATGTTATAATTAAATGTTAAAACTATTATAACAATATAACAATTACAATTACAATGACATAGACATACCTACACGTCCCATATTTGTTATGCTTTTATATTAGTGACAGTCACTAAATTGTATGGTTTTAATAAGCGGTTACTTGTATAGGCAACTAGGCATGTTATAATTATAATAAAATTATAATAAACACTGCGTCAAGTCACTATACATCCACAATCCTGATACATACGATGTACTCAATTTTTAAGCTATTACGTGGCCGCCCATCCCTAATTTGCAGCTAAGGCGAAGCAAAGGAGTCGTCTACACGGTAATGCAAAAGAAGACAAGTCAAGGCCTTCATTTAAACATCACGACAACAAGACTTTTGTTTTATACCCTCTCGAGTATCATGATTCTATCAGGACAGAAGAGCTGGCCGGTTCTTCAAAGTCAACAAAACGCTGTGCACAGACACGTTCCTGCTTTGAGGCTTTGAATCACAGACACCCTCATAATTTGCCACGGTGTGATGGTGGCGGCAGTGATGAAGGATGGAGTATTTCTTTTTACACTCCCCACCTGCATGCGACGGTATGAACACGGGTGAAGGCCCACGGGAAACACGGCGACCACGAAGTGATTTTGACTTCAAAACTTGAGGCCAAGTGAGTCATGGAGCACCTTTTCTCTTAGAATTTCTCTTCATAATACTACGTAATAGCTGATAGATGCACTCTGATAAAAAAATAAATAAAAGAGCGCTCGTGGAAGGTAAATATGGGAACTATTACAAGAGGAACTGGTGCCAAGAAAGCATGATATTCTGTTCTTCTAACATGCCGGATTTTCAACAGGAACACAAAACGTTTCCTTTCGACCGGAGGAGGGAACGCACTTTTTTTTCTCCATTTGTAAAGAACACACCGAACCTTTTGCTGGCAGCCTGAACTATTCCTGAGCTCCTTGATACAATTTTGCAAATGATTATACTAGAAAAGATACATGCAACGCTTTGATAATCATTTACAGCCCGACCAAATGTTTGTTATTGTCAAAAATGATAAGTGACCTCATAGATGGATGTTGTGTTTTTCCATTCTTAAAGGACAACAGAGTTTAGCTTTCTTCCAATTCATAGTATGAATTAATTTTGCCTTTCCCTGACACCGATACGGGGCAAAAAGAACGTGTGACCCTCCAACATGTCACAGATTGGAAGTCGCAAGGCCGATTTGAGCTGGAGCCCAAAAAGCATTGACTGTGAAAATGATCAATGTTCAGATTTGGGATTCAAACACCTGGAAAATAAGTTAAGATGACTTTCAAGTTAGAATTGATTGATTGAATTTCCTATTTAGTGCCTTCAAAAAAGTGAACTGTGCCGAACACAAAATTTACCAATTAAAAAAAAAAAATGCTAGAAAGAGAGAAACCAAATTAGTGTTGGTTGCTATGTTAGCATATAGCACCGTATTCCACCATGTTTGTTAGCATTTTACACAACGTTTCACTTGTGGATGTAACTGAACATGCATTCATATTCAGATATTTTTATTATGGTACATTCAGTACAGTAGGTAGCAGGAAAAGTTAGCATGCCTGCCACACAGTGCTGCGGTTCGTGGTTTGACTCTTTTCCTCCGGCCTGCCTGCATGAAGTTTGCATGTTTTCCATGCTCATGTTCCCCCCCCCCCCCCCCCCCCCCCCCCCCCGGATACTCCAGCTTCCTCCCACATTCCCAAAACACGTATGATAGGTTCATTGAAGGGTCTAAATTGCACTTTGGTGTGAATTTGAGAGCGAATAATTGTTTATATAAGCCTTGAAGTTGCGATTGACAGACAAGCAGTCCAGTCAGTGTGCACCCAATAAACCCAAAGTCAGCTGGGAGAGGCTCCAACTCACCATTAGGCGATACCTAATGATAATAAGCAGTATAGAAAATGGCTGGATGGATTTGAACTTCTGGTAGCATACTAAGTGGAAATCATCTACTCTGAAAATAAAGTCAGTACAGCTCAGCCTCTGGCTAGCGGACGCCATGGTTAGCGTTAGGTGAATCTGTAGATTGCCAAACCATAAGTATGAAGGGGTCCATTGCACAAATTTCTTGTTAACACATTTGAAACAGCATTGTGCCAACGTAAACAGCGCAACACAGTATCACAGTAGTAACCGTTTTATTTTGTTTTTCACCAAAAAGAACACCTTGTACTAATAATGCACTTTCTTAAAAAGAAGTTGCACTGTTGTGATGTCACGCTACTTGTATACCTAAACCCACTTTTTTGGAAACACAAGCCAGACTGGGATCTATCTTACTGTACTCGTCATTTCACATCATTTCACTGGTTCTCAATGTTTCAAATTGTCTATTAATATAACTGTAGCCTCTAAACCTCCAAGCAGTTTCTGGGAGTCCCTCTCCTCAAGGATTCCACTGCTGCCTGGTAGTTGAAGCACAAAAGCACATTTTGTCGCACTAAATAAACGACGCAGACAAACTGACCTCCTTTCTACCCCCGAGCAGGCGAGTGACTTCAATGTGAAAAAAGCAAACCGACGCCAGGCCTGGTGACTCACAGCGGGGCCGGTGCTCTGCTCAAAATGTTCTTAATGTGTATGCTCTTTGTTTGCATTTGCTCTTTAATTGGGACCAACTGGCTTCGCACGAACGGCCAGGGCGAAAAGCGGGAAGCTTCTTTTCTTTCTGCTTCAAACAGAAGCCGCTGAGAGTTCGGGTCTTCTCAGTGTGCTATCACATACTGTAAAATATACAAAAGATTTAAGGCGAGCCAATGAGCTGGTATGGCAGCTATGTCATTCTCTATAATCTACTTGTCAGCGCACCTTGTCAACAGCCCGCATACCTGTTGAAATAACATTTACACCCGGACATGTGTGGAAAAGAAAGGCGCCATGTTATTTCACCGAAGTCCGTCTTTCACGGGAACTGCTCCCAATTGCGCTGGATGGTGCTGAAAACACACTCCAATTATTGTAGTCCTGACTCTCAAGACAAAACAAACAAAATCTTCAGAAAGATTTCTTAGTAGGGGTGTTAAACAAAATCGATTCAGCAATATATCGGGCAATTACAGCGCACAACTCTCGTGTTGATTCAACATGCAGCCAAATTGATTTTTAAAGACCAATTATTGATGGAAATATTCAACAAAATGTCTTAATTAGGGTTAGCGTTTACACTTGAAGCATGGAAGAATGTGATATTAATGCAACATTAGGCCTTAAAATTTGATTTCAATGCTGTTCAAACAAGAAACAGATTGCAACCGGTTTGTTAAATACAGTGGCTCGCAGTTATAAACCTAAAGTACACATTTTCATGCAAATCTTACAGTGTACATGTACAAGTTTACTGATGAGTATTTTCTAAATTTGAGGTTTAAAAAAAAAAAATCGCAATAAATGACTTATAGATTCGCATCGTGATCTATGAATCGTGATACAGATCGAATCACGAGCTACTGGGCAATTCACACCCCTACTTAATAGATTATCTCCATTGTCATGGGGAACTGACGTATCTTTTTATTGCTTTTAACTCATTCACTCCCAGCCATTTTCACTGAAGCAACCCCCTTCGCTCCCGGCTGTTTGATTGGTTTTGCGAGGCCCACACAATATTGTGTTCTATTGCTGTAAAACATGGAACCTATCAAAAGAAAGATTAGAGTCTCTTCTTTCATCACTGTATCTGTTTCCCTTTTGCATATTAGAATATAGCTAAATTTCATTATTATTCACAAACCTGTTGAAAACACTGGGGAAAAGTGCTTGTTGAAACATGGCCCTGGCTGATCTCTTATACTTATACTCTGCCACCACCTGCTAGCATTTTTTTTTTTAATAGCTACCATTGCTTTAAGCGACCTCTTCAGGTCAGAAGCTGCATCAAAGCCTTCTGTGTGCTCTAGCATTAAAAAAACAAACATAAAAACGTGTAAATACGTTTTGGGGACTGTGGCAATATTTAAGATAGAACGTGTTTATATGTTTTTGGGGGAGTAAATGAGTTAAAGACAATTAACCTTCCGCAAAAGCCCCGCACCATCAGTTGACGCTTCCGGGTCCGACATCTTTCTGGACACATACAATGTAAATGAACAGTGAGCGTTTTTGGAGCAATTACAACAAGCGCGATATCTTCCAGATCAAGGCAAAAGGGTTTACGGTAGGCCTATGCAGTGGAAGGATATATTCGTAATATTAAAATATGCAGAAAAGCGGACTTCACAACTCTCGTGGCTAAAGCATACATGTCTCAAGATAAGTCCGAGGTAAACAACGGCTTCTCTCTCAGCGTGGAAATTGTAATCCCGCAAAAATAATCTCAATTTTTTTTATAAATGTACCTTTAAACTTTTTCTCTGGAACAGAACGGTTGTTTACTCTGAGGTAACACAAAAATACTACATGAAAGATGACAACAAAGTAAGTTCAAAGTGATTGTTATGATGCTATTGTTCCCTTTGTGTAAAGCGGTGAAACATCACAGCGCTCCCAGTATGAGACATCGCACAAGCTACGTACACTAGGACGTCAAGTTACAAGTTATGGTCACAACTTCCTTCTACAATCATGACTTCCCGCCGTTTCCATCAAACAGCATTATGCCGCGTTACGTCACGGCGGTCCGTCTTTCACGGGAACTCCTCCCGGTCGTGCTCGATTTGGGGTACACTTGAGGGTTTTTGGCGGCAAGCAGGTGCTGCAGCCTGATCGCTGCTCTTCAGTCCTGTGTCCAGCTGAGTACACAAGCTTATCTGGTCAGCCTTCATCACATATTTACTCCTGATAACCTTCTCTCCAGCTGGATTGTCCGTGACCAATCGAGAGGAAATCCACTAAGGAAGCACTCCCAACGACAAATCAGTCACCGTTTAGTGATAAGAACGTCCCCGACCCCATTTTCATCCCACTCCTTGAAGATGTGCCTTTTATCACAATAACAATTTTTTTTAAAACAGTTCCTTCCAGTACATATCTTAATAACAAATCAAAATACCCAAAGAATGGCCAATATAGCTCACTCCACACCCTTTTTGGACTTTTGCAGGAGGTGGTTCTATCTTATGCCGCTGAGCCATTGCTCAACCATCCCATTCTACTGCTGGGCCAATGCCAGGCAAAGTCTTTGTTGCCATAACGCCTCGGCGGCAGCGCGACTTGTTGAGCCTTAAGTCTAGAAGAGCCAGTGTGAACTTGATGAAGACAACAAAGTATGGATTGTATTTTGACTCTGGGAGGGCTCAGGCAGTGACCAATCACGGCTCACCTGTTTTCTGAAGCCGGGCCGTCCGTGATTGGTTTTTGAACCCTGAGCAACTGTGTAGTGCTGACACTATCGAATATTTTTAGAACGGATTAATCTATCAATTATTGAATCGATTAATCGACTAATGGTATTCTTTTTTATTTTGCATTAAAGTGTATTACAAAAGCATGTTTTCTCTGATTAGTATTTATTAACCAGTGATTGGTATTTATTTTGTACTTCGTATTCGTATTGTGATTAAAAAAAAGGGGGCACTGATGTACTGTGTTACCGGTTTGATCGTAGTTTTCCAAAGTAAAAACAGATGTTTGCAAATGTCTTTTTTTGATTAAACACAGAAGATAATCAGTCTTCTTTCATGTGGAACTACAAAAATCAATAAACAATTACTGTTGATATGCTGAAATCAACGGATTTGGCCAATTTTCAATAAAAAAAAATGGCTCCAAACGTTTACTCTAATTAAAAAAGTTGTCAAGTAATTTGATAATTGATTACTTTTTTTGACAGCTCTGCAGCTGTGATATCATTTTGAATCAACAGCAAGTAGTAAAATGGCCATCCCTGAAATAGATTAAAAAATTGGTAAATTTTGCCTCATTACTCCTATTCCACAAAATAAATGTTCTTCAGAATGTGGTGTTTAGACTAGTGGTGGCACTTACAACATATTAAAGCCAATTTGGGGTTGATTTCCCCTTTAATATTATAGTGTTTTCATTTAGTCCAGCTGTCCACAAGTCACCCGCAAAGAAACTCTCTGCGGAGCGGTATTATGAAATGTAGTCAAACGGGATTATCCAAGTTTGGCGAAGTTTTGAAGGGCCCGCTTACAAACACATTTTGGGAAAGAGGAAACTTACAAAGGATTTACTTGGTTGTGCAGTTTAAAACTTGATGGCTGGGCAAGCACTCCAGAGAGCTATTTATTCGTATGCAAGCAATTAAAAAGCCACTTTCACATAATGTGCATTTTAAGCTTGAAAAATTGCCATTTCACCAACAATTTTGGATGAAAATGGCTTCAATGTTATATAAATGCTGGACTTTGAAGACCCCGCCCACCCGGGACAGGACCTTTTTGTACCTCTTCCCTCCGGAACGAGGTACAGGAGTATCAGGACTCGCACCAACAGACTGTTGCATAGTTTTTTCCCCCCAGAGCGCTGAATTGCATCACCCCGTCTCCAAATATACTCACCCTCCGCTCACCTTAAACTGCAAAGAGCCACATGTACGACACTTTAACAAAAATATTGCAATATCTGCTTAGTTGCACAATTTGTCTGCACTTTTTAATTATTTATTATGTTGTCTCGTTTGGTGTTTTTATACTTTGTGCCTTTTTAAATTGTGCCGAAAAGCTGCCGGGACAAGATTTCGCCATGCTTGCATAATGACAATAAAGATTCTTGATTGATTGAACTACTTTGTTTTCAGCATATACTCAAGCCTTTCACAACACCTCACGAGATCTCATTTCAGCCAGCACCAAAGGATAGGGTTAAGTTATTAGGTAAGCGGACCCATTTCAAGCAGAAAAGCTGTCGCAGTGTCCAAGGCAAGCGTGTCAGTGTCATGACTGTCTGAGATGACCTGCCAGTAGTCGAGTGTCACTTCTGTTTGTGGTTTTATTTTGGTAGGTTTCTAGTCTCTACTCTATGTTTTTGTTCCCATTCCCGCCAACTTGATGGGGCTTTCTCAGACCCACTTTTTTGTAGTTTGCAATACATTTCATTTTGTTTTACTCGCTGGCGTTTAAAAGAGCGTTTTATTGTTTTGCATTCATATTAAGAGTGGTTAACCTCAGCCTACTCTTGCATAGTTAAGACCTGCCTGTAGAGTTTATGAATGTTTTATGATGTCGACACTCTGGAACGAATCATTCCAGATATAATTGATCCCTATGGCTCACTGTATGGCGGGAATGTGTTTAAGAGCTTATTGGCACACAAGGAAGCTTTAGCCAGAGATTTAGACTCATTAGCGCAAGAATCAAGCGCAAGATAGCGACAACAGGGGGGAGAAGGTTTGTCCTGTGACAGCAGAGGCCAGTGGCAAAAAGGCAGCAACGCACCGTTTCACAGGCTCCTCACTCTTTCCGATCAACAGAACTCAGTCTGTTTTGTGTGTGAATGTACTTTGGCTTGTTCTATTTTAAAACCCCCCATACCCGAGTTCAACCCCGCCAGCCAGCCAGCCAGCCCGCCCCTCCCCAATATGCCGCTGAGAGCGGGATGAGGCCCTGGTTCACAGTATGGATGGTAACGTGGAACATATGCAGAATGATCTGCATCAAAACAAGTCCCTTGTAATTGATGGGCTCGTCATTCTTCACGTCTATTACCCGTACCTGTTCTGTGTGTAAGGCGCCGAGGTGGCAAGAGGGTTTTGACGTCGACGTGCCATTGCAGAGGCGTAACGGTGGCAAAGCGAGAAGTTGCAACCATAGCAGAAAATAGCGGGAAGGATACAGAAGTTGTGGAATAGCGGGGATAGAATTAAGTCACTTTCCATAAGAGGAGGTTGGAGGGAAGTGGCGAGTGTCCTCGTGTCCCCATAAGGCAAGTGTCCCCAGGGTGACCCTAACTGGGAGTAAGCGGAAAGTAATGACCATAAAGGGGGGTGATAACAGGAATTTGTAACCCTAACAGGTGGTATAGCGGAAAATGGCAACCAGAATAGACGGGATAGCAGAAAGTGGCGAGCATAAACGCGGGATAGCGGAAAGTCGAAGTCGGAGTCTGGGTCCGACCGCACAATAGAATGAAAACGTTTTCACCACTATTCACGATGCATTTACCACTAGATGGCAGACTTGGCTTTATTGCACTTATGGTCTTATATTTCCCTATACTACTGTACAACGAAAATAATTGCGGATTTGGAACTAGATGTAGGACAAAAATTATATCTAGCTCAATAATAAATTAAAATTTTTGAGTGATTTGATTTTTTGTTATGCACTTTTTTTTTTTTTTACCAAGTGCTACCACAAAGTGCTGTTCAGCATTTTGTGCCGTCCTTGAATAGTGATTTTTATTCACTGAGGGGAAAGAAGAAGAAGAAAAAAATCACTGCATGTGGTTATTTTGTTGTTTGCTTCAAACCCTTTGCTGTAACAATTTGTAAAACTCGCGTCAGTTTCGGTTTGAGTGTTGTTGCCACTTGAAGGTGAACCGAATTTATGGTGAGATGTTTCAATCAGCTACCTGTTCGTTTCTGGACTTGTTTTTGTTTTTTTGTTTTTTGGGTTGGTCTGCGCTTACGGATACCTTCCACGTTTTTGTGGATGCCGCTTCACCACACAGTGAGTCAGAATCAACAGAGTGGTTTTCATCCGCAGCCTGACTGACTTTCTCCATTGAGTCACTGGCCAGTCCGCTCACTTCAAACTTCGCAGGGTACACGACCATATGGGAAGCCATATGCGTCGTCACAGATTCTTTTCATTTACCATCATTTCCTTTGGACTCGTACGAGACCGACTTGGGAAGTGATTCTTTTTACGTCCGATGGAGAGGATTCCCTAAATTTGGGGTGCCTGAAATGGGTTGAAGGGCACTTTTTATCATCAGGTCACAGGTTAAGAATGTTGTTGATGGTCTTTAAGTCGTATAACCCAAAGCGTTTCACTAATTTTTATACGGCATGTGTGCATCAGTTTGAATCATTTCCTGTGACAATGTTTCCCCAGATTTGGGGTCCAAAAATCTTGCAGGTATTTTCTTTTTCTTTTTTTCTTTTAAAATCAGATAACCGTTTTGTTCTACGCCTTAATATGGACCTCAGTAATCACTTCTTTTTTTATTTTTATTTTTTAACCCTCAAGCCAATTTAATTTTAAATTTAGCACCCCCAAATTAGTTACTGGTCTCTCCTTTTTTCTTTTTTTCCCGCATTGGTATTTGTGTTTTATTTGTTTTTACATCTAAATACTGACAGCATTTGTACTATTTTCTATAGTTCCCATGATAAGGTTTCCTCAAAATGGGTCACAGGTCAGTTTGTATCAGTTTTTGTGGTTACAGGCTGCTTGCTGCAGAGAGACAGCACAAGTTCGATTCCTAGTCCGATAACCAGCCACTGCCGGTTCTAAGTCAGGGTAAAAAAAAAAACAAAGAGTGGGTTGGTTATGTCAGGAAGGGCATCTGGCATAAGAAAAACTCTGCCAAACAAATCATGTGAGTGACTCACTGTGGTACTACAACAGTTTTTTACATTGTGTAACATCTTGTCAACAGTGATTAACTTATTTTTACACTTGACTTGGAAACTGATTTTTGCCACAAAAGGGGTTGCACGACACTTTTTTATCAGTTTGCCAATTGATGAAAAGTGGCTAGAGCGGTCTTTTCAATTCTTTTAGTTAGCGACAATTTCTTGCAGCCAGTCGGAAGTTGTAAACGAGCTGTTTTGTTTCACGTGTTTATTGAAGAACTGAACAGTTATTAAATTTTCCACATTTAAAGAAGTAGAAGATGCAGTTGCTGCATTTGAAAAGACGCAAATACACCTGATAACCCTTGCTCTGAGGGTTATGGTTGGGCTGATATTGCCAACATCAGCCTATTTCCGTTGGCAAAACAAATTGAAAACAGGAGGTTGTGATGCGAGGCAGGAACCACGCCCAGTGCATGACTTAGTTCGGAGATGAACCATTCAGATCTGTTCACAAGTTGCAAAATAATGGTAGCAGGAGAGTTGATGGTCACGGCAAAATAACCACTGTCTGCCCAAAATGAGTCGTCGGACACTTTAACAATTTACCATGAATTGACATTAGTGTTTTTGTTGTTATGACATCTTATAATTAACAGCCAGTAACGTTTACACTTGCACAACAGTTTGATTATTAAAGTAATGACTTACTATAAGATTAGATAAGTTCGTTTTTGGTTAGTTTAGGGCCCCCAAAAATTGGTTGCAGGACATTACCAATAAAAAGATGTTTTTGAACCCAAGCACAGTTTGCAGGTCACTTCAAAGTAATACTTTTGTCGGTTAACTTGTCCTTTGTTGTTTCTTCCGGAATACTGTATGACGTAGACAATGAGCACTAAAGCGTGGCTCTCTGCATTGGCACAATTGTTTACGTAAAATTACATGAAATGACATGATTATTAAGTATAGCAATGGAAAAACGTGACTGTTGGGGATGAAACCACAACAGTCGGCAGCGCTCGCTACTGTAACGTGGAGTGGACCGCAAAATAGTGTTTTTCCCAATGATCTCGCCTTACGTTTGTTGTTTAGGCCAACGTGTGAGATGCTGCTGCCCTTGAGGTGATGCAAAAAGAAATAGTTTAGACTTACTCTCTGTTGCGGCGGGTCGGAGTGAGGACGACACGGCCAGCATCAGACCCCAAAACAAGGTCAAGCGGCTCCTTTCCATTCGAGCCCTCATTCCGGAGACGTAAATCCTCCGCCGTAAACCTGTAAATAAATACGTCCGTCGAGTGTGTGTAAGAGGGAGGGGGGGAGGGGGTCCGTTCGTCCGTGTAAAAAAACACTAAGGGTTATTTCTGGGTGACGTGTGAAGGTGGGGAAATGAAGCCTTTTAAATCTTCAGACAGCGCTTTTTAGCCGTTAGCCGGCTAAAGGAGCTAATGGGCTAGCGCCCACGAGCTAGCTCGCGCTCCCTCAGTCACGGAATCCCGCTCGGAAAAAATCTGCGTTTCGACACCCGCCCCGGTGCAAATCCGTTCATATCGTTCTGAAACGCCGGTAAAGGGAAGAGCGCGTAGGTGAGGGCGGCGGGACAGATACGGCTAAACGGGGAGCGGCGGGGATTCCTGTGTAAGCCGCATCTTCACGCTCCATGTCGTGGTGGTGTGGGGGGCGAACGCATAACGTCCCGCTGGTGGTGGTGGAATCATCCGGAATCAAATCTTCCCATGAAAAGCTTGGACTTGAGCGGGGGGGAAAAACAGTCTTGTGGCGTGAAGGAGGCGAGTTTATCAGGAAAAAAAATATTCAGCAGAGTAGCGTGTGCGTGTGCGTGTGTGTGTTTTTTCTTTATAGGAGACCGCAGTCTCCCTCTCCTCCTTCCTCCTCCTCCTCCTCCTTCAGCCGCTCATTATGCACGGACTCACCGCGTTGTTGTTGTGGTTGCAATTCATCCTCTCGTGCGACTACGACGCCAGGCCGAGGCCGCTATATGCGTTCAAACGTGCTTTGACACCCCCCCTCGGGTGTGCCTGCGTATCGATAATGGCCCTCCGTCGGTAGACAGCAGGTTATATAGATCGTCGCCAGACGAGATTAACGCGGCGCAGGTACGCGGAGTGTCTCCTTGCCTCCGCTTCGGTCTGCAGTCTGCCTGTAAACACAAGCGCCGCTTGCGAAGATCGTGTCTTCAGATGATGAGAGATCACTGCGCAAAAACTAGCACTTAAACTATGGTTCAAAACCCCTTTGGGTCCAGGGACTTTTTGTATATGTAATATGAAAAGAAATAAAAGAGATGCCTGAAACAAGGTTTCATTGTTTCATGTCTATCATAAAATCAG
Organism: Leptonotus elevatus; assembly: GCF_054856555.1. NCBI lineage: Eukaryota > Metazoa > Chordata > Actinopteri > Syngnathiformes > Syngnathidae > Leptonotus > Leptonotus elevatus. Next base: position 2,641,285 of record NC_141241.1, on the reverse strand, counting down.
CGCAATCGGTCGCTCGTCATCACTGAAAATCGAGAGACGGACGTACGTCTCAATTTTTACCATATCTTTGCTCATCACTCTGGTCGACGGTGCGGTGCGTTAGAAATCCGGGGCGCCGATCCAGGAGGAGCAGGCTTGTTTTTCAGCGCCCTCCCTCGCGCACACACAACGCGCCGCCAGTCAAATTAGAGGCATTACAAGTCGTAAATGCGGGTTACGTAAACCGCAACAACAAATACGATTTTCAGTGTGGGAATCTTGGGAGTGCTGCCACATTCGCGTGCATTTTTTTTTTTTTTTACATGTCAACAATATGCCTGCACGAGAGCGGACATGTGATGACAGCTGTAGGAAAAACTCACTAATATGTGGGATAATATACAAAGTTGGGCGAAATACAGTAAGTCAGTGGTTCATAACCTTGTTGGAGGTGCTGAACCCCACCAGTTTTCTATGTGCATTCATTGAACCCTTCGTTGAAAAAAATTCAATTTAATTATTGATTTCAAATTAAAGACATAGTAGGCTATAGGTGAAGAAAGTGAACAGGGAGAGTAGCCTTTTCATTGAATCTGGCTCTCTTCATCTTGAATTTGTGTTCTTGTCTTCCCCATCTCCGTGCATCTAAACGTTAGTGTTCCTTTAGTTTTGCCAGTTTTGTTCGATCGAACCCAGGTTAAAAAACACTAAAGTCAGTTCAGTACACACAGAAGCACGGTGTGTTGATATTTATTAGCACAGCAGCAGTTTGTTGATTCAAATATTTGCTCTGGCCTTTGAGGAGTGTTACAACTTACAAAAAAACACACATTATTTTACACAGTCAATTCTGTAGAGTAAATGTGACTCTATTTTAGAGTAAATTTGACTTAATTTGAAGTGGGACCAAATAGACTCCGTTTTAGAGTAGGCTAATATTTACACTTGGAAGAGAGTAAAATAAAGAATTGAAAAATAAAATAAAAGTCACTCAAGGATTGAGGAACAAACTCACGACCTTCAGTTTAGGAGATTGTCACACTACCTCCTGAGCTATGCCCCTCTTACAAAAACATTTATGGACTCTTGGAGTTAGGAAGATTCCATCTGACACGAGATATATACTAACACACAGAGTGGCTGAGGGAGTAGATCAACTGTCTCCCAAGCTGATGGTCGTGAGTTTGTTCCTCAACCCTTGAGTGACTTTTATTTTCTATTTTCAATTCCTTATTTTACTCTCTTCCAAGTGTAAATGTTACTCTAGAACTGAGTCTATATGAGTCTCTAAATAGAGTCAAACTTCCTCTACAGAATTTACTGTGTACCAAAATACTGACTTGTCGTGTGACATCATCCATGACGGGTTTAAAAAAAGAAAAAGAAAAAAAGAAAAGCAAAACCCATGTCTTGTCCATGATACCAAACGCCGATGTGAGGTCATCCATGAAGTGTTGCCAAAAATCTAAACTAAAAGCAAGCATGTTGTCTCGCCAATAATACTGACCTCCAATGTGACATAGTCAATAAATCTTTGCAAAAAAACAAACAAACAAAATGCCTGTCGTGCCCAATAATGCAAATTTCACATGTGACATCATCCATAAAGTGCTGCCATAAAGCCCAAGAAAAATTAAAATGCAGTCTTGCCCAATAAGCCTAACCACCAGCATGACATCATCTAAATGTGTGCAAAACAAGAAAAACATATGATGTCAGTAATGCTGACTTATCACATGACGTGCATGAAGTGTTGCTAAAAAAATAATTTAAAAAAAGAGCCACAGAAAGCAAAAGTAAAAAGTATAACACACAATGTCTTACCTATTAACCCCAGCATTGCATCATCCACAAACTGCTGCAAATAAAAATGACATCATCCAGGAAGTATTACAACAACAACAAACGCCAAAGAAAAAGCAACACCATACCCCCCCAAATCATGCGCATTATTGCATTCCTAATGAACTGTTGTCTGTGAATTTCTGCACTGAAATACTGCCACCCAGAGGGAAAATAGAACATCTCATGCCTGGGACTGTTATGCAGAGTGCAGACGCTGTACAGTTGTACAGTAGCTCTGTGGATGTCTGAGGCCCAGGCAGGGGGTAGAAGGAGTTAAGATTTACAGGGGGGGGGGGGTGAGGGAGCACGTGATGCTTTGAGCAGACAGTAAACACAACCATGCAGAGCGGAACTCGAAACCCCCGCCCGGGCCATAGCCCGCCGTTGCCCCTGCCCCCTCTGACCGCTGCGATTGTCACTGTAATTACGCTCGCCTTTCTTCACTTTACAGAGACATCGTTTGAACGTCGTGCATTACCTCAACCCTGGCAGAAATGCAACAAATTAGCACCGAGGGGAGAGGAGAGCTACAAAAATGCACGGTGGCCCACCCAAGAGTCCAAATACAGTGAGTCACTCGCTAACAAGTGCTCACTGTACCAACATGACCCGCTTTCGTCTTAGAATGAAGAGGGCTGTCGACTTGCATTTGTTAAGTCCTCCGATGAAAGTCCTCGCGAAGGCCGCCGGCGGGCCCACCTACCTCGAACCGTACGGCCTGGAATCCATTCTCGCGCTGCACTCATGTGGAAATAAGCCTGTTTACCACCAATTGCTCGTACATGCTAATGAGCGTCTGTTTGTTTTCCGCCGTGCTCATGCGGGAGGAAGGGAATTTTTCTGCTGGAGTTGAGGATAATGGACGACACGCAGACAACAACCCAGGTGGTTTGGCAGAGAGGCCAAAATTCGGGATTGCGCAGAGATCCTCAATTTTTTGCTGTCCTGGTTTGAAAGTACATGTGTACTTGTGTATGGAGGACCTGGTTGACCTACTGTACGTCCCACCATGGTCCCAAACAACCAGGCCGGCTGATACTGGTTCATGGGCCATATTATTACCAGGCCACACAGAGAGACTGAACAAAACATAATTGTGTGAGTGAGAGTTTGAAGGAAGTTTTATTTTGGAAATCAGGTACATCCACCTGTGTCTCTGTACACATATCAAGCAGCCTGTCACATGGCAAGTCCACAAGCTAGCAAAAGTCTTTAGAGCATTTCTTTGGTGAAGGAAAAATGTCAAATAAAGAGAAAAAAAGGTTTTTCTATGTACACTATAGGACTGCAAGCATTGATCTGAATATATGACTGGATAGCCAATAGCCACCCGTGCAAGCCGTTGAAGCGACGGGGCGGCCATCTTGCTCCTCCCATCTCGCGAGCAGACTACTGTATAAACTATACGCTATACGTACAGATTAGACATATACAGCTTGTAAGAAGTTAGTATACAGCAGGGGGCGGAGTGGGGGGGGGGGGGGTCTGAAGTCCTCTTGTTTATGTTTAACAAATTAAAACATCATAAATCATGCTGTTTCTACCAAGTACTGTCTATGTCATGGTCTGTGATTTGTTGGACCCCAAAGCAGCAACAAGATGAACAACTCAAATAGTCTTTATTACAAAAAACTAAAGTGACAAACAAAACTGGAACAAAAGGTGCTACCAATTGGGTAGGATTACGAAGTACAAATAAATTATAAATTATGCCAGACAAAACAAACTCACTGTCACAAACAGGAGGACCAGACTGTAACCCAGAGACAAAAAAACAGAATGCACATTGCCATCAGAGGAATGATCCTGCAACCCGCTGGTATGCTGGGGAAGCCTTAAAACAAGGAACTAATTACCAATTTTGATACTGTAAATTTATAGTATCGTCTGCCAAGAAACGTTCCTTGGGAGGAGCAATATGGCGGCTTCAAAAGTCTTGGCCTATCGGCTATCCAGTCATAAATTCAGATCAGTGACCGCAAGTCATATTAGCATCGTAGCTAATAAACTGACTAACAAAGTACATTGATCAGTGCTCTCATACTCAACTCAGTTGGTGAGTACGCCATTGAGCTAAAAAAAAAAAAAAAAAAAAAAACTCAGCTAAACAAGTGGAGTCACTCTTATAACAATAACGCTTTTACACGGGTCGGATTGAACCCCCGAGAGGGACGGTTTTGGCCCGTCAGCTGTATGTTTGACACCACTGACTCAGATTCTGATACAATCGACATTGTTAAGGTATCAGGTGTTCCCTGGGAACCATTTGTGTCTCGAACACCTGAGAGCTACCTCTGATAACACCAGACAAAGTTGCTGTAGTGTCTTGGACGGAATCAAGGATCACATTGTTTGACACAAGATCATTCAGTGAGAATGAAAGGTCCATTGGTCATTCCAGTTTCGAATGGGACGCTTCCATGGATCCCGATTGCTCAACCAGATTGATACAATAGTCGTCAATCTGTCCAGGTGACAAGGTATTTTGTTGAAACCCCTTCATCCAAGACCCACCTATAAGTCAAATCGTACCACACAATGTGCCTTGCTGTAAAGTCTCAGTTAGTGTTTACGTATAACACAAAGTCATCACATTGTAATTTGAGGACTTTACTAAGAGACTTGGAACAGGAGTCCAGTCTTCGTTTTAGGATCAGGTTGATTGTTGGAAATAACTTTTGAATAAAAGGTCAGACAGGGAGCCTTCCAACGATACCATTCATATCAAAAAAGTGTCCGAGGTGGGATCTTGGCTATTTCTACCGTTTTACTTCCTTTATCCCCTTCCTTCTGCCTTCATCCTTCTTTGCCACCTTGCATCATCAGTATGTTTCCTACCTTCCACCATTCCACTCTCCTCCTAATTCCTTTCGCCCTTCCTTCTTTTCTTCCATCTTTTTCATACATCTTGTTCATGTATTCATTCATTTGCGTTTTCCTTCTTTTCTACCTTATAGAAGTTATTAAAAAGCCGTGCATACCAACTTTGGGTCCACCCTGTATACATTTGTGGGGATAGTCGCCTCAGCATTGTGACGAAAATCATGCGCGCCCTCTATCGGTCAATTGGCGAAACACAAAAACAAACCAAAAAAGGCAAGGTTTGCCGGTGTTGTTGTTTCTAGGCGCCTCTTAACAGTGGGTACTTACCTAGCATGGACTTTTATACGGATACAGTATTTATAATAGTATATAATATGCAAGACCATGGTACTGTACTGAAAGTGGGTAGCAAATAATAAAATCTCTCTCTCTCTCTCTCTCTCTCTCTCTCTCTCTCTCTCTCTCTCTCTCTCTCTCTCTCTCTCTCTCTCTCTCTCTCTCTCTCTCTCTCTCTCTCTCTCTCTCTCTCTCTCTCTCTCACTCTCACTCTCTGAACGAGTATCGCGCGCATGCATGAATACTATTTTTAAAATGACATATTTTAGTTGATCTGCACGCACACACATACGGAATTAATTATTGATGCGTTTTTTTTTTGTTTCTTGTAAACTTTTAATTGCTGAGACTGCAAGCCGGAAGTGGTCGTTATAAACTTCCGGTTTTGTGCCTGCAAGATAATCTTGAGCTGTTGGCTAGCGTTTACTATTTTAAGAAAACGTATTGCAATTAACGGATAAGTAAATATGATTAAAGCTATATTGATATTTAACAACCATGGAAAGCCACGGCTCATCAGATTCTACCAATATTTCGTGAGTATTACCGCCATAAACGGTGGTTTGTTTTGATTAATTTGTACTATTCGCATGAAATCTTCTCACCGTCTCCCAAGAACGATATGTTAACTGTTGTTGCTGTTAGTTTAGCTTTAATATGTTTTAATTTCGTCCAGTAAAGGTGAACAAACGTCTCCGTTTTAATGATGTGCTACAACCAAAACCTACAATATTGGTGCCTGTGGTGTTTAGTATTTTATCATGGTTTCGTTTCAAGAGGAGCCGTGTGGTTTTCATCCTGACCATGGAACAGTGGACCAGCCGTCCACCCCCAACTGGGTCCTGGAGGGAGCATGGGAGTTCGTACAACCAGTTTACACGTGCTTTGTGGACTTGAAGTAGGCTTAGAGTCTAAGCCTTAGAACACGGGTGTCCAAATCCAGTCTTCGAAGGCCACCATCTTGCGTGTTTTAAAATTGAGGTTTTCCTCCTTCAATATGATTCAAATGATCAGGATCGTTATCGGGCTTCTGCAAAGCTTGCAGATTAGTTAATCATTTGAATCAGGTGTATTAGAGGAAAACATCTAAAACACGCGGGATGGTGGCGGTCGAGGACCGGATTTGGACATCCCTGGCTTAGACCATGTCTCTCGTGGGGCCCCGTTGGGGTTACACCAGCAGTATGGGTTACCAGGCCCCCCGATGCAAGTTGATCCGTCCCTGTACAGCAGGTATCAAAGTTTGGTCCACATTACCGGTAATACATCAGATTGGTTTCCAGTGAGGGTTGGACTCTTACAAGTCTGAGTGTGATGTGGTTGGGAATTAGCACCTCCAAATGTTACAATTTAAATTATTTTCAGTAGAGTCACGGAATTAAAAATTCAGTCAAAAAATAGAATACGGTGTTTCTTTCCTTGAATACATCTGTGACTGTGACATAACTCTAACTTTTTAACTATGACTTTCTTTCTTTTTTCCCCCTTTTTTTTACTTGAATACTTTTTGCCTTCTTCCATACTACTGCAATATTATTCACATAATTTATATATATTTTTTGTTAATGATTGGGACACTATTGTGTTTTGTTGCAGGCAGAGGACATGCAGCAACAGATCATTCGGGAGACGTTTCATCTGGTGTCAAAGCGGGATGACAACGTTTGTAACTTCTTGGAAGGAGGAAGGCAAGTTTTCACTGCAGCGGCGCAATTAAACCTACAGATGGCGCCAGACTTACAAAAAGTAGTGTAAAAGAGTGGCCCCGCAACCTTTTTTCATCAGGGTCTAGTTCATGATAGTACAGTTTATTTTGTATTTTTGCAGCAGGCAACTATTCGCCGAGGTTGGTGTGGCTGACATATATTCTCGATCAGGACATATATGATCCACCAAAAGAAAAAAGAAAAATAACTCTTTCTCTGCGGCACGGGACCACTGGTGTAAAGTGCAGTAAACCCTGGCTAAAAGCGGGGTGGGGGATTCGGACTGAGCCCTGTTGTAAAAAAAAATGTGAGCAATCCAGGCCCCCTTAAACATGCTTGTAATTGCCTATATTGATTGTTTAAACCGCAATTATTTCCCAAAGTATCCCAAAGCATTTGGTGTCAAACTCATCCTATAATATTATCCTTAGAAAGAAATTGCATACAATTTGTGTGAATGTTGAATGCACTGGAGGTACAGTACGCATGTAAGTTCACGTGCTGAAAGCTGTCCATAACTTCTGTTATCAACCTAGACTAAACGTTGCTCTTCTCTGACATGAAATTCTCTTAGTCTCTCAATCAAGATGTGTCTCTTCAACATATTTCCTTTACAGCAATTACTCCTCTACATTAGTCAGTTTTTTCCCCCACCATCTTATGGCCTCTTAGGTATTTACAGAAAAAGTTACATCTGTAGAGAGCTACAAACAGGTGAATGCTACAATTTATATCTGAGGATAGCCGAGCAGGTGAATTTGTTAGTAGGGAACCACAAATACTATTTGTGTAGTAAGATGGCGTTTTTGGTGGTCTTTCAGTCTTATCGGCGGCTCTGACTACAAGCTGATCTACCGCCACTACGCCACACTCTACTTTGTCTTCTGCGTCGACTCATCTGAGAGCGAGCTTGGCATTTTGGACCTCATCCAGGTCAGCTTTTTTTCTTTTTATTAACAAAAAAAAAAATCCGCTTTCCAGCCTTGCATTTCTTACTGTGATCCCAACTTTTAATAACATGCCTGTTTATTATTAAACAACACTTTTAATCCCCCTATTTGTGTTGAACTTTTGTGTCCAGGTGTTTGTGGAGACGCTAGATAAATGCTTTGAGAACGTCTGTGAACTGGACCTCATATTCCACATGGACAAGGTGAGAGACAAAAAGCTTTATATTTTTTTGTACATTTATATTGGAATCAACGCCTGTTGTGAGCAGCAAATATTTGAATAATGGAGGCATCCTTAAGAACTCTTGCTAGGAGCTACATTAAGCCAAAACTCATGTCCAGACACTCGGGCATCAGGCCAAAAATGGGCACAAAAATATGCAAAGAGGGTGTTAAGCGAATAGTCGTCATTTAGGCACTCACCTAGCAAATGATGAAATGCAAATCATCAAGGGTTTACTCCCCATACTGTACATGGTTGTTTAATTTCACACTTGATAGGTGGGAAGTCACTCCAGGGACCCCAACTATTTGCCGAGTTCAGACCATATCGAGGATTGATCTTGAATGAATTTTCTTGGTAAGAAGTGTGGGTGTCACGTTGTGCGGTGAGGTTGGGCACTCTCGAGAATATTTCCCAGAGATGAGGAAAACCCCAGTGAAATTGAAATAAGGATTTATCAAAATGAGACTTCCCATGTGTCACAAGATGAAAACTATATTCTAAACTTACTAACAGAAGTTAGGGATACTTTTGGGGGGCGTAGGACCGTGCGGGCCTTGCTGCGAATAGCTACAATCTGTGAGCAACTGACACCCCCCTTCAAAAAAGACATAGACTGCACTGTAATTGACAATCGATGATATACAATTGTGCAAAATGGCTACTTAAAAAAAAAAAAAGTTCCTCAACTCATTTTAACAGTTTCTCGGCACCAAGATGCCGCCAGGTTTACTGTTGCCTGTTACTGCTTTGGCCTGAGTGCAAAATCAACGAAGAGGTTCAGTGAATCCTGGAGCACATGTCTTCGAAAAAGCGTCCGCAAATCGGAGAATTTGCGAATGCAGAACCACCAATATGCACAAATTGACTGTGTAGCTCCTTGCCAGAGAGTAACAAGTTGTGAGTGCTGTATTCTAAGAGCAGACTTCACCAGCCACATCTGAATGCCATTAAAGTGACGAATCGGTGAGTGTTCTGGCAAATATTTGCAGCAGTTGTTGGCTTCTTCCTGTTTTCCAACCGTTAACTGGTCGGTGTGTTGCTGGGTTATAATGGTTCTGAATTGTTCATGATAGTTGGTTATTATTTAGTTTTTACTTCTTTTTTCTTTTCTTTTTTAAATTCAGTTAGATTTTAACTAGTTTGTAAATCAGGTTTGTTAGATTTTATTTGTTTTTACTTTGTTGAACATGCTACGTTTTCGTTTTTATTAGTTTTAGTATTTGTTGTAGTTTTTTTTTTTTTTTTAAGTATATAGAGTATTTGTGTAGTGCAAGGTAGTGTGTAATACAGTAAAGTGAACTACAATTCTCAAGCAACTGTTTGACCTTCCTTCTGTACGGATGTACGACAATGCTGAAATAATAAATACTTTTAAGATGAAGCCTAAAAGTTGATGCATAATATTATTTGATAAAGATGAAAACAAAAAGGACATTTCTAGGATTTATAAGACGTAGTTTCAGTTAATTGAATTAACAAACATGTTTTGTCAATTTCAGTTATTTTGTTAGTTTTCGCTAACTATAAAAACTCTTTTTGCTGCAGGTCCACTACATCCTGCAGGAGGTGGTCATGGGCGGCATGGTGCTGGAGACCAACATGAATGAGATTGTGGCTCAGGTGGAGCTGCAGAACCGCATGGAAAAGTCAGAGGTTCGACTTCCAACTCTCACACATACATGTAACAAGTCTGCTGATGGGAAATGTGGTTGGATAGAAAAAATAGTTTGAGACAGAAACGGATGGATTGCTGAGAAGACGGATAGACAGAGAGACAAACAGTCACAGATGATGGATGATGGATGGATAGTTGGATGTATGGATGGATGTACTGACACTGTCATAGGGACAGACTGATGGATGTAGACCTCCTAAACGAATAAAACAATTCTTATGCTGAAAGATGATAAACAAACAGTTAGCTGCTTGGAGTGACAGATAAACAAATGCCTTAAAAAAACAAAAACAAAGCCCGCCGGTACATATTAACATGTGTCTGGTTCCATGCAGGGGGGTCTGTCTGCAGCGCCTGCTCGCGCCGTCTCCGCCGTGAAGAACATGAACCTGCCCGAGATCCCGCGCAACATCAACATTGGAGACATCAACATCAAAGTGCCCAGCCTTTCCCCGTTCTGAGTACGACTCGGCAGGGGGCGGGCGGGATCTAATGCCCCCTTCTCGCTTGCACGCGGTAAACTTGAACTCTCCTGACCACAGCGGCGTTCACAACCGCTCACTCCGGCCGCTCGTGTGCGTGCTGGATAGACGCTGTTAGCCGTTTGAACGTTGTTGTTTATTTTCCAACCTTGTATCCCAGTTGAATTTGCACAATATTGTCAATGTGTGTCCCATGAAGCAGTGGTCGATAACCTACGGCAAGTGGACCACATTTGCTGCAGCACAAATCCTAAAAACAGCCGAGTTCAATATTTGAGTTTCATGTTTAAAAATTCAATTTCCTTACAATTTAGCTTTGTCAATCTGTCTAGAATACGAGGTTCAAATTAGATAGCGAACGAAGAAAATCTCAAGGATGAGGTGGCTTTTGAAAGACATTTTAAAATGACAAAAATATTCAAGGGGTTTCTTGACTCATTGAGCCATTTTCAGCAGCAAAAAGTTAATATTTTGTTTAGAATTAATTTGGTAACTTCATCATTTTTCATTTACGATTAATATCTTAAAATACAAATTTTCCCACTTGCTGTCGACTGACGATGACATCACCTGTGCTGAGGATGTAGGTAATGACCAATCATGGCTCAGTTTGCCAACCAAACCCAGAAAACGAGTGAGCCATGATTGGTCGTTACCTACATCCTCAGCACAGGTGATGTCATCTTCAGTCGACAATAAGTAGAAAAATTAGTTTTTAGAGTTATTAATTGTACAAAAAAACCCAATAAAGTTATCAAACTCATTCTGGACAAAATGTAAAATTTTCAATGCTGAAAATGACTCAGTGAGTCAAGTATCCCTTTAAGATAACAAAATAAAGTAACCCAAAATGGCCGCTTGTAATCAAACATTCATGTATGGGTTCTTGAGACGGTTTTAGGGGTTCAACTCATGAATGACGTGTACCAATGTCATAGTACTATGTGAAACTCACTTCAGTATGCTTGGCACTAATTTGGACCAATTTCCAAGCAGGAGTTCGTCAGCACGAGCCCCGGAATCCACTTCAAACTAAAATGGCTGACTTCCTTTTGAATTTCGGCCTTGCCTTGTTTATTTTCCATTTATTTATTTATTTTAGATTTTCTGGGGTTGCTGCTGAGTGAGTTCAGGGGATCGAGCTGTTCTGTTCTCCATAAATTCATGTGGCCTCTGATGGGGAAAAAGGTTGCCATAAAGCATCAGGTGAATGTGAATATTCATGCATTTTTCATATTTTATGACTTGGCTGACAAGCATATTTTCCTTCCTCAACTTGATGCTCATCACTCGTCTTGATTTTGAGATATTCCCTCCCCCAACCTCCCCTCGGTAACACGATCCCATTGGCTCACGTACAGCCTGGAATGTGTCTTCTTCCATCCGGGCGTCCAAACGTCTGCCTGTCCTCGGTGGACTGTCGTCACGATCCATTACGCTCTTTCGCCCTAATATTAATCTCACTGACATGTGCGTGGGTTCCAGAGTCACATGATCTCCCCCATCCCTTTCTCTGAATACAGCGTGGCGTGAAAGCCAGTCAAGTGGAGTGTCCTCCAAAGTAGGAAAGACGTACTCCACTAAGTTTATTTTTTCTTTCGGGGACCGTTTTAGTGTTTGTAGTTCTCAGAGGGCCTTACAAAGGCTGGATACACACGCATTCACTCTGATGTTTTTATTAACGAATATCTTCCTGCTTTCAGGTTCCAAAAGCTACATCCACACATACCAGTTTGACTGCAGAGCACACCCCAGTTTTTTTTGTTTTTTTGTGCAAAATTTTGTCCCTGAAGCCAGTTTCGCTTTGCAATATGAAATTCGGGAGGGGTGTTTATCGTGACGAAACCCACAAAAAAAGACTCATGAATTCATGCCTGAACAACAGAGGAAACCTGACATTTAAGTTGTAAGATCCTCCAACATTGATGTAGTAGCACCTTCCAACCGTTTGTTTTTTTCAAGCCAGTTTGACTGAGGCCCATGAAATTTTATAGGCATGCCTAATGTGAACAAACCCACAAAAATGTCTCAAGAACGCATGTCAGAAAAGACGCAAAGTCTGCCCTTTTGGTTTAAACCTACCTACCTACCTACCAGTATTTTTGGACAATCCAGGCCAAAGCCAGTTTGACGGAAATCTGGTTGAAATTAGTAGTCCCACAAGTACGATTCCTGGAAGGACACAGGAAGTCTGCCATTTTTCAAAGCAAAATGACACACTTCCTGTCTTTTCGGGCTCGAGGCCTTGCTATTTTTTATGGGTCTTCTCATAACAGACAAATGTCCTGTTGCTAAGGTAGCTTCAGGGATTTCCCCCAAATTTTTTTGGGGCTGTCCACTGTCGTTTTTCAAGGCGCTTCAAACCAAAATATCTGACTTCCTGTGTCTTTTCAGGCACACTCTCTTGAGACTTTTCTGTGGGTCTACTAAGGACAACACATGTGGAGAACCAAAACTGCCCCTCCCCCCCAAAAACAAAACAAAAAAAAAGACTAAACAAATAAATAAAAGAAAAAAGTGAAAATAAAAACATATAATTCAAAAATTAAATACAAAAAAATAATTTTAATGGATAGAAAAACTGAATATATATATATATATATCCATAAATAAAAGTAAAAATAAATACAAGAATAAAAAACAAGATAAAAATAAATACAGGTATAATAATACATTTCGAAATACATACAAAAAGAAATATACAAATATAATTAAATATCAATCAATAAATAAAAACGCTCTGTTCTCACATTTTTTTTAATAAGATTCATTGCTGGAGCTCTCCTTGCAAGTCTTCCTTGTTCACCGACCCACTCACTCGACCATTGAAAGGCAACAGTGGAGCCCAACCCAAGACACGCTTAGGACTGCCCCCACATTTGAAAAACATTTCGTCCTTACAGAGCGTCTGCAGCATGAAATAAATAAATGTGAGAGCAGAGAGCGTTTTTATTGATTGATTGATATTTAATTATATTTCTATGTTCATTTTTGTGTTCATTTCAACATTTATTTTTATCTTTTGAATCTCGGTTTTTATTTTAGTATTAATTTTTGCATTTATTTATGGTTATATATTTTTTGTTTTTATTTTCACTTATATAAAAAAAATGTATATTAAATTTTGGAATTATATTTTTTAAATCCATTTTTATTTTTAAGTTTATTTATTTTATTTTTGTAATTAATTTTGGCAGTTTTGGTCCTCCATAAAGACTGTCCAACCAAATTTCATCTTGCTCAGTTAAACTGGCTTTTGGGGGCTTTCTGTTTTAAATTGTGTTCAATGCTGACATGGGCCATATGTGGCCCACTGGTCCTAGGTTGCCCACCCCAAAATATTTGTATTGTAATTGTAGTGCGTGCTTGTGTCTTATTTACTGTGTTTAGTGTTTCAATTGTTGATGTAAGGACATATTTCTTTACATGAATAAAAGTTGCTGTCAGCCACAAACCACCTGCAGTCGTTCTTGCGAAGAAACTCTCTTTGCGCGTACCTTCGAGGAATTCTCTTGAAGCTACGCCGCCACAACCGAGGTTTGTTGTTACAGCCGCATTCTTTCAATCACCCCCTCTCCCCCCTTTAATTTTTTTAACCCCCTCCAACTCAAATATGGGGAGCCATCCCTCTAGGAAAACCTGCGGTAGCTTTCGTCGACTCCACCCTTGCAGACTGTTTCCCATCAGCCGGGGCTCATTCCAGATCCTGCACGCACGCACGCAAGCAGTGGACGTACTCGTACAGCCGCTGGTATGTACAACCTTCTACCGCAAAATGGGGAAAATTGCTTTTGTCGTGGATTTTCTTGGGTGCTATATTGCATATTATGCTGCATTTTTCAACAGAATATAGAACATTTATGAAAAAAATGACCCATGATGGGTTGAACGCTTCAGATCCAAAGATCTAAAGCGCTTTGTAGTTTTTACAACATACCGGATTTCTTTCCTTTTCTTTTTTTTCCTCCGGCAGCATCGACCTTCTTTGACAGCTTAATCCACTGAGACAAATCAAGTTCAGTACACTTGGAAATGCCTAAAAAATGGAGTTCAATCCAAAAATGTGTCTGAAAATGTGGGTGACAAAAAGAAAGCAAGTGTCATGGAACTTGAAATGGAACTTAACTTGCGACAGAGAGAATGTTCTGGCTGCTCAGTATAATACAAACAATACAATTTCAGTAAGAAAATCATGTATACAGGCTGAAAAATGCCACTAAGTGACAGTATCACTCTGCAGACAGACTATTTGGTGTTATCAAAGTGTGGATAGTTTTCCGTTTTATTAACTGGTTCTGACAGCACGACGGAGTCGTGGTGAGCATGTCGGCCTCACAGTTCTGAGGTTTCCAGGTTTAAATCTCTGCTTTGTAGATACTCAGGTTAGGTTTCTTTGTTTCCTTGTTTCCTTCCGTCCTTCCCATTCCACATTTCATGCCATCCTTATTTCTTTCTTTGCATCCCTGCCTCATTTATAACTTCATATTCTTTCGTGCTTTCCTTCCTCAATTGTATATTTTACATCAAGCATGTTGGATTATTGTTGCTTCCGACGTTCAGGGTTCTGTTCTGAGCTTGTGCATTCCTGTGCAGTTAGTGTCCTCCTCGTGCGTGTGTGGATTTTCTTCAGATTTCTCTCATTTTCCCCAGTTATACATGTTAGATTAATTGAAGACTCAAAATTGTTGGAAACGTGAATGTTTGTCTATATGTGCCCTGTGATTGGCTGGCTACCAGCCCGGGCTGTCCCACGCCAACTGGGACGGGCTCCAGCTCACACTCTTGACAAGCAGTTTAGAAAAATGAACATACACATGTGGTTTATAGATGGGAAGACTGTGACTTGAAACATTGCCACGACAGTTAATGAAGTGCGCATGATGGCAAAATTCTGCTTCTACAATAAGCCAAGTTACCTAGAAAAGTTTTGAGATTTTATAACGTGATTTGGATTTGCTGTGAACCATCAAACTCACCTCGGTAGATGATGTCGGTTTATTTTTGCCTCCTCAAAAAAAATAAGTCGTAACTTTTTTTAATTTTTTTTTTATTCAGACCCTAAAGCCATTTTCACAGCATTGTGAAAGTGATCTCACATGAGTATACACCTACAAAAAAGTCCAAAGGACCCATTCCTGGAAAAACAAAATCATTTTTCTATTTTGGTTATTTTATGCTGGCCAATTCCAGGGGTCCTCCTAAGACGAACTCATAAATTCTTTCACAACATGAAACTTGGTAGGCAAGTCTATTGTCTATCACGAGTAGACCCACAAAATAGTCCCAAGGACCCACTTTCAGGATGCGCAGGAAGTCTGCCATTTTGTTTGGAAGCTGTATGACTACATAGACGGATGCATTAACAACACAAATGCAAAAATAAAAACGATTTCTTCCGGTATGCTTAGAACCTCCCACGTTTTTTGTGGGGGCCTTTGGGTCAAGCTG
This sequence comes from Leptonotus elevatus, assembly GCF_054856555.1. Taxonomy (NCBI): domain Eukaryota; kingdom Metazoa; phylum Chordata; class Actinopteri; order Syngnathiformes; family Syngnathidae; genus Leptonotus; species Leptonotus elevatus. Next base: position 2,625,815 of record NC_141241.1, on the reverse strand, counting down.
CAAGCATGCATTCCAGATGTTGCAAGTAGCTTCGGGATGTTGTCGATATTTCACCACAGAGTGCTCGTAAGTTTCCTTGATGTTGTTTGCAGGAGAGCGTTTGTAAAGAGAGATGTGCCGAACCGAATGTCAAAACGAATCTGACTCAAAGCGGTGCGCATATTGTTTTCTTTAAAAGTCGCAGCATCATTTGTGCAGCAAGTGTAACAAGAGCTGTGCAGTCCGTTTTGGAAAAGAATGTTCATTTTCTAATGGCTATTAACTTGGTGTACCTTGTTTTCCCTGCATATACTGTAAAGAGTTTCACAAACTTTCCAACCCACACACAAAATAAACATCCCAATAGCGTTGGCACAGCCTTTCCCCTCCACACTCAATCTAATATTATTTCCACTTCCAAAGATAGATGGAAAAAAAGTAACACTGAATCTAAACAAGCAATCATTAGAAAAACTAACATGCAGTGAATACTGTTTACAACAATGTCAGGTGAAGGAAGTTCTTGTTAACCCCCCCAAACCCCCCCCCCCTCCCCCGCGTTTTATTTCTTCTAAACAACTTTCCAGCATTTATCGCCACAGCTCATAGCGTTCTCCCGCCAGCTCTGCGGTGGTAAATGTTGCCGAGTCATCTGTGGGAACCTCACTTGTGGACTTTTGAATCTGCGTCAGCAAAATGACGTTTTTGTCTTTTGGCGACTGAAATCAATAAACAAGTATATGCTCACAAATCATGCAAATATGTTTCTATGGATGAAAAGTATTACGCGGACGTTTTTGTGAGCGCGCATGCCGTCGACCCCTGGGAACTTCTTTTTAGATCGTCACTGACTGCTTACCGGTGCACGGCGTGAACATGACAACATGCTGGATGTTGCCAGGGAAACATCTGCACAGATGGTCACACTGGAGGCAAATGAGGGAAACGCAGTCAAGTACGACAAATCCAATATATGCATATGTGTAATTGGAAAATCCAATATATGCATATGTGTAATTGGAAAATCCAATATGGACCACATAGCTTTGTCTCTTACTCTTAATGAGTAAGCTACATAGTGCCTTTCTACCTAAAGGGTGCGTTAAAGGTTTTTAATGGTACAACAATGTGGTTAAAAAGTACAAACCATAAACCTCCCTTGAAACCCTAACTACTTTAAAACCTAAGGTCACAGATTCAGACAAAAACCTAACCCTGATTTGATCACTGCCCCAAAAAATAATAAAATAAAATAAATAAATAAAAAAAAATTGCACAAAAATGGCATAAATACATATTTTGTATTAGTTCAGTATTTTACCAGGAAGCTAAATCTTGTCTAAATTTTTTTTTAAATTAATCTTGTTTCAAGTGAAACAGTACCGGAATGTTTTTGATGCATTCAATTTTCTATTTTGTGGAGGAAAACACTTTTCAGAAACGGTGCTTATACTATGATTATGAATTCAGTAGTTCACCAAAGAACACAATTTTCACATATAATTCAGCTTATGCAGTAAATACATGTATTAGGAAAAATGCAACACAGATGTAAAGCAATTCTCATCACGCGACATAATAGTTTGGTGATTGGCTGGAAAGCAAATGTTTTAAGTGAGTTTGGGTCCTTAATGTGTATGGTCCTTTATTTTGTCACACAGGGTTGGGTGTGGCCTGATCTTTTTCAATAGTTATGCTGGAGTTGCTCAGTGACACATCATCAGAATGTCTTCTCTGCCCATTGTTGTTACTTTGTATTTTTGTACATAAAGATTTTTACTTTTCCACTTCCGTCTCTTCCCAAATCCGCTCCCCACTTCCCAGCAAAATCTTAAATATTTTTGACAGTAAAAGTTTGTGTGTGTTTGCTTCCAGGAAATGCAACATCGATTTTAAATAGTTCTCAGAAATTGTGCATTTATACGTAGCTTGCATGGTCATTCAATCCTCAAGCATCTTTCAGTTTCGTCCATTTTTGAATTTGTGACTCAATTGTCAGAAGCAATGCTTTCAGTCTTTCCATGGATCCCCTCACAGGTATCATGCACAGGCCCTGACCTCAGGTGCAAGGTGAACTTCGCCAAGTGAAACAAAAGCCTGGGACTTTTCACTGGCCTTCCCGATCATGGCGAAGGTCTACTCCGTCAGTAAGAACGTGGGACTTGGACTACTTTTGTTAGCGGTGACCGCTCTGGTGACTATTCTAGCTCTGTCTATTGCCTACGACAAGGAGAGGACCAAGAATCGAAGCAGACCCGGCGACGAAGCGCAGGTCCACAGCGACACCCCCGATCCGACCCCTGTAGCCTCAACAGATCCGTGGGACCAGTACAGGCTTCCTTCCGCACTGGTCCCCGCCTCCTACAATGTGACACTGTGGCCCCGATTGGAGCCCGACGCAGACGGCCTCTTCATCTTCACCGGACACTCGGATGTGGTCTTCGCTTGCCTGCGGGCCACAGACCTGATCCTCATCCACGCCAACAAGCTCAACTTCACCACCTTCAATGGGCACCACGCCTCGCTCAGCGACTCGTCGGGAGCCCCGATGCCGGCCATTCGTAAGTCTTGGCTGGTGGCAAAGACGGAGTACCTGGTCCTGGAGCTCAGCGGCAGCCTTCAGGAGGGGGCATCCTACGTCTTGCGCACCGAGTTCCGGGGAGAATTGGCGGACGACCTGGAAGGATTCTACAGGAGTGAATACTTGGAGGATGGCGCGAAGAGGTGAGTTATCACGACATGGACTTTTGAGCGATTTCATCACCAGCATCTGGGTTGAAGTTCTTAACTTTTTTTCAGAGTGGTTGCCACCTCCCAGATGCAAGCCACGTACGCCCGCAAAGCCTTCCCATGCTTCGATGAACCCGCCATGAAAGCCGTCTTCAATGTCACCATCATCCACGACCGGGATAGAGTGGCTCTGTCAAACGCCCGGGAATTAGGTTTGGAAACGTCTTCCCTAAAAAATAGCAACGTAGCTACATTTGGCCATGAAATTCCAGGAACTTCTGTAGGTCTTGGAACTGGAAGTTTTCCATAGCCTAAGGCTCCTGGCATATTTACAGATCAATTTCCATAAGAAATTTGGGGAACTAGTGTACTGCAATTCTACTTACGGGTCTTGGAAAGAGAAAGTATTGCTACTTTCTCTTTCAAAGACCCAACCTGCCAGAAATAATTGATAGCATTTCGAATTCTCAGGCAATTTTTAGCTCATACTATTTTTAGGTCCTCAAACTCAGGCCGAAGGTCCCCGGATGAGTGATGCAATGAATCCCCCACTATTTGCAAGAAATAGGGACTGAGCCCTGTTAGTTAAATTATTCAACGCAAACAAAAGACCTCCATACAATGCTAATCAAAATGGCGTACAAATTTAAAGGGATCGCGTGACGATTGCAAAATGACCGCCTCGATTTTCAGGAACTTTTAGCTTGGAACATTGAAAGCGTCCTTTCTGCTGAAAGCGGAACAAAACTTGCTCATGAGGCCAATCATGTTTACCAATTGTTTTTGGGTTGCTTAACCCCAGGGTCTTCTGGAACTAAATTGAGACAACAGTTCCCACGGTCCTTCAAAAGCTCCTAGTTCCAGTGTTTGAATTGCTCTGTATGATCAAATAAGCGTAAATTGAGGAGCAGTAAAATTGTCCGACTGTCCCTGCAGATGTCAAAGATGTGGTCATGGATGGTGCGGCTGTCCGCGTTACAAAATTTGAGCCCACCGCAAAGATGTCCACCTATCTTCTGGCCTTTATCGTCAGCGACTTCACCTACGTCGAGTCCAACCAAATTAATGACGTACAGGTAAGAAACACTTTGACTGAGGAGAAATACATGCATGTCTCGCGAATGATAGAAAATGGGAAAAAGTGAAGCTCTGGATTTCAAATGTCCAGCACCATAGATATGATTATTATTATTATTATTATTTTTGCCAGGTGCGGGTGTGGGCTCGGAGGAAGGCCATTGACGACGGACATGGCAACTACGCTCTCAACGTGACTGGATCAATTCTTCGGTTTTACGAGCACTACTACAACGCACCCTACCCGCTCCCCAAGTCGGGTAGGTAACCAAAACCTACAGAACAAATATCAGATGGATGTCGTAGGTTTGACTTGAGCTTGTAGCTTCCTTCACATGGAGGTCGTCGAATCTTGGGGTTTGTGAAGAAAATTGCAACTTAGGTGCGTTGACCGTTTGGGGTTTGTGGCTTCCGGACAAGACTTTCCCCCCTACATAAGGGTTATTTCCAGGAACAGTGCTTCATAATAGTTCACTGATTCACTGGAAAGCAAAATCTTGAAGCAGGAACTTTTTATTTTTTATTTTTTTTATCTTACTGTGTGAATGTCCTGGTCCTTTCCAGACCAGGTGGCTTTGCCCGACTTCCACGCCGGTGCCATGGAGAACTGGGGCCTGGTCACCTACAGGGAGACGGCTCTCCTCTACGACCCGGACAAATCCTCGGCAGGGAACAAACAACGAGTGGCCTCCGTCATCGCACACGAGCTGGCGCACATGGTCGGCCATCTTGGGGGTTGAAAAACCCGTTCCTATAGAAGTGGTTCTCAAAATGGGTTCCTTCCACCCAAATCTTTTTCTGCAACCTAGCTTGGCTTTAGGATAATTCAAATCTTTATTTTCATTGTAATATATAATCACATAAATCCAATTTGAACAAAAGGCTTATTATTAATAGAATAAAGACCTCTTTTGTTCAAGAACTAAGACTATGATTTCCGATATTCTCAAGTCAAGTTTACTTATTGAGCAGCATAACTTTGTTCAATTGGGATCATGAAAAGTGAAAATCAATGAGTAATTGAAGGCCCTCTAATAAGATACCTACCAGAAGATGGCGGCAAAGCACTACTATGGTCAAAATCAAGATCCTCAACTGCCTTCTGCATAATTCCATGGCACCGAAATGTCATATGATGGCAACAAAGCAATACTTTAACTGCATTGACCTGAACACAAATTATTGAATAATGTGTTTTTCAGCTCATAACAGAGGGCAGGATCCAAATTAAAATCTGTAAACAGGTGAATTTTCAAATGCCGAACCATGAAGGGCTGAAATAATTAGAGAATAAAATTGTATTTGTGAAATTTACTGGTTAAAAAGTATTCCTGAAAAAATATGTATTTATTCTCATACCTTTACACAATTTTTTTTATAATCAGATTTTGTTATATAATAGAATGCCTTTTTTTCCTTTGCAACTTTGATATTCTTACGGCATTTCAGGTTACATATGGTAACTAGGATTCTGATAGGGACCTTAGAAGATTTCTCCCCTGGACCCTGAAAGTTTGAGACCCCCTGTTCTATACTGTAATCTTAAAATGAGAGCTTTGCTTGTGTTTTGTCCAGTGGTTCGGCAACCTGGTGACCATGTGCTGGTGGAACGATCTGTGGCTTAATGAGGGCTTCGCGTCCTACGTGGAGTACCTGGGAGCGGACTATGCCGAGCCAACATGGAACATTGTAAGAGAAACAACTCCTTTTACATCTCTCCTGCAAGTGTATGCCTGCTGTTGCGCACACACTTGCTGGCGAGATCCACAAAGCTAGAATGATGGCTAAAACACAATCGGACCTCCAAAATCAACACACCAGATGTTTGTTCAATCATTAACATTGCATCGACAATGATTTGTGAATATAATGCACATATACGCGTGGACTGACAAATTGCATGGATTTGTGAAGAAATATGACATTGAGCAAATTGTGACATCGGGGGCCCGACGCCAGCAATATGGCAGAAAATGCGGAAACTTGCAACGGAAATATGATTCTGTTGCAGAAAGACCAGATCATTCTGAACGACGTCCAGCATGTGTTGAATCTGGACGCGCTGGCTTCCTCTCACCCGCTTTCCCGGCGAGAAGACGAGGTGAACACACCTGCTCAGATCAGCGAGATATTCAACACCATCTCCTACAGCAAGGTGGGCACTCAACAACCATAGTAAGAAATCTGTACTTTATAGTGAACACTGTGTGGATTTTTCAACTGATCTTAATTCAACGTCATCTATAAACAACCACTGCCGGAATGAAAGTGTTGTACACATAAAAAATCAAAAACGGATGGCGAGTCTCAATGATGAGTTACATGAAAGCCAAAGAAAAAAAGTTTTAGAGGGGAAGTCAACTTTAAAGGGATACTTAACTCACTGAGCCATTTTCAGAAGCAAAAAGTTAATATTTTGTCCAGAATGAAGTTGGTAACTTCATTATTTTTCATGTACAATGTATACCTTAAATGACTAATTTATCCACTTACTGTCGACTGAAGATGACATCAACTGTGCTGAGGAAGTAGGTAACGACCAATTATGGCTCCGTTTGTTGACCAAACCCAGAAAACAGGTGAGCTATGATTAGTCGTTACCTACTTCTTCAGCACAGGTGATATCATCTTCAGTCGACAGCAAGTGGAAACATTTGTTTTTAAAGGTATGTACTGTACGTGGAAAATACTGAAGTTACCAAATTCATTCTGGACAAAATATTAACTTTTTACAGCTGAAAATGGCTCAATGAGTCAAGTAGGTCTTTTTGAACATTTTTTCAACACTAATATTTTATGTGATCTCACTCGACTAAACATGACATTCTGATTAATATTATATTTGTGGAATATGAGTTATGCAGCAAAAATCCAGCCATTTTTATCCATCTGAGGGGTCGGCCATTTTGCCACTTGCCGTCGACTGAAGATGACATCATAGTTGCTCAGGGCTCAGGCAATGGCCAATCACAGCTCACCTGTTTTCTAATGCTGAGCTGTGATTGGTTGTTACCTGAGACCTATGCAACTGTGATGTCATGTTCACTCGACAGCAAGTGGCAAAATGGCCGCCCCCTTAGATGGATTTTGCTGCTTAACTTATATTCCACGAACACAATATTAACCAGAATGCCATATTTGGGGCTGTAAAGAAAATATTGTAAAAAAAATAATAAAATAAATTGGTTTGACTTCTCTTTTAAAACGAGCTTTAAAAATGGTCAATGAGGCGGCTTCTCTAAATGACACACTAACTGTTATCTCCATCCTTTCAGGGGGCGGTGGTCCTAAGGATGCTGTCCGGGTTTCTGGGCGAACCGGTGTTTGCCAAAGGACTCAGTGTGAGTATCCCTACAAGATGGCCACTGCGTCCCCATGGAATTGCTAAGACGCCGCATTCTCTCGCTTAGTCTTACCTCAACACGTTCGCCTTTGGCTGCACCGTGTACAGGGACTTGTGGGACCACCTCCAAAAGGTTTTGTAGGACCACTTTGGCTGTCTTTGAACTTCACTTCAGTTTGTCGGCTGACCGCGTCCTTCTTTTCCAGGCGGTGGAGGACACTCCAGGCTTGCGCATCCCACGCACGGTCCACGACATCATGCACCGCTGGACTCTACAGATGGGCTTTCCCGTGGTGACCATCGACACCAAGACCGGACGCATGGCCCAGAAGCACTTCCTGCTGGATCCAGAGTCGGTGGTGGACAGGCCCTCGCAGTTCAAGTAGGGTTAACTTACACCATGAGCGTCAACTTTACACGACAACCATTGAAGCAATTCTTACCATAAAACGACATGCGCAGAATAGTCATAACGGCGCACGAGCGCAGGATACAAAAGCAACATTTGAATACAATGGAATGGTCGCTAAAACAATCAACTCAACTCACTCAGCACTTTAACAACCATAGCTGCATATAAAGGAAATGGAAGTGCCATGCTTTCTTTAAAACGGAACCACAGGGCAGAAAATACAATGAAAACAGCAGGAGCCCTAAAAGTGACCCCTGTGGAACACAATACTACAGCCAAGGTTAAACTAACGAAAAAACTCAAAACAAAAATTCAAAACACAATTTCGTTAACGAGGACTAGCTTATGACGCCATTGTTGAAAAATGATTGTTCCCCCCCCCCTCCCAATCCCCTAGTTATACGTGGTTTGTGCCCATTAAATGGATGAAGACCGGCGTTGAGCAGCAACAGTATTGGCTTCTCCACAAGACAGGTACTTCAGGGTTCTCGTGCCCACTTTCGCCATGTTTTTCCCTCTCTCTATTTATTTTTTATTTTTTTTAAACGCCCCCTTCCCGTACCACTTTCCCCAGACACGCACCCTCAAATGAGAGCCTCGGGACTCAACTGGGTGCTGGCAAACACCAACATGTCAGGCTACTTCAGGGTCAACTACGACACGGACAACTGGAATCGCCTCATCTCCGTGCTGGAAACAAACCATCTGGTGAGTATACATTGACTCCACAGTCTCCATTTTGTTGCATCGGCCCGACGCCAGCGATATGATTCCGAGCTGTGGTTTGTTTCCTGCAGACCATTCCCATCCTAAACCGAGCGCAACTCATTGATGATGCCTTCAACCTAGCACGGTAACAACTGTATACAGTAGTTATTATTATTATCATTACTGTTATTATTATTATTATTATAGTTATTAAAGTATAATCATGTTTTATATTGAATGTAGGGCTGGGTTTAAAAAAAAATCGAATCAACATTGAATCGATTTTCCTCTTCAAGCCTGATATCGATTCATAAAACCACGAATCAATTATTTTAATATCTCTTTTTCCCATAAATTAATAAGGAAATAGAATTTTAAAGGCCAATTTTTATTTTATTTGACTGTTTTCTTGACATTTTATGTTTACATGAATTTAATAATAATAATAATAATAATAATAATACATTTTGTATAGACGCTTCACAGAAAGTCCCCAAAAAGATCGAGGACAATAATAAAATCAATACAAAAAGCTTAAATAAAAATAAAAATAAAAGACCATAACATAAAATCAGTACAAAACTAAACATTCATAATACTAAACATTAGACAATAAAAACAACTATGAACAGATTTTGGGATTCAAAAGTATTTTCTTACATTTATGAAACACCTGATTTTATTGTACTTTAAGACCAACTCCGAATCTTTTTAATTTATGTTTACAAATATTGGATTAGAATTAGGAAAATATTTTCATCTCATCCTTGCTGATGCCAATGCTTGTGTAACACTTAAATGATTATAACCCTAAATCATTTAACCAGTTCCTTCCTCCGCAAAATTCAACTTGGAATTTAATGTTTGTGGAATTTTTTTGATCATGTCCTTGATATTTATGAAGAGTTCATGTTCCATAATTGATCACTATCGGATTAAAGTGAAGTGAATTGAATCAAACTGAACTCTTGTGAATTGAAATGGAATCAATTGATGAAATTAGAATCGATACCCAGCCCTAATTGAATGCGAATGTGATGCAACTCATTTTAGAGCCAAAATGGTGGACCTCACGCTGGCCCTGAGGACCACCAAGTACTTATCCAAGGAGACGCAATACATCCCGTGGCAGTCGGCGTTGGGAAACCTCAACTTCTACTACCTCATGTTCGACCGCACCGAAGTCTACGGACCCTTACAGGTTAAAAAAAAAAAGAAAGAAAAAAAAGAAACATTGCGCCGTTGTAACATTTGAAAGTGCACGATTGGAAATGACACACATGCTAATGTTAGCTTAGCCTGTTAGCTTCGGACGCTGCTGTATTTGACTCCACTTTTCTGCACCAACGCTCAAATGAGGGCGGATTGATTTCTATTTTTTAACGCAGGCGTACATCAGGAAGCTCGTCCAACCTCTTTTTGAGTATTTCAAGAAGATAACGCACACTTGGACGACGGTGCCTGAAGGAGTCAGCAACCAGTAAGAGGGAAACAGAAAATTATTTGGTTTTTTTTAGGGTGTCAAATTATTTTTCACGCTCTTACGTGATGTTTTGCATCACCTCAGGTAGAATCAGGTCAACGCCGTGGTTTGCACCGTTGGTCAATGTATTTTATTGAAATGTATTTATTTATTTAACTCTTAATGTTATTTCAATGGATATAAATCCAGTTGAATAATTAATTTCATTGAAACTAAATGTATTTTGTGATTGATTTGAATTTAAGTTACTGAATTCAAATTAATTTTGATATTTAATGTACTATTTAAAATCAACTGAATTCAAGTTAATTAAATTTTTTTTGGTACTTCTATTTTTGAACATTTAAATGTCTGGTTGCCAATCAATGGAAATATTAGTATTCTGTTGTATTCAAATAAATTAAATTGCATGTTTAAGTTTTATTGAATCTATTAGATTGTGATTAAATTCATTCAATTTCTTGCTATTATTCAGATATTTGATTGAGTTTGATCTAATTCAAACACTTTTTTCAGATGGGTCAAAAATAGCCCAACTATGGGCCAAAAATGGACCGATCCTCTACTTGGGTCGATTTGACCCAACTTTGAGTCAAGAAATGGGTCTGTTAGCGTAAAACAACTCATAAATATTGGTCAGATCCTTTACTCGGGTAAAAAAAAAAAAAGAAGATAATTTTGTATGAAACAACCCAAAAAGTCGGGTCAAATTGACCCATAAAGTGGATTGCTCCATCTTTTGATATCTATAATTTGTTTTGTTTTATCTGCCATTATATAGCTTCTACTCTTTGCCAATTTTATGGAATTTACAACATTTAATTAAAAGCATTTCCTGTCATTGAAATGGATTGAATTGAATCACGTTTGTTGATCCGCCAGTCAAGCTCAATTCAAAGTGTCCCGTCCGTCCGTCCGTCCGTCTGTCCGCCCGTCAGGTACAATCAGATCAACGCCATTGCGATGGCTTGCGCGGTGGGCGTGCCGGCCTGCAGGGATCTCATCAGAAATTGGTTCAAGCGCTGGATGGAGCATCCGGCGCACAACCCGTAAGGATCACAAATGCGCTCGACCTGACGTCCATGCCAACCGTCGACCATTTCAAATGTCAGAACTGTGTGGTGTGGAGCAGGATCCATCCCCACTTGAAAAGTACGGTGTACTGCAGCGCCGTGTCACTGGGCGGCGCCGACGAGTGGGATTTCGTCTGGAGGATGTTCGAGAACGCCACGCTGGCGTCCGAGGCCTCCAGGCTCAGGGCGGCCTTGGCCTGCACCAAAGTGCCCTGGCTCCTCAACAGGTACGATTTGACTTTTTATATCCACAATGGATGGAAGGACTAGAATTTCTGCCATGATTCTGATGATGAATATCACTAGCAATGCAATTGCGTGTTGCCGTCAGGTATCTTGAGTACACTTTGGACCCGACTAAAATCCGCAAGCAGGATGCCACGTCCACCGTGGTGGGTGTTGCCCAGAACGTGGTGGGCATGCCTCTGGCCTGGAACTTTGTCAGAGCACGATGGAAACAACTTCTCCAAGAGTGAGTGCATACCTTGATTAGTCATCGTATTAGTCTCTTCTTTTTTGCACTCGTATGACATTTTCGGATTTTCATTTTTAGGTTTTACAGTGTTGATGGCGTGACAATTGAAAATGTTGTTTTTCAAATTGTTTTTACGAATGGTTGGCTTGTTTTTACTTTGATTTTTTTTTTTTATAAATAATTTCTTCTTGAGGGGGAAAAAAAACTGTTTCTGGGTGTATAGTCTTTGTTTGTTTTTTAAAAGAAAATTCTAAATATTAAGTATTATTTTTCAAGATGTTATAATTTTTTAAAGATGAATTAAATAATTATTCATGGCTTCTTTTCTATTTGCATTTTTATGACATTTCAGAATTTTCAATTTTACGTTTTACAGAGTTTATTGCGCGACAGTTAAAACAATTAGTTTTACAAATGGTTTTAGAGTATTTGGCTGGTTTTTATTTTGAATTTTTGTTGTTTTATTTTATTATTTTTTTCAGAAAAAAATTCTTCTTGAGAAGAAAAAAGGCAGCTTCTGGGTGTTATATAGTCCTTTTTTTTTTTTTTTTTTAAGAAAATTCAGCATTTAAGTATTATTTTTCAAGATGTTATAATTTTATAAGATTACAAAAATGGGATTTTCCCCCCAAGATAAAAAGTCAAAAATAAATCCAAACCCCTTAAAAAAAAGGTATAATAATAAAATAAAATAAAAAACTTGCAAAAATGCGAGATATTTTTATTTATTTATAAATCATCAGGACAATAACCCTATGATAAAAAAAAATGGAGCAAAGTAATCTTGTGAAAATAATCAGATTTTTCAAAATAATTTTGAACGTAATGTATGAGAGTATCATATTTCTTTCCGGATAGTTTTGGAATAAAATGTTGGATTCTATTATAATAGAGAACAATTGCATTTCCAAAATGTTACTTGTTTTTATTAATTTTTTTTGCACATTATACAGGAATAATTTTTTTGTTTTTTTACACTCGTTTGACAGTGTTTGGTTTTTTCGAAATGCATTTAGTTTGTAAGTTTTTTTTATACACGTTGTGTTTGTGCTTTTAGCTACGGAAAAGGATCGTTTGGCTTCACGTCACTCATCAGGGGACTCACCATGCGCTTCTCCACAAAGTTTGAACTGCAGCAGGTACATTGAAAATGCACAGGTTGCAAAAGTACTCACACCCTCTATTCAAGTAAAAGTACAGATACTTGTGCAAAAAAAAAAGAAGAAAAAAAAGACTGATAAAACTAAAAATACTGACTGAAGTGAATCCCCACTTTCAGGAGATAAGGGCCGAGCACGGTCACGGGTCATTTGCGAGTAATTGGGGCCCCCCCAGTTAGAATTACCTATACATGTCACAAGAGGGCAGCAAAGTAATACTTTTTGTCCAAATGAAACTAATCAGCTCACTTCAACAGTTTATTGGCTCATCAAGCCTATTTTTTTTTCTCCTTCCTCTCTTTCTTCATCTTAACAGCTGCAAAGATTCAAAGAGGACAACCAGGCGGTGGGCTTTGGCTCGGCCACCATGGCGCTCGAACAGGCTATTGAGAGGACTTCTGCCCAGATCAAATGGGTGACGGAGAACAAAGGCCGAGTTCTGGACTGGTTCTCTAAGGAGTCCATGTGAGGGGAGGGAGGGGGTGGGGGGGTTGACATCAGGAATAACTCTTCTCTCTTTTTCACGCTATAATCATCAGGATGCACACACGCACCCTTTTTTGTCTGTGTGTTCTCAAATGGCGGCTTTCGAGGAGGTTACAATAGCTGACGGTGCAAAAACAACATCCATAATGATGCATTTGGTACAAAAGTGTATCAAAAAAACTTTTAATGCTATTATGCATTCTCAAAATGTTTTTTTTTCCTCCTTACTGTATGGTCTCGTATGTGGAAAGTGGAAAAGTAGCAATATCGCAAAGTAATCCCAAAATACTTCTTCTTTTTTTCTTTTTTTAAATAACAGGCTGTAGTCAAAGGAAGTATTGCTACAAAAAAAACAGCTCAAAAATTTAATTATTTGACTCTAATACCAATTTTTTTTAGGTTTGTTAAATAAAGTGCTTGAAAAGTAAACAATGTACAGACTGAGCTAATACACACATCATTTTGAGATTTTGCTGACATTTCCCAGCTTTCTTGAAAGCATCTTTTTTTTTTTTATGACCCCATTAATGTATAGATTATAGCAGGAGACCTCATGTTTGGATGTTTCAGCAAAGTCATTCGCCTTAATTCACTACTCCGCTTTCTCTGATGCAATTGCAATTTGTAGTAGCAAATACAGTGTAAATGTGCATATGTGCATAATGACTGCAAACTAAAATCTAAAGGCCCAAATTGCACTCATTGTAACCAAAGATATGGAAGCTGAAAAAAGGTGAATGATTACACGTGTGAAAGTTTGTCTAGGGAAGATTTAAGATATCCGTCGAATGTCGTTTTTGGCCTGGAGCAACTTGCAGTGGGACGATGTTGATGTTTGACAAAGAAAAACGAAACATTGTACATCAGATTTGACCTTTAAAATCAATTCAAATTGCCATGAACCAACAGTAAATGGAATGCCAATAAATAAGGTAGTAAGACAGTTTCAGGTCCAAGTTCTAGGTTTGTCAAAGACTCAAAATTGTCTTTAATGTTCATGAAAATGCAACTATTAGGCTAATTAGTTTTTGATGTTTTTAAATGTGTATCCATCCAAGTGTCTAAATTGACTCCAATGTGTAAAAAAAGTGAAGGATGGGAATTGTCAGTAGTTGTTTCGATATGTTTTCTTTATAGCCACCATGTTTGCTTTGCAGCACTTTTCCAGCGACGTGGACACGTTCGCTTTCAGGCCGCATCACGATTCTTCCACGTCGTAAATGGCGACGTACTCATTCTCCCTCGTTTCATAACCACGACGAGTGGTCGCCATAAGTCACCGCTAATGATGTGTGAACCGTCACCGTCATTCAATCAGGAAAACTCTTAAAAAAGAAAAAAGATGACTGTTTTAATCCCTTTACTTGTCAGGTACGCCTGCACCATATTTTCTGTATATGATATCGATGCTGTCTGATTTTCATGATGTCATTAGATTGTACACGAGACTGTATATGGGATGCAAAGAATGTTTATTTGTAAAATCTCTTGATTTTGAGTTTTATTTTGAAAAAGTACTGTGTTTTTTTTTGTTTTTTTTTTACTCGACTCAGTTCACTGCCATTGACGGCTAAAAACGTCAAAAATACATTTGAACTATTTCTATTAGTTTAACATTTTTATCCTCTTTTGTTAACAAGAGTATGAAAACCTAGAATTTTTTTAAACTGTTCATTTAGAACATATATAAAATATGTGATTAATCGTGAGTTAACTCGTAAGGTCATGCGATTAATTACGATTAAAATTTTGATCACCTGACGCCCCAAATTTGTAATAATCTTTTCTTCTTTAAAAAAATAAGTCAATTACTGCCATTGACGGCTATAAACATTGAAAATTCATTTGAACTAATTTCCATTAGTTTAACATTTTTTCCACTTTTGTTAAGAGTATGAAAACCTATCATTTTTTTTCATTGTACATTTAGAACATATATAAAATTTGTGATTAATCGTGAGTTAACTAGCGAAGTCATGCGATTAATTAATAATGAATAAATATATTAATAATTAAATAATTAATAATTAAAAAATGTAATTGCCTTTCCCCCCCCCCCCTATTTTTTTAATGAATTTATGGCAGTGAATGAGACAATAAACAATAAAACTTCACAAGTTGACTTGCTTGTATTAAATGAGCATTCTATAGTTCTTCGCAGAATTTTAGCAGTTCTCAGTATGTCACAGTTATGTTGGACATTGTAACTTCCTGCTATGGACTGGCGCCATCCACTCAAGCTTGGGGCTTATACCCCCAGTGCCCTGAAGTGTCGTCTTCAGCTGTCGCCCCCCCTGGAAAAAAAACCTGGCCTCCCTCAGCGGGGGGCTTTCCTTAAGGACTTTAGCGCCGCCGCGATCCCTGTTTAGCACTTCCGTGTGCTCTGTTTGTCTTAGGAAGTCTGCAGATAGGCGACATCTAATTAAAGCCGACCACGACCACACAGCAACAAACTTGGATAAATTCTACTAATTAAAATAAAAAAAACTAAACTGAATTGAATCCATTTCATTAAATACAAATATTTTCAAAATATTATTTTCCTAGAAACAAAAGGTTTAAAATCGAAGTCAAAAAAATACCATGGTTTTCTTCTAAGTTGAACACTTTTTGTACAAATTTTAATTAAATTTTGCAACAAAAAAAATAAAATGTCTTAGAGTACATAATATTTAATAAATGATCTTTCAATAATTATGTAAATTTTCTATAAATGCAACACTTTTTGGTCCCTTACTGGTAAAATAAAACAATACTGTTTAGCCCAATTAGG
Organism: Leptonotus elevatus; assembly: GCF_054856555.1. Classification (NCBI taxonomy): domain Eukaryota; kingdom Metazoa; phylum Chordata; class Actinopteri; order Syngnathiformes; family Syngnathidae; genus Leptonotus; species Leptonotus elevatus. Next base: position 2,610,116 of record NC_141241.1, on the reverse strand, counting down.
CTAAACTAAAATATAACAAAATAATAAGGACTAAAATGAAATCAAATTGTTTAACTAAAACTGAAGGTTTAAGAGCAAGTCTATAAATATTTTAATTTTGTACTTAATGAACCACTTTTTTATTTTATTTTATTTATTTATTTGTACACACAATTCAACACAATTCTAGTAAGAACCAAATAATGAATTGAAATAAAACATAACAGCGTTTAGTTTTTTTTTTTAATTCTAAAACAGGCAGCACATTAGACACTTCTGTAATGATAAATAAAGTTTATTCTCAATGAAAACAAACTAACAATAAATATGCATACGTATGTACAAAAAACATTTTGTTGCGAAAAACAACAACAAAGAAGTAACGTTCATTGTTGCAATGAAAGTAGTCATCTTGTTTCTCATCATTGTCCTGAGAAGTCGTGAAGCTGTTGCTGCGGCAACCAGAACTGCTGAGCTTCGAAGGACACGTTGCTTGGAAACTGAGAAGACAAAAGATGAGAGAATTTTGTCACATTAGTCAAATGAAATGGGGGTTTTTAAGCATATCATTTTCATAATGTTTTAACAATGAAGAAAATTGTCTTTTTAAAAGTACAGTTTTCTTCGAAATTTAACACCTATTTGTATAAAAATCTACTAAATTTCTCATAAATGATACATAAAAAAATTGGATTCAGCCATATTATTTACAACATATTGGACAATTAAAAAAGTCATGCTTTAAAATAAGTCAAATAGATATGTCCCCCACTTAATTCAGTACCCCCCCCCCCTAATAAATTTAAATCATATTATTCAGGGTTAAAGCTAATATTTCACAATGAAATATTTTCTAAAATATGACCATAAATGTGTTCGTTTTCTACTCTTAATTTTATTTTTTGTTTACTCAATATCTACTACTAAACTAAAATGAGGTTTGAGAACATTATTTAAATAATTTTTCACAATGAAAAAACAGAACAGCCCAAATAAAAAGCCGAATAAAACATCTAATCTTTTTGTGCAAAATACATCCTGAGTTCAAATTAAATTTAAGATTACAAATTGACTTGTTGACCAACTTAAAAAAAAAAGAAGCTTTAATTGTGAATCCAAAGTGAATATATTAAACTTTGATATTAAACTTAAACTAAATTCATTAAACGTAATATGTTTTCTTGAATTAAACTAATCCAAAATTCATCCAAAGTGACTATATTAGGTTTAACGAACTCATGATTAATTAAACTTAATTAAGTGAATCCAAAGTGAATATATTAACCTTTAATATTAAACGTAAACTAAGTTCATTAAACATAATACATTCAATTGAATTAAATATAAAATGAATCCTAACTGATTACATTAAGTTGAATGAACTCATAATTAAATTGATTAATTATTTGAATTAAATTGTGTGTTACCATTTTTTTGTTTTTATTGGTCAACAATTCAATTTGTAATCTTAAATAGGTTCAACAATTCTCATTTTTAGAGTGTAGCTTGATAATATTAAACAATAGTTAGAAGTTTTGAAGCCACATGGAAAATGTCTCGGTCTACATACTTGACAGTTGTAGTTCCCGGTGAAGATCTGTTGGGCGGTGGCCGGGTCGCAGGGTTCTTCTCGTTGACCCAGGAACTGGCTGAGTGTCTGCGGTGGCTCTGCCCGGCCCGAGGGTCTCCTCCTCTGCTCCAGGGTCTCGTCGCTCAGACCCAGCTGGGCCGACAGGAAGGCGATGTAGCGCGCGGCCAGGCGCAGGGTCTCGATCTTGGTGAGGGTCTGGTCCCGGGGCGCCGCCGAGGGCGGCAGGTAGGACCTCAGGTGGTGCATAGCCTTGGTCAGGTCCCTCATCCTCAGCTTCTCTCGCTCGCTGGCCGTCTGCCGCTTCTTGCCCGGGTACCTGGATCGAGATTTCCTGACAGGAGATGGAGCGGGACGGCTAAGGAAGAAGGAGTCCAAGGCCAGGTTGGGCGAGAAGGAGTCCTCGGAGGAGGTGGGCGACAGGCCTGCGCTGAAGTAGCCGGGGTCCGAGGCCAGATCGTACAGCGGGTAGGACTTCTCCAGGAGAGACTCCAGGGAGAAATTGTCCTGGTTGTCGTGGAGCTGGAATGAAGTCTCCATGTCGGACGCTTTCAAGTGAGGCGATGAGCTCTGCGGCAAAAAAAATCGAGCAATTGTGAGGACAGACGGGGAAGGCTGGCTCCATATATATGTGGCGGAAGGTGCGAGGTTGCACCTTTCGGAGACTCGCTGAGAAAGAGGGCCTCGCACCTCAGCCGGGGGGTCCCATGGGAAAGATTCCAGCTCCTGGGCTGAGGTGCGAGCAGACAGCATCATAAAATAAGATGCATTCACACCTCCAGACTCCCAAGAAGCATGGGAAGGCTTCAACAGACTTGTGGTCAGGACCGGGACTGCAAATGCAAACAACTTTCCACCTCAGATTCTGTTTTATGATGTGATTCATTTTGGGAGGAAACTTTCATAGTCACATTTGTACGGTTTTTGAACAGTTGCGCTACATTCTTGCAAAAAGTGCTTAATGAAATAACACTTAAAAAAAATATATATATATAACGAAATTAAACGCGTTTTTCCCATATGTTCCTTCTAAAATCAAATCAAAGTATTTAGGGTAGCTAACAACTAAATAAACTGAATATTTCGGTGTGAGTCCAAAAATATGTCGCTTTTCAACGACATGCAACATTTTTTTAAATACAAAATCCCTGCTAAACTAAAACAATATGAAAGTGTTTAGAGTTCAGGCTTAAAATTTCCATAACCATTAACCATGAAAAAATATTACATTTTGAAAGCACGCCAAGAACCTACTCGTACAAAAATAGATCAGTATGTTTTCAACATAAGCCCAAAATAAGTTCAAGTTTAAATTATTATTATTATTTATTATTATTTTATTTTTATTATTATTATTATTATTTTTTTTTTTGTGTTCTTCTACAAAATTCAGCTATATTCCAGGACTAATCTATACAAATATTTAGGGTAAAATTATATATTTTTTCCCCTTAGGATCTTTGTCACTTTTTTTTACTCGCGACTGCCATCTCTGGCCCAAAGCGTAACTGCAGCATCTGTGTCAGGCTCGTTCATGGTGCGCGTGGGAGTACGTGCACGAGCTTAAAGCGAGAGCCACAGTTGAAAAAAACGAACACATGACTTCAAATGAGGTACGAAAAACTCCGCCCCTCCCCAAAGAAACTGTGGCGTGTGCGGGTCCGCAGGGAAGATAATATTTAGCGATGAAAAAATGTTAAAGCTTTTCATGTGATATGTTGGTATATAAAAGGAGCACTTTCTGGAAAGACTTCATAAACTGGCATTGAACTTAAAACTGTTTCATATATTTAGTAGACACAACACAAAACATCATTAAAAAAAAAAAAAAAAACTCGGTGGATTTTTTTAAATGTATTATTTGATTTGAATCGTTCCATGATGCGTGGAAGACGAATTAAAGGAAGAAGTGTGCCGCGGCAGCTGTTGGGTGTGATTGCCTTTTGCACTTCAAGTCTTGTTTTGACAACCTGAGCAGACCAGGGACCCTCACTTGCACTTCAAAAGAGCAGAACATGCGCCAAGCTTCCCTGCCATCATCATTTAACCATCACAAGACAACATTCCACTTGTGTATGATGACATCATTAAGGGCTTCAGGCTTAAAAATCTGTCCGATTTGATGCTGACGGAATTTGATGTTTGAAAAGTTGATTGTTTTCTAACTACTGTAATAAATGCTTTTTTTTTTGGTGCTAATTATCCATCCATCCTTCCATCCATTATCTGAACCCTTTGCCTTAATCGCTGCCTTGACGTTCCGTGATTGTCTGTTCATTTCCTTATTTCCAGTGCTGTTGCTGATCTATCTATCTATATATCGATCAGGCGTCAGTTGGTTTGGTGTGTATTGGAGCAGGGAGAAGCGTTCCCACAAAACGACGTGTGACTTTTTTTTGTCTCCTGCTGGAGGTTGAGGTGTCGCCCTGTTATTTAGAGGGCCTCACGCCTCCTCCTCGCGCTTTTAAGAGAAAAGAACAACAAGACCGAGGGCAGCGGAGGACCAAAGTCAGGTTTGTTTTTCGCTGGGGCTTGTGCAGTTTGTTTGCTTGACCTCTTACAACAACAGTAGTGACTAATATTGAACCAATTTAAGTGCGGCACGGTGGCTGACTGGTTAGCACGTCCGCCTCCCAGTGCAAAGGTTGTGAGATCAAGTCCGGGCTTCGGCCTTCCTGGGTGGAGTTTGCATGTTCTCCCCCGTGCTTGCGTGGGTTTTCTCCGGGTGCTCCGGTTTCCTCCCACATTCCAAAAACATGCATGGCAGGTGAATTGGACACTCCAAAATTGTCCATAGGTGTGATTGTGAGTATGGTTGTTCGTCTCTGTGTGCCCTGCGATTGGCTGGCAACCAGTTCAGGGTGTAACCCCGCCTACTGCCCGAAGCCAGCTGGGATAGGCTCCAGCAACCCCCGCGACCCTTGTGAGGACAAGCGGTACAGAAAATGGATGGATGGATGGACTATCAAATTTAAGTATAAAAAAAACACAGGAAGTACAAATGTACTCTTAACACAGATTTAGTGTTTTAATAAAGCTAAAAAATATTAGCAACGGCTCTCAGTGTCCGTTGCAAGCGCGACAATAAACATGATGTGGAATTGAAAGGGCAGCGCTTGGGTGTCATTGCACCTAATGAAGCGAAAGGAGCGTCAGGATGCGCTCGGCGTGTTATAATCCACATTAGCAGCCAGCGTTGTTTACTCACGTGTCCTAATGGAGCGATCAGCACAACGGCGTTAACCCTTTCATCCCTCCTGAGGCCTAATTAGCTGAAAGGGGGCCGAGAGTTTTGTGTTATTAGCCCGCATATCAAAATGAGGCTAATAAGGCTAAGCTAAACACACGCGAGAAGTTCATGTGCATGTGAAAGCAAAGAGTTCGTGTCTAGACTCAGCGGTGCCGAGGAGCGCTGTTGTTTGCGCAGCTACGTTAGCATGAAAGCGCTAAATCAATTTTGCTACAAGCTGTAGCTTACATTTCTGCTTCTGTGGCCATCAGTGCAATTTTTTTGTTCCTGTCTGTAGAAATAGCAGGTTAAAAACATTTATGACGTTACACTTTTGTTTTCTGTGGTGACATGACATGAAAATCACACTTGTGGGGTTTTCACGATTGCGCCTATTGCTCCAATACGAATCTCACTTCCTCCTCTTGTATCTTACTGTGGAGACATCACATGACAAGAAACCATAAAAAATGCATAGAAAAATTAAATCGAATTTGCCAAACCAAATCTTTCTTCCAGCTGTACACGTCTTTGGTGTGATTTGGTTTTTTTCTTTTGCTTTTGGGGTGTGTGATGCCGTCACAGAACAGTACGAATGTAAGGAAAGTGTGACATAACTACTGAGCTAGAAACTGACACAAAAAAACAAAAATGTACAAAACAAACAAAAAAGATGACTGGTGGAATTACATTGCCATAAAATATATGTATTTTTAGTTACAGTATATATATATTTAATGTAGTGTATATATATATATATATATATATATATATATATATATTTAATGTAGTGTGTATATATATATATATATTTTTTTTTTTTAATGTAGTGTATATATATATATATATATATATATTTAATGTAGTGTGTATATATATATATATATATATATATTTAATGTAGTGTATATATATATATATATGGCAAGTTTACAGGCCTGGTGATCACTTTCTTGTATTTTATATTTAATTTTTGATTAGTTCTCACTAGTTTGTATCAGAGTTCATTTTAGTTTTTGAGATTTTTGATGCACATTTAGAAAATGGAATTCAAATCAATCCTACACCTTCACACATTTGTACATGTTTTTAGTTTTAAAGCGCAAAATTAAATTTAATTTCATTTAATTTCATTTAATACTTTTCCCTGATTTAAATGGACACATTGTCCAAATAGAGCCAGAGGTGGAGAATCCAGGTCCAGAAAGTGTGTGTCTAAAGCCACAGTTTGTCTTTCTCCGCAGGTGCTTCTACTCACAAACAAGCTCATTACCTGCGGGTTGACAGTTGACGCACCTGTGGCTGAAGCTAATCTGTGGCAGTTTTTTTTTTTTTTTACTTTGTAGACCTGAATTCTTCACCTCTGGTTCCCGGTAACGCTTTGTTGTTGTTGTTGTTGCAAATGACAAATAGCTCCATGTTGCAGCGGCCCGCTTCAAAAGCGACTGGAAGTGAATAGTTGGTGACGTACTACTGTTTTGGAACGTATTCACTGGAGGAGTCTTCAAGTCGCACTGCTGAATAGCTAAAGTGGCTAGCAGCGGAGGCTAACCTGCATGCCGCCCAAAGTAAGTGCGTCATTTGAGTTCTTCTTCTTCTTAATGATCACAAATCACCCTAAATGAAGTTTTTTCGTGTTTGACGTCAAGTATCGTATTCATCCATCCATCCACGTAGTGAGGCACAATGTGGTACACTGCTTGGCGACAACCAACAGAGGGCACTGTTGATGCGTTTATTCCACTTTGGAACAGGGGGTTGACGAGTGACCATTCCTCTATGGTGGACGGATGATCCATTTATCCAGCCATCAATTTTCTGTAGTGCTTGTCATCAATAGGGTGTGAGCTGGAGCGTATCCCAGCTGACTTTGGCTGAGACACCCACAGGACATTCTATTTATCATTTTTCTATTAATTAGTTTTTGCGATGAGCACTTTGCTACTTCATTTGTTGTTGTTGTTGATTAATTTTAGAATATATTAATTTCTTAATTTTGTTTGCTTTTTTAATGTTTTTATTTGCATTAGTTTTATTGTGTTTTGTAATTTTTATTTTATTTTGCTATTTCATTTCGTCTTATTAAATTTTTTACCTCTTTATTTATGTATTTTTCCTTTTATTTCTTTATTTTATATTTTGTTACATTTTATTTTATTTTTTTTGGCTAGCAGAACCCCCCCCCCCCCCAAATTGGATATATTGTGCTTATTTCATGACCCTCTGTGCAAAGTCATTGTACACTCACTGGCCTTTGGATTTCATTGAATGACATCAAGTGCAAGAAGTGTATAAGATACGCCAATAGATGATAATAATAATGATTATAACAATATGGGAAATTTGTTTTTTATTCAAGTGAGCACTCTTGAATTCTTTTGTCATCATTTTTCACCAGTTTATTATAAATAGTGGTGTAAAAAAAACATATAAAAATAGCATGTTGCACATATTCATATTTACACATAAATACAAAAGACATATGAACTATATAAAAACAATAAATTAGTCCATTCACAATGAGGCAGTAGTAGTCGTTGGATGGCGGCGGCGGTTGTTGTCAAATCCAGTAGTAGTCGTTGTTGTACTCAATCTGTGTTAAATACAGAAAATTGTGTTTTATAGAGAGAAAGATAGAAAGATAGATGATTTGTCATGAATTGAGGCAGCCATTTTCACCTGAGAGGAGGAGCAAGTGGAGCTTCCCGGTGGCAGCACGTGAGGAAAACTACAGCTCCCAGAATGCAACGCGGCGGCCTGCCCTTGACACTGCTGTGCGTCCACGTCGCGGGGGGCCTGCGGAGGGCTGCTGTAGTAATACGGCGAGCAGGAGGAAGAGGAGGAAGCCGAGGAGGAGGCATCGCCGAGTTGGGCCGACAGGAAGGAGATGTAACGGATGGCGAGGCGCAGGGTCTCGATCTTGGTGAGGGTCTGGCCCGTGGGGGCCACCGAGGGCGGCAGGTAGGACCTCAGGTGGTGCAGAGCCTTGGTCAGGTCCCTCATCCTCAGCTTCTCCTTCTCGCTGGCGCTCTCGCGTTGCTTACTCCGGACCCTCGCCGCCCTCCCGGGCGTTCCCTGCGAGGCCACGCCGAGGCGGGAACTATATCCCGTTTTGCCGCCTTTGGTAAGAAGAGGCGATGAGTCCGGGGAGAGGGTGTCCGGCGAGGAGACTCCGGAGAGGTCCGAGTCGGAGAACCACGGCTGGTAGTGCAGGCTGTACTCCAGCACGGCGGAAGACGACGTGTTGCTGGCCATGTTGCGAGCGAGAGCGGGCTTTCAGTTTTGTGCTGCTCTGCTCCCGAGCTGCAGCCTTTTTAAAGTCCAGGCCTGAAGTCCAGAAGGTGCCAAGTGACACCTCCGCACGCACACACACAAGCACACACAAGCACACACAGACATCGCGAGTGGCCATGGCTGGGAAAAGCAGCAGCAGCAGTAGCAGAGGTGTGAATTTTGACTCCTCCTCATAACAATAAACACTTGTTCCCTCTCTTTCTGGGTTTGGTGGCTCTGGTTGAGCAGAGATGAGTTTGGCACATGTCCCGATTATTTTTGTATGGGATGCCGCTCTCGCGCGCGCACCTCGAGAAAAGTGAGCAAAGGGATAACAAGCGATGAGACAGTACGGTTGCGAGCAAGCTAATCTTTTGTGAAAATGCTGAAGTTAGCTGTCATGCTTCCCTCCGTTCTCTTAACTCCTCAAGGGTCACGAGAGTTAGCTTTAAAAAAATAATAATCATCTATTGGCCGTGTTCACCTATTTGGGAAAGTTGGGTAAAAATAAATAAATAAATAAATAAGCAGGTTAGCATACGTAGTTACTTAGCCTGTACTGCTAGCTAATCCTAGCTAAAGTTAGCATAGATGTAATCATTTTATAATGATTTTTGGGAAAACGGAGAGAAAAAAGGAAACAAAAGATGACAACGGCGAGAAAATGTTGACAAAGTACCGTGCCGCTTTTCATTTAAACACAATACCTGCGCAAATGTGCTGAATTTAGCATATAGCTAACTTAGATTTGTAGTCTCTTGACAAATTTTAAAACATAAGACAAGACCTGTCAACAAGAAAGAACATCATTCACTGGGTCACACTTCTTTCCCTTTTTGTTTTTTTTTTGCTCTCATTTTCTACCAGTTGAACTCAAATTGTTGTGAATTTTTCCAAATCTGTGTTAGTGAGCATGATTGCTACAGAAGTGCCTCTTGGGCTGCCCAACGTGAGAAGCCGCCCTAACATTTGTATTTTATTATTATTATTTTTTTAGGTTTGAGCATTTGAACCACATTTCTCTAGCATAAGCTGGCATTGTATGTGCAACGAGTCTACCGCCGCCGTTTCCTTTGCAGAAATCGATTAGCTCCTCGGCGGTGACGTATAAAAATGGCCGAGCATCCGCTGGATCGTAAACGGAGCAGGACTTCAAATGAAATAGTTCATCTTTAGTGTTTGTCCTTCCATGGTTAATTTAAATGTACATATTGTGTGTGTTTAATACAGAAATATAATATAATATAATATAATAGCTTATAAATACTATGCATTGGAAGTCTATAATTATTAGAATGTAATTTTCTCAAATGCAATTGACCACATGTAGAAAACACAACAATTCTGATGGTTACACGCAAGTTTTTGCGGACAACGTTGTGTTGGTGACAATTGAGATGATTGATTTGTGACATGCGTCGATAACGTGACATCATCTTGAATTGCCGTCTCCGCAAACATTTGTCCCATCTTGCTCCTCAGTAGTTTCTCCTCGTCTTCAAGATCGGATCTCAAGTGGGAGGCGCTACCATGTAAACCAGGGGTGTCAAACTCATATTCGCTCAGGGGCCACATAGAGGAAAATATATTACCAAGTGGGCCGGATCGGTAAAATAATGGTATATAACTTAAAAACAATTATATGCAGATTTTCGCTATTTGTGGGCCAGCCCTAAATTACGGAGCTCAACTGTTATCATATTGTTCCAAAAAATAACACGTATGAGTTCCAGACAAGTTCAATCTTCCGGTTGTGCATATATATTGTTCCCAGAATGCATTGTGTGGCGCAGTTAATGAAGTTATAAGGACGTTCAAACTTGTCATATGTATTAGTGTTACCGGTTATTGAATTTGTGTCGTATTACACATTGATGTTGGTCTATGATTATTATTTTTTTATACAAGCTGTAACTTAAAGTTGTGTGTAAAATAATGACATCCAGGACGATTCCGTGCATTGCTCAACTGAGGACTGCTTGAGAAATTACGAATTTATATGTTTTGATTATGGCCGGCTGATTAATTGGTCCGACATTTTTTTTTTTTTAAACTTTACAAAATCGTCTTGCGGGCCGGATTAAATCCTTTGTGGGCCTGATCCGGCCCGCGGGCCGTATGTTTGACACCCTTGATGTAACCGGATGACGTTGAAAATCCATCTTAAGCAATGATAATGACATGTCAAATTGGTAAAATTACCGAATGAACAATACTGAGCTCTCCAGAAAAAAAAAGGAAGATAAAAGCTTCCCTGAAAAAAAAGAAAAAAGAAAATCCATCTTGTCAAAAAAAAAAAAAAATCTTTAAAATATTTCCAAAATTGAGGCGAAACATGTTTATTGTGTTTTTAAACTCGATCATGACTCTGCGTCTCATTGCATTACTCTATGTATACAAATGTTTTTTTGTTTTTTTTCCCATGCGCTATGACGAGTGTGTAATGACGATGACGTAGTGAGTCGAGGTGCGAGGCCTTCACGCTGTTGAGAAGAGATGAGGCTCAAGGTGTCACTTCACACCTCAGCTGTGAGAACCTCACTCTGACCATTTCTTCTCCTTGTTTGGACAACACTCGACGGTGTGACTTATTCACACAATCGGAAGGATTGCTTGCAACTCATGTTGATTAGATCTCATATTTGGAACATTTTGGATATGGGAGTGCATTGTCGCGAATTTCGTTGAAATGTAACAAAGACGCATGATTTTCAGGGATTCGACCGAGTCCTGACATCTCCTCACTGTAACGAGCATTAGAAGCAAAATGAGCATTTTAACCAACATTTGAAGGGTTTTTTTTCTTCTTCTTCTTTCTTTAAATATTTATATATTTTGGATATTGAGCATATATTTTTGCAAATGATTGAATATAATTTTATAAGTTGATGTTTTATTTTATAATGCATTATTCAAATACTTAAAACAAATAAAAATAATGATTAATCAATTAATTAATATTTATTTATTTAAAAGTGTAAAAAAAACAACACAATTATGGTTACAAAAATTCCAATTTTAAAATGATCTTTTATCATGAATTATGTCTCAGTATACACATTTTATCATTTTAATTTGTTTTTAACATCTGTTCCATTTTGTTAGTTCCAGATAACAATGTGAAGTTGAGCCATTAACCCTCTGTTATTTTGCGGGTCAAATTGACCCGCGCTGTTTGTAGTTCAGTTCACTTTCAATATGAAACTTCTGTTTAGTTTAAGTGTAACCAACATCATCTAATTAATATCTGGGATCTATCCGGGATTTTTCTTGTATCTGACACAAAATATGCCCCTGGGTCAAATTGACCCGGTGGCGTTGTAGCTCTATCCGCTCTATCCGAGAAACAACATAAGAGGAAGGTTAGATAAAACAATATACATCAACATCATTTGAATATCGTCCATATTTGGTTCCCAAAGTCCACTGAAGGGTTAAATATGTGCAGCAGGCAGTTGCTGTGTCAAGTGGAGGGCAGAGCGAACCGGGCTTGAACCCGTGCCACGACCCGCCCATGCACTGCGGCCGAGGTGAGGCTGTGGGAGTGTGGCGGGCAGTTTGGCACCTCTCTCGGGGGTTCAACGCCCACCCACAGCAGGCCCTGAGGCCGGGCCGCCCGCCCGCCACCTGTCTGGAACCTTCCGCCAATCTTGCCGCAACCTCCACATGGACGGATCCGGTACGATGTGAATTGAGTATTGAAGATCACGCAAGAGACCTCCGCCAAGGCAAATCCATCTTAATTGTGGGAATGCTGGATTATTTATTCTTACTTACTTACTATAGCATTTTATTCTCCTCACTTTTTTGTCGTCAAACCACTCCCACAAAATACCGGTACATCCGATTTACACGGTTCAAATTTCAACTTGCTTCAAAAATTCACGCCTTCTGGGGTATTTATCGTCTGATTCCACATTACTTAGAGTATTGGCACAATTTAACGTTAAATATCAACTTTCCTACATTCATTTTCAATGGGACTGACATTGGTAAATTGCCTTATCCAGTAACCAGGAGGTTGCGGGTTCGAATCCCACCTCCGACTGGATATTGCAAATATATCCATGGCAATTATGCTGAGGCATGTAAATGTATACCAACTGACTATCATAGTTACACTTTTCTATGTAAACGAATAGAGGGTACTGCATGCCTAGGTGGCGCTATTGAGTGATTTTTTTTTTTTGTGTGCATTTTTTTCCGCTGCATATCACGAGTTCCCATTTCCCATCTCAATGAATGGAGGTTTCTTTTAGATAACACTTTTCCATATACATTTCAACTTGCTTCAAAAATTCAATTGTTCTTTTTATTCATTTATCTTTCAGCTACAATTAATACTTTGTCATTTTCACATAATTTATCTTTCAATTTACTTCATAAGTATTCCCACGCAATTTCTGCAGAAATTGCGCTTAGTCTAGTTTGTATTCAACTTAAACATAGCCCAAAAATTTTTATTGAAGCATTTGTAATAACATGAAAAAGATTCACATCAAAAATAATAAATACATATAAATTTACACTTATATAAGTATAACATCCAAATTGGTATATTCCTTCCAATCAATTACCGTAAGTGACATTTCATGCAACTCTGCGACGCTGCGTGAACGTGTGTCTGTTTGCTCGTGGGCGTGGCGTGGTGCGGCTGAGGGGGGTCACATTGGACACCTTAGGTGTGAAAGGAGGTTGGAGCGGGGGGGGGGGGGGGGGGGGGGGTTATCCAGAGGTGGACAGTAAATTTGATTTAATTGCGACAGGTTGGCATACAGACTCATGAAGACAATTTCGAGAGGAATGTGGATATATTGTGAACACATTAGTGGGCGAGTCCAGATAATGATGAAGATGCTAGACTCATCATCATCATCATCATCATCACGAGTGTGTCAGAGTAAACATGTCCTCCTACTAGCGCTAGCTCACACTTGTATGCTGACATGTTTATGCACATAGAAGTGCAAGCAATTCCGCTCTCTTGATACACAGCTGCCTCATGCGACTCTTTCTCGACGCGTGACGTGATGCGTGCATTGCAGTTGGTTTTGGCCTCGATTTGTGACAATAAGGCTATTTTAGTCGTGGACAAAATGCATGCACGAGTGCAAAAAAACCACGCTCTTATTATATTTTCATTTTTTGATCATACCTTTTTTGTTCATGCATGTATAAAAGATCCACTATCCTAACTCAAAATTACCACATACTGTAGTTTAAAATAAATAAATAAATAAATGATGATAATAATGATAATAATAGTAATCATAATTACCATTCAAGGACGGCACAGAACTTCTGAACAAGAAATCAACATTAAGTCAAATTGTTGTATGTAGACCCCCCACACACACAAAAATCAACTCACAATTTTTTTTTAAATATTATTAAGGTGCTATGTTTGTCCTGTCCAAATCCTTAAAAATATATATAAATAAAATAAAATTGAAAATTAAAAAAATAGGCCTGCTCATGTTGTAGTGTAGGGCAGTATAAGATTCAGGGCTCTATTTTCGTAGAAAAAGCCTAGTTAAGAAAATATGGTGTATTGTTGGAAGTCTTTAACCCCACCCCCCTCCCCCCCACCCAAAAAAACCCCATAAATAAATAAAAGCAAAACATTGGACCAACATCACTCATCTTTATTCAAATCACGAGAAAACTACTTACTATGTTACATCTAATTTACACGGGTCTACATTATGTACAAGCGTGAGTATTTATATTCATTAAATATTTTCTTGACGTAAAACCACATCCACACGCACACACTCATAGCAAAAATGATAATAATAATAATAATCACACTCCTCAGAAATGTTGACACGTCAGAAACGCAGGTTTGTTTCAGAATGTTCTTTGTCAGTCGCACAACGTTACAATGAGAACATTTGAGCAAAAAAAACAACAACACACACACACAACACACTAAACGATGTGGAGTCATTCACATAAAAAAAACAAAAAACAAAACATGCACACATATAAGAAAGAAAAACAGAACATTAGAACCACAAGACACAACCTGACGAAAAACTGGGGTCGAAAATCCAGAAGAAGTCCAGAGAATTTTAACTAAACTCTTAAACAGAAAATATTCTATGCATGATATTCAAGTAGGACTAAATAATACAGGACACAATTGCGGAATGAACAGGAATTCTCGACATTATCGCATCCGTCGTTTATTGTTAACAGTTTCCACCAAGCAGTAAATTTGGTGCGTTAAATCCTGATCTGGTTTCGTGTAGTCAAAAGCTGCGCAAGCTACTTGAATCATCGTGACAGCGTAACACAGATTTGAAAATTCTATTGGCATTTAAGAGGAGTTAGCGCTATAGCTTAACGTTTAAGAGAAGTATGTCGGTTGCTATTTCGACCGTGTCCGTCCTTAAGTCACCGGACATTGTTGAATTTTGTTATTGGAGTATGAATACAACAACATTGCAGATATGTGCTATTACAGAGGTCAATTGTTAAAAAGCTAACTGTAAGCAAGACAAAAAAAAATTATCCATTTTGTTATTTCATTTTATTTTTCATGATTTTACAGCAACTAGCATGTTCATCATTTTTTTTTCAAGTCAAATTTTTTGTAGGACTTAACCCTGCAGTGTCTATACAACCCCCCCGAAAAACTTCGGTCAAATTGCAGTCTAATTTTTACGACTTCCGGAAATTCCGTTTTTGTCAAGAGTTTTCCAATAATTTGTTTGTAATGCTACATAGTGTAAGATTCAGAAAGGAGTAAGATTTAAGTCAATAAATATATATATATATTCTTATACATTTATGTTTCCAAATTCACTAGCTCCTGATTGGTCAGCCGATGAGCGTTCAGGAAGTGTTGTCGCTGTCGCTGTCGCTGCATGTGTAACTCGTAAACCGCGTTGTTCCAGAAGAAATTGTCTCCATCCTCCTTTTTAAATTTACAAAGAGTGTTCCATGAACCGCCAACGAACCCTCGCATTACCAACAAAAGCCCAGGTCCCCCCAAAATTTGTGTGCTTTAGTTTGTTGGTTAATTTCAGCCCTTATATGTTGACGAGCATGTTTATGCAGTTTTTGTAAAGCTAATCCAATAATATATATAATTTGTCGCTAATGCTATCTATGTAAACGTAAAGTGTTAGCCGCCGATGAATTCAACATAGAAGAGGAAGGCCACACAGAAAAGACAATGGCGGACATGTTTGTTTCCCACGCTCTGCCCAATGGTACCTCAAATGAAGGGTACCAAAGCGCCATTGGATACTTGGTACCAGTAAACGCAAATATACTGCTTGGTAGAAACTTTTGGCTTTTTTTTTTTCTGACAGGAAGAGGAACCAAAGCACGACAGGCGACAGGAAGTACATCACCCTTTAAAGCACAGTTCTGTCTTTTTTCAAGGACGTGACCGTGTAAACCGAAGACGGAGGAAAATATCAATAAAAAGACAAACACTAGTTTGACATTCACACACGATCCATGCGGGCCCGAGGTTCGTAACGGGAACAGCAAATGAAGGTCCTCGTAGGCAATGTAAAGCATTCAGTTCTGGCGTTTTGCCCCAAATGACCGGTGGTCGGCCACGGTCGGACGGCCCGTTGGCGGCGGCGGACTTGTTGGCGCGGGTGGCGGCGTTTTGGCTGCGTTCAAGACAAGATCTTCTCCCGCGTCTCGGGCAGCTTGAGCGCCAGCAGACCCCCGCAGACGAGCGCAGAGAAGGCCAAGAAGATGGGAATGATCTTGGTGATGCCCACGAACGCCGCGAAAATGAAGCTGGCGATGATGGCGGCCAATTTGCAGATGCCGTTGAGGATGCCAAACGCCGTGCCTCTGCGAAAGTTATCACAGACAACAAGGAAGGTCTCGTCATTTCCTCCGCAGTCGTCCTTAAAAGGGGAAGTCGACCTTAATCGTTTCGTGGCAATAAGATGTGACGTGTGCTCTCACTTTGTTTAAACATGACATTGTGATCAATCTTACATTTGTGGAATATGAGTTATGCCACTTGCTGTCGACTGATGAGGACGTCGCAAGTTGCTCAGGGCAATGACCAATCACAGCTCGCCGGTTGTCATGTTTCGGTTCTGTGGGGATGGGGTTTTTGTTTGTTATGGGTGTTCTTGTCGTTTTTGTCTGTGTTCCTGGTTTCTTCCCTTGTCTCGTTATGTCGAACCATGTCCACCTGTGTGTGTCTTCCCTTCCCCAGGTGTGTCTCATTAGTGTTGGTGTATTTAGTCTGTTGTGTTTGTCCAGTCAATGTTGGTGCATTGTCGACGTTATGTGTGGAAGTTCGTGTGTCTCGTCTTTGTCACAGCCAAGCTTTCGTCACAGTTAAGTCTTTGTCACAGCCAAGTCTCGGTCACAGCCAAAGTCTTCGTCACAGCCAAGCTTACGTCACAGCCAAGTCTCCGACACAGCCAAAGTCTTCGTCACAGCCAAGCTTCCGTCACAGCCAAGCTTCCGTCACAGCCAAGTCTCCGTCACAGCCAAGTCTCCGTCACAGCCAAGTCTCCGTCACAGCCAAAGTCTTCGTCACAGCCAAGCTTCCGTCACAGCCAAGCTTACGTCACAGCCAAGTCTCCGTCACAGCCAAGTCTCCGTCACAGCCTAAGTCTCCGTCACAGCCTAAGTCTCCGTCACAGCCAAAGTCTCCGTCACAGCCAAAGTCTCCGTCACAGCCAAAGTCTCCGTCACAGCCAAAGTCTCCGTCACAGCCAAAGTGTTCGTCACAGCCAAAGTATTCGTCACAGCCAAAGTCTCCGTCACAGCCAAGTCTCCGTCACAGCCAAAGTCTCCGTCACAGCCAAAGTGTTCGTCACAGCCAAAGTATTCGTCACAGCCAAAGTCTCCGTCACAGCCAAAGTCTCCGTCACAGCCAAAGTCTCCGTCACAGCCAAAGTCTCCGTCACAGCCAAAGTCTCCGTCACAGGCAAGCTTCCGTCACAGGCAAGCTTCCGTCACAGCCTAAGTCTCCGTCACAGGCAAAGTCTCCGTCACAGGCAAAGTCTCCGTCACAGGCAAAGTCTCCGTCACAGGCAAAGTCTCCGTCACAGGCAAGCTTCCGTCACAGGCAAGCTTCCGTCACAGGCAAGCTTCCGTCACAGGCAAGCTTCCGTCACAGCCTAAGTCTCCGTCACAGCCTAAGTCTCCGTCACAGCCTAAGTCTCCGTCACAGCCTAAGTCTCCGTCACAGCCTAAGTCTCCGTCACAGCCTAAGTCTCCGTCACAGCCTAAGTCTCCGTCACAGCCTAAGTCTCCGTCACAGCCAAGCCAGCGCCATAGCCCCAGCCAATTCATAGCCACTCCACAGCTAGTCAAGTCAGGTCTTGTCACGTCACGCTCGTTCCAGTCTAGTCACATCCTGTCTAGTCGCAACGTCCAGTCCTGTCTAGTCGCAACGTCCAGTCCTGTCTAGTCGCAACGTCCAGTCCTGTCTAGTCGCAACGTCCAGTCCTGTCTAGTCGCAACGTCCAGTCCAGTCACGTGTCTAGTCGCAACGTCCAGACCTGTCTAGTCACGTCCTGTCCAGTCACGACAACCTATCCAGGCGAACTACGCAATGTCAGGCCCAGTCCAGTTACGTCCTGTCCACGCCCATCCAGTCATTGTTGTCCACATATTGCACTTCATTCCTGTCTCACTGCCTTGCTTCCCTGCTTCTGGGTCAACCATCCCTCAACCACTGGTGTCCCTCATGACACCTGTTTTCTGAAGGTGAGCTGTGATTGGTTGTTACCTGAGACCTGAGCAATTGTGATGTCATTTTTACTCAAAAGAAAGTGGCAAGATGGCCTAAAACTGCTGGATTTTGCTGCTTAATTCATATTCCATTACCACAATATTAACCAGAATACCATATTTAGTCAAGTGGGCTGCATAAATCATATTATTGCCCAAAACATTTTTTTGACGGGGGGGGGGTTGACTTCCGCTTTAATGCTAGCATGACCAAGAAGCTTCTTGTTGTTTTCAGTGCAGAAAAAAAAAGTGATGATTGCACAAAAAGTAGCCAGTGTTCATCATTATTTGCAGTTTCAGTAGCCGTTAGCTAATATTTGACGCTACCTTTTCGATGACGGGTAGAGTTCCACAGAAATGACCTCGAGTCCGTTCCAGGCTGCCACGCTCGCGCCGTAGAACAGACACTGCCAGCATATAACCGCGCCTTGACTGAAGCTCAGAAGCAGTAGAAAGGTGCAGGCGGACGACGCCAACATGGAACCACCTGGAAAGACAAGATGGCCGACGTCAAAGCATTTTTGGCCTCTTTCCACCAAGCGCTGCGGTTATTGGCGTTTCCCTGATCAAAATTTGCAGTAGCATGGTTTGCTACGTTAGCGAAGAGTAACTACCGCGGTGACCCAAACGGAACTGTAGTGGAAACGCGGCTTCATACAAGCGACCCGACCTATTATACGGATTCGTCCGATCTTGTCCATGAAGAGCGCCGAGATGATGTTGCCCGGCAACACCGCCAAGCTGCCCAGGAAGCTGACCAGATAAATGACAATGTCGTTTTCCTCCTGGAAGTTGAGGTGGCAGCCTTTCTTGGGGTGCAGGAAGGTCGTGTTCTCCATGCGGCAGTCTTTGAACTTCTCTTGCCACAAGTCTGGTGAGTGACAATATTCCGCAGTTGTTAATGATGACAAAAACATTTGCTAGCATTCAATAAATGCGATTTTAATTCAATGCTATACTCGTCTGGATAGGATGACCAAATGACTTTTCGAATTTTGGGGCAAAGTAAGACTTTTTTTGGGGGGACAAAAATATGTTCGTCTCGTCTAAATATGGAATTCCTGTTAATATTGCGTAAGTGGAATATGAGTTAAGCAGCAAAACCCTGCCATTTTTCGACTGAAAATGGCGAGTGTTGCTCGGGTCTCTGGTAACAACCAATCACAGCGCAGCTTCAGAAAACAGGTGAGCTCTGATTGGTTGTTGCTTGAGCTTGAGAAACAATGATGTCATCTTCAGTCGACAGTAAGTGGCAACATGGCCGCCCCCTAAAAGGATTAAAAATGGCTGGATTTGGTTCATAACTCATATTAATTAGAATGTTATGTTTGGACTAGTGAGGTCACATAACGTATTAATGTCAAGAAATGTTTAAGGTTGACTACCACTTTAACAAGAGAGTTATGTTTTTTGTTTTGTTTTCTCACTCATACAGAGGAGGCTACGTTAAAATAGTTCGAACGTAGAGCATATTTGAGTAAACTTTGAGTATCATTTAAGTAACTTGAGTCCGGGCTGAGCGTCCTCGTTTTTTTGGAAATCAAAATATGGCCGCCCCATGATCTGAGTAACGAGTGTAAAAAGGTGGAAATCTACATTGCAAGTTAACAGGTTTTGTCGACAGGTAGGTACGCAGATTAGGCAGGTTGATTTGGTAAGACAGGTTTGTAGGGAAATTCATGAGGTACTAGACGGGTTGGTCGATTTAAAATGAGATAGATTAGGGAGGTAGGTGGATCTGTTAGAGTAGACAATATTAAGTATTGTACTCTTTGCGTGTTCAATTAACTGAATGGTGAGATTCTGGTGAAGAAGTCCCTTTGCAAAGGTATCAGAAATTTCTGGTCACCCAATGAATACACTCAAACCGTGTTCTGTTCAGATTGTGTGTCCCTCCTTCTGCTGCACATCATTATTTATTGAAAAGTGGGTGAATACGAAAAGTCTCCTCCCATCAGCAAGTTCAGCAAGTTCCCAGGAATACAAATCAGATTAGAGAAAAACAATAATAAATCAGCCTGTCTCTTCCGACCGAGACCGGTACTAGACTACACTCCCTTCTAGATAGCATGGAAAAGAACTTGTTGCCCCTTTTCTTCTCAGGCGAAAGAGACAGATAAGAATACAATACTATTCATTGAGCCATACTGCTATAACTAAATCCAAAACGGCTAAAATATAAATTGAAACTGAAAAACAATGTTAATAATTTAACAGATCCAATGTAGGTAAAAGATGGGTAGGGAGGGCAGGTAAATACTGCAGGTGATTTGGTCATCTACCTGTGTTGTAGAAAACCGTGTCTTTGATGGTGCAGTTCTCAAAGAAGCTATTGGTGGACTTGATGTCCTCAAAGTAGCAGTTCTCAAACAAAGAGTCTTCAAACTTGACTGACTTGATCTCAATGTTTGCAAACCTAAAAAGCAGCACACACACACACACGCACGCACACTCAATTCCTGCAGGCTCACTTCCTGACATTCTAACGGAGAACGTCAACGTACTTGTCGTGGATGTACTCGCCCTCGCGGTGCACCTGGTTCACCAGTGAAAAGTTGAAGTGGAAACGCTCCACGCGTTCCCGGTGGAAAATGCGCACTTTGGATTCGTACTCCTCATACTGCATGTACTTGATCATGTCGGGGAACCACACTCCCAAGCCATGGTAACTAAAATGCGCACAAACATGTGTTAGCCCTCTGATGCTAACGGCTAGCTAAGTTTATATATATATATATATAGCCACCCATTAAAGCAAGAATTCTAAAAACTTTTGAGTCCAGGGACCCCTTACATGGATTTTTCACTATAACGCCAATTAGATCCATAATGAAAACATTTGGAAAATAATTGTAAACATTTGTGGAAAATCCATTATGAAATTTCATTTTGAAATTCTGAAAATTCGAATGAGTTTAATGGAAACTACACATATTTATAATGTTTTTTTAAACAAGAATCAATGGTTTATTTTAATAAGATCCATTAATAAGAAAATTATATTTTGAAACTAAGTCATTAGTTGAACTTGTTTTATTGGCACGCTAGCCTCCATAAGTAGGTATGTACTTTTTAAAATGATACAAAATAATTTATTGCTAATTATTTTGCGGACCCGCAAGCATTGTCTTATGGACCTCCGGGGGTCCCCGGACTATGGAGAACAACAACTGCTAAAATTAAAAAAATAATAAATAAATGACTAAAAGTGAAAATAAAAACTTATATAAAAAATATAATTCAAAAATAAATAAATATATAAATAGAAATAAAAACAACCATATATTATAAATATATATCCATATAAAAAACAAGATTCAAAAAATATATATAAATGTCAAAATAAATACACAAATAGAATTAAATATCAATCAATAAATAAAAACGCTCTGCTCTCACATTTATTTATTTCATGCTACAGTTGCTCTGGCAGGACGAAATGTTATTCAAATGAGAGGGCGGTCCTAAGCGTGTCTTGGGTTGGACTCCGCTGTTGCAAACTGCCTTTCATTGGTCGAGTGAGCGGCTCGGCGAACAATGAAGTCTTGCATGGAGAGCACCAGCAATGGACGACTATCTTGAGTTGCTCGACAACAAGTCTTTTATTGATTGATTGATATTTAATTCTATTTATATATTTATTTTTGATTTTTTTTCGACATTTATTTTTAAATGTATTTAAAAAAAAATTGTTGTTTTTTATTTTTGTATTTACTTTTTTACTCTTACTTATTTATTTATTTATTTATGTATATATATAGTTATTTTTTCTTTCCATTTATATTTTCACTTTTAGTCATTTATTTATTTATATATCATTTATTTATTTTTTACTTTGGCAGTTTTGGACCAGTTTGAGAACCACCGTGTAAAAGTACCTGAAGGCTAGACAGAACCAAACGATGACCAGGAAGAGGCCTTGCAGTCGCAGATCAGGCGCAGACAGTGACATCACGTTAGCCATCACCTGAGAGACAAAAAGGTGAGGATGAGAATGGATTTGAGCGGAGCTTACATTCCAGGTCGGCGGCACGATGGCGACCTGCTGCAGCATGGTCATGTGCCTGACGGTCCATCGCTGGAAGGCGGTGCCCGTGTCGCTCTGGATCTCGATGAACTCGTCCTCCTGCGTCTGCGGCGTTTGGATGTTGGTCACCTGTGTCGCAACCTCAAGTTATATCAATTTGACCAAACAGATGAAAGTTAAACCATCAAGTTTGTGAAAAGTCTTTATATTTAAAATTAAGTCAAATGCCAAATCTGTAAAAGCATTATTTCCTTAAAATTAAGATTTTTTTTATTTTGAAATTTGGGAAAAAGTCCTTCTGCAAATACTTCAACTGAAGGAGCACGTGACACATTTTCTCTTATTAAAAAATTGCGATCCATGATAATAAAATCATAACAATAAAATAACATTTCATATTAAATTTGTTTCATACTTTTGGACTTGACTGAATACAAAAGACTATTAAGACTGATTATTGGCAAATTGCTGCCCTTTTCATTTATTCGTCATGTGACATCACAAGCGCTGATTATTTTTAATAAATATTTAAACTGGTATGCAGTTTTACACTTTGACTTGAAACCATGACTAAAAGCCTTCTGTTTTGTTTTTTTAACAACAATTTTCATGGGTCATTATGACCCGCTCTAATGTTAATGTCAAACAATGTCACATATTGCGATGCAGTGCAATAAAAAAAACAAAAAAAAACGCTGATTGCTAATAAAAAAACAAAACAATCACTCACAGTGAAGACTCTCTCGGGTTCGCCTTTGGCCTTCCAGTTGGTGTCGTGAACACGACGCAGGACCATCCATGCCTCATCGTGTCGGGCGCTCTGAAATCAACCAAATAATTGCAATTGTTTGAAAATTATCTTTGCAGCTAGATGTATTTTTGCATTTACCGTTTCCTTTACACTATAGAGTAGCGAAGAACAGAAAAGCTGTGTTCGGAATTATTCACTTGGCTCGAATGGAATATGCTGCCGTATCCTACCCTAACTGTAAACATACCAGATCAGGTATTGAACAATTAAATACATTCCAATAACATCATATTGTTTGAAGCTATTATATATTTTTTTCGCGACTACTCCTTGCACACCTGTCTGACAACACTGCCACCTACTGTAGTGGATCTGGAATTACACTCTCTTCTGATACGGCAAAAAAAAAAAAAAAAAGTTCTATGAGGTCACATACATACGACGTCATATTAGGGCCACGTATATTATATATTTTATCAGAGCGCGGGAGCAATATTCAGAGAGAAAAACTCGCAAATTTGCGACTTTATAAAGAAACTCAGAAACTTACGAGAAATACACGCACCGTGCCAATACTTTTTGGTCGGTTTAAAAAAAATAAAAATAATTGCTTTAGCAGAGATTAATCATATGATGTTTGAAGCGAACAACCAGCGACAGACGCCTCGCTTTGCGAAGGTCCGTACCCTGAGGACTAAGCATTTAAGTCATTTGTTATCATGTATATTTACTTGTACATTTATGTTTCCAGAATTATTACTTACACATTCATTTTGTTGTTGTTGTACAAGTAGCTAATTGATGTGTGGAATCTGCTTCTCTCCGTCATTCGCTTGCATTTACCTAAAGCACGCTAGCTTCTGATTGGTTAGTGTTTCGTCAGCTGATAGGGAATCAGGAAGTGTTGTCGCGTATGACGAGTAAAGTTTAAATAAAGAATGAATCCGTCTCCATCCTGCCTTTTCATTTTATAAACAGTTTCGCATTAACCACCAGCGAATCCTCACATTAGACTATAGCTACGCTACGTGTATTTCTCGTAAGTTTTTTGTACAAGTAGCTCATTGATGTGTCGAATCTGCTTCTCTCCGTCATTCACTTGCATTTACCTAAAGCACGCTAGCTTCTGATTGGTTAGTGTTTCGTCAGCTGATAGGGAATCAGGAAGTGTTGTCGCGTATGACGAGTAAAGTTCAAATAAAGAATGAATCCGTCTCCATCCTGCCTTTTCATTTTATAAACAGTTTAGCATTAACCACCAACGAATCCTCACATTAGACTATAGCTACGCTACGTGCATTTCTCGTAAGTTTCTGAGTTTTTTTTCTCGCAAATCTGTCACTTTATAAAGTGGCAAATTTGCAAGTTTTTTTTCTCGGAATATTGCCCCCACCCTCTAAAAAATATATATTTATACGCGGCCCTAATACGCTGTCGTACCCCCGACTGAGCTAATGCAATACAAAAAAACTTTAGCGATGATGTGCTGCTCTACTTATGCTAAAGTATTTTTGTGCCACATTAATTTGTGTTACTGCTGCGCCTGCTTTTGCAGTAGTACTGTTACAAAGAATTTCCCCCTGGAACCATTTTTTCAAAAAATCCCACATTTGCCCATGATTGACAGCTGGGCAAATAAAAGCGACGACATCCATCAGCTATCTCATTTCTGCTCTATTTTTACACTCCACGCTGCAGCCAGGTATGCAGTTGTGCAAGAGTGTTTGTATCCGGGGCTCCGGCTGTCACACACCAAGCCAATAATAACACCGCCGCGTGCGGTTAAGTGTCTGACAATGTGCTGGAAGACACCCGCGGGTGCACGCTGTTCCGGTTGACGGCTTAGCGGGCCGTCGCTATCTTGGCATAGCGACGGCGTGTTGCTTTTGGACGGAGGGTGTTTCAATACAAGGATGCAGATAACGTTTTCAGCTAACATTAAACATAGGAAAGCAGGAGACTAATAATAACAAGGCGATTCTTACCTCCAGGAGAAATCGCGGACTTTCCGGCATGAAGACGACGCCGACGAGAGCGGCCAGCGCGGGAAAGAGACACACCAGGATGAAGAGTCTCCAGCTGTGCATCTGGAATTCTGTGCCGATGGCAAAGCCCCAACCTGACCGCACGTGGACGACATTTCGTAGTAAGTCAGAGTTTACATGCAGTGGCAAATTTTGTCTGCGTTCCTGCCGGGTCTCCTTGTCCTTTCTTTGCTGTGTGGCGCAGTGAGGCCCTCTGCTGTGTGTCGTGTGTACATACTAGAGGTGTCAAAATAGTGTGATAATTTAACGCCACTCATTTTTTTTTAACGCGCGATTAATGACCGCCCCTTACTTGGAAAGCCGGAACTGGGGGAATTCCAGTCGCAACGCAGGAGGCAGAGCCACGTCAAAATTTAGCAGTAATAATAATGCATATATTTGTGGAGAATGGGGTCAAGTTGTATTTTACAATTTTAAAAATGTGCAGAATTTCAAAAGTTATTTCATGTTAAAGATTAGATCGCTCTTGATATGAAAAGAAAAATGCACTGAGCTGTCACCAATGTCTTACAAATGCAATTATGCCATCTAGTGGCAGAAAATGACCTCAACACAAATCAAAATCACACTCTTTTTTTTTTTTTACAGGACAGTTAAATTTGAACAAAATTGTATTAATTATAATGAAATTACTGTTTCAATGATTAAAAGATGCAGCCATATTTCAATTAGTTAAAAAAATCCACTTATGTTAACAAGAGAATTAAAACATTTATTGTACATTTAGAACAGGTATAAAATTGGCTGAGTTAACTATTGAAGTCATGCAATTAATTACGATTAAAAAATGTAATCGCCAACCTTAGTACATACGTGGCATTTGCAATTCACAAATGTACCTATTAGGAAAGTAGTCATATGTTTCAAAGAAGTGAAGTATGTATCTGCTTTAAAGCCCGTATCCCACTGAGGAGCGAACGTTTGCGAATGTTGGTTTTGCATCAGGGTTCATTCAAGGTCGCACATGTTCGGGAGACGTTTTTTCTTTTTGAGCATTCGAAATTCGTCCAAGGTTATGCGTTGGATGTGTGTGTGTGTGTGTTACCATAGTGGGGGATGATCCCCCAGGCGCTAAAAGAGGCGTAGAGGCCCCCCAACATCCAGAACATGCAGAGCCAGCTCAGATGTTCGCCACGTTTGTCCATCTGCAGGAACTCGGTGAAGTACGTGTACACGATGGGGATGGAGCCTCCGATTCTACAAGAAAATGCTCAGTAATGAATTATTATCCACTCGTGTAATGGAAGAGGTGAAAATGTCGTCTAGGATCATTTGCTGCTGCTGTTAATAACAAAACAATTAAAACTGAACTAAATAAAAGTGATAAAAAAAAAAAAAAGAGAGAGAATAAACGGAGCCAATATAATAACGAAAATGACAAATGTGATACAGAATATACTATATAATCATTGAACACAATATCCTGTGCGTCTTCAAAATGTCAAAGTGCTCTAAAATAGCTGTCAGTTAAATAGTTAATAATCCCAAAATGGCTCATCGCATCCTATAGAACGCAAATGTTACGCTTCATTTAAATAATGCCGCAAATGTGGATCATTTACGGCAAAGGTCAGCTGTAATGACGTTGACATTTTTGTACGCGGAAATTTTGTGAATTTAAATGAAGGAAAAAGCGCGTGTGCGCGTGTCTCACCCGAAGCCGGAGCAGAACCTGAAAAAGAGGAAGAAGCCGTAGCTCTGAGCAAAGCACGACAGGAAGGAGAAGATCAGGTCGATGGACAGCACGTAGATCAGGCACTTCCTGCGCCCCATCTTGTCACACAGGCCGCCCCACACCAGCGCGCCCACCATCATGGCCACGTACACCAGCAAGCCTGACGGACACAAACGCGCCACTTGTTACGCATTACGGTCGAGGTATATACTCGCCAGCCACAATATTAGGTACAGCTACGCTCTACGATATGAACCAATTCAAACATTTTTTTGCCTTTTGGAAAGACAAGAATACTCACTTTTGATTGACAGTCATAATGACAGCTTGGGCTCATACTTTGGTTATCTTATCAAGCCAAGAGAGGCAAAAATATTCCAAAGACTGCAAAGTACATCTGTAATAATAATAACATTTTTAACATTTAATTTGAACATACTGAGAAGTGAGATATAAATGTAAATGGATTTAAATTCATCCACCTTAAACATAAAAATGTAAGTTTAATTATTCAATAAATAATGGATAAAAACACAAACAAAATTTAAACTAAATATATATTTAACTTTAGAAGAAATATAAACTTTTTTAATTACGTTTTACTAATTGTTTCTTTTTATTTTAAATGTTTTTGTTTGATATTATTTGTTTTGTTTAAATAATTTTAATGTATTTTTCTGCCTTTTAAAGTACCCTTGAGCGCTTTGCTAGACACCTAGAGTATGCATTTTAATTGCATATTATAACATTGAAATCACATTCGATTTTATTTATTACTTTATTCTTTTATTTATATGTATTTGTTTTGTTATATTATTGTTTTGTATTCTATTTCAATACATCCCTGATTTATCAGATGGGTGACTTGTGTGTCTCTGGCAATAGAAATACATCTGACGTCCACCGGGGGGCACCCTTCCCCCTTGTATGAAGTCTCCATTTGATTTCCTGAAGTATGTTTTTAGAGACTGACTCCATGTTGACGCCAGCGATCAAGATGGCTGAATATTCATGCAGCAGGAATAAGAAATAAAGGTCAGCGTCATAAAACGTTGAAGGCGGCTACTGGCAAATGTTTTTCCGCCACCATTAAGGATTTGTTAATGGCGCCGCCTCGGTCAGCAGGTGTTCAAGTCCAGTTGAGCTGTTATTGTACAGCTTCAAAGAACGACCCGCCGTGCTGGCCATTAGATACAAACCATTATGAACTTCCTCTTTATGTCTCGGGGGGGATTTAATAGACCCCCTAGTCATCCGTGCCTCCCAACCTGCTCTGTTTTACTACACAGCCCTAAATACAGCACGCCCATAAACGGCTTAACGGCACGTGGAGCCGTCGTGTGCACCTTCCCTGTGGATTAGTAGCACCACGCACTGCACGCCTCCTCCTACGTAACCGGGCCCGCCTCGTACAAATTCTCTCAAAAAGCGTAGGTGGTTAGCAAAGAAGGAAGTGATCTTAAACAACTGGTTTGGCTTTCTTTTGTGTTCAATATTAAATGCAGAGCAGTCATTCAAGGTGAATACTGCACCCAATCCTTCTAGGGCTCTTCTTTTCTGAGTCATTTGTTGATGGTTTTAGTGAACAGGCTGTTTGGATTCTGCCAAACAAAAGCCCTAGATGGGTGTGTAGAAGCTAATCGACCGATTAACTCACTAACCCAACTTCCACACACCTAACCAAACCCTTGACTGACCAACCACCCAATCAATTTTGTAATCAGCCTAACTAACCACCCAACCAACCAATTTACATTTATCCTACATCCAACCAATGTATCACATTTTACCAACTAACCTTAAACCTAACTAACCTTTTAACTTCCTGACCGACCGCTTAACAAATCTACCATCCAAGCAACCAATTACTCACTTGACTAACCAACAATTTAACTAATTAACCTACCATCAACCAACAATTCACCTGACTTATCAAACAACATCTAACCGATTGACTGAACAACCAACCAACCAATTAACCAGCAAGCTAACCAACCAACCAACCAACCAACAAATTACTTAACGGACAAATTAACCACCCAACTGACTGACTGACGGACTAACCAATCTTTCAACTGACCAACCACTACCAAAACAAGGTAACTAATCTATCAATCAACCATGCAACCAACAAACCACTTAAATGACAGGTTAATTGTCGCTCAATCTAACCTACCAATGGATCAACGAACCGACTGACCGACGAACAAACATGCAAACATACCTACATCCAACCAACCACCACCGACCTATCTGATCAACTCGTTGACTAACCTACAATCCAACAACAACCTACAAATCAGTGAACTAACCCACTATTCAAATAACCGGCCACCAAACAAACCGACCTACTAAACAACCATTTAACGAATTAGCCTTTTGATACTTGGTGGACTAAATAGCTGAGCATCCAAACCTCACGGACAGACTGACCTACCAATTAACCAACTGACCAATCACCTAGCTCATTAACTATGATCCAAACATAAATTCCAAACCTGACACTTTTGTGTTTGGACAGCTATCAAACATAAGATTCCATTTGAGGGCAAAGGTCAAGCATTCAAACTCATGACTTGAATTGTCCTTCCAATCCTCCTGCTAAGGAGCCACAAAAAGGACCCAGTCCAATGAGAAACCGATCATGTGGTCCATTAAGAGCAAGAAGCAAAGAATTGTTATTCTGAATCCCATCTGTGCCCCCGTTGGAGGAGCATGAGTGTGAATCAAAGTGGATCATTCTGCAGATATGATTCATATCCTCAGTGCCGACGGCCCGCCTCCGCTCCCCTCCGGATCTGCCCAAACAGGACGCAGCCAGCCCATTTACGCTGGGGCCTTTCTCACGCTTTAGCCGCAGAACCGTCAGAGGCTCAAAGCGCGTCTGACAGCACTTTGCCTCTACCACTGCAGAAACATGTTCCGTATTAGCCTGCGAACACACACGCACGCACGCACGCACGCACGCACGCACGCACGCACGCACGCACGCACGCACGCACGCAGAGGCAGGATGCAATCACCACCTGCTTCCTCATCCATCTTTCACACTACAGCATCCCTGGAGCCTGTTGTTAAGATGAAATGATGTACATTCTGGCTGTGCAGCAGGCCGCAGGAACAAGGTGAGAGGCTTTCATTGGCTCTTGCAGGAGGAAGAACAGACGCTATTTGCCTGTGATTTGGACCCGTGATGCATATTAATTCAGAGTCCTCTCCCTACGGCTCGATACTATCAACACACACGCAGCACTCTACATAAGATATCTTGTGGCTTTTGCTACAAAGGTAAGATGCTGAGCTCTGCCTCGAAAAGTGAAAAAAAAAGATATATAATTGCCTGTATAAAACTTTTAAACCAGAAATTCACAACCAACAACATGCAAACAGATGACTTCGAGTGTTCACTTTATGCAATTTCTTCCACACAAACAATCCATTTAATCAAATTAACTGACTGACTTAACAAATAACGACTAAACAATCAATTGTTTATCCAAATGCCCAAAATTAGCAAGCAACCATCCACTCATTTTCTGAACCAACTAACAAACCCCTCCCAATACAAGCTACAATTCATCTGAGCACCCACCCAACAACTCACTAACTAACTAACTAACTAACTAACTAACTAACCTACAATTGTACCACTAGCCAACCATACAACTAACTAGCTAACTTACTAACTACGGTGTTACCACTAACCAAGCAGCCAACCATACAACTAACTCACTAACTACCTACAATGTTACCACTAACCAAGCAGCCAACCATACAACAAACTAACTAACTAACCTACAATTGTACCACTAGCCAACCATACAACTAACTAGCTAACTTACTAACTACGGTGTTACCAGTAACCAAGCAGCCAACTAACTAACTAACTAACCTACAATGTTACCACTAACCAAGCAGCCAACCATACAACTAACTAACTAACTCACTAACTACCTACAATGTTACCACTAACCAAGCAGCCAACCATACAACAAACTAACTAACTCACTAACTAACTAACCTACAATTGTACCACTAGCCAACCATACAACTAACTAGCTAACTTACTAACTACGGTGTTACCAGTAACCAAGCAGCCAACCATACAACTAACTAACTAACACACTAACTACCTACAATGTTACCACTAACCAAGCGGCCAACCATACAACTAACTAACGAACTCATTAACTAACTAACCATTACAAAGTATGCTGTCAGCCTTTTTGCGACGTCTTCCAGCCTTTGACGGTTCTTTCTCCGCCACTTACCCAGCATGCCCTTGTCCGAGTTCGATATGCACATGTCCTTCTCGGCACTGGGCATGACGAAGCCCACCACGTAGCCGTCCACACCGTCAGCCATCAGCGCCAGGCCTAGCACGACGAAGAGCATCCACTGAAAGCGACCATGCCCGCAGTCCTCCATGATGGCCTCGTACTGCTCGGGCAGGTTGTCCTCCTCGTTGTCTTCTTGCTGGGCGGCCAGTCGGGCCTTCCGCTTGGCCTCCAGGCGCGCCGCCCGCCGGGCCTCCTTGATCTCGTCCGGGTGCGGCACTCCCTGGTACTCGCCCTCGTACATCTGCTCGTCCTCGTCGGCGCCCTCTGTGGCATCGCTGGCAGCGTCCTCCTCCTGGGGCGGGTAGTCCGTCTGGTAGGGGTATCCGTCCTGGCCGCCGCCATCTTGGCTGTATGTGTACTCGCCTGTTTCAGTCACCTGCTGGTTAATGTTGTTCTGATAGGGGTCGTTCATGATTTCTTCCAGAATTCCTGGTCCGGATCCGGCGGGCTTGCGGGTTTCTGGTGCTCCGAGACGTCCGTGTGTCTGCTCCAAGGCCTCAGTGGCTGTGACGACGCACTATGAGCTTCGCATGTTCAACCTAAAACGTAACAATTTTTGATCAGGAAAAACTGTTTATGATCTTAAAAACTTTTTTGCGAACCGTTTGCAACCTTTAACAAAGCCTGAAGAAAAAAACCAACATTCTCTACATTCACAAACCTTCGCCGCTGGGTGAGATACGACTTTAAGGGTTTCACGATGGCAACTTTCTACCACCAAACGTTTCTTTCTCGCATGTTTCAGTCGTACAAGTCCAATTAAAGTTCTTTAAAAGAGCATTTATTGAACAGCTAAAACTGACTGTTTTTATGAGTGTGTGTTAAAGGTAACAAACTCCAGTCTGTCTAAATATGACAACTTTATATATATATATATATATATATATATAATAAACCCATAGACAAAAGAGATTTTACATGCGAAAAAATGATAATTGTATCTAATCTCAACTGACCTTACTGAGTCAAAGGACAAACGTCACTCAACTACTAAAATGTATGGAATTGTACTATAATGTCCATACTTTTAGTATTAAATATGTAAGGATTTATCCATTAAGATGGATAGCTGACATTTTAGTCCTGACGGAAGTAACATGGCGGCTTTGTTGGTCTAAACCTGGAACTCCTTTGATAGATTTGATCACGCTAGAATGCAACAATACCGATTCATGAGCACTCCCTACGGTAAACTAAAAGTAATCGTAAAGTTCTCTTACCAGGTGGGGCCTTCCGTGAAACCACTTTGGAGCAAATAAAAAAGGTCCGAGGGGCATTTTCAAACGTCCAAAGCTGACATGTCAGTTTATCCCGAGACTGTGATACAGTCAAGGCTGAGGGATTAGGATCCAACCTCACGATACAACAACTGCCCCCCCCCCCCTCCGCCCAACCCCACCCTGCCTCACCCGGGATCATCCCCACGGGAGTCCTGCCCCCTCATTGCGTGGACTAATGGTACGATCCCGTCTGTGACACCCAGCCCAAACTGCTAAGATCTCTTATTAAAAGGAATCAGGACACCAGTAGCTGGCTCATTTGGATTCTCTGCCAATTTTTGTATTGTCATCGATGTCAATGCAGGCCGCCTCATCTCCTGCTCGGTCTGTAGATAAAAACTAAAAAAAAAAAACTCACTCCGACCCTACTGTTTAAACAAAAAGTCAAGTAACAAATATGCATCTACAATATGATTATGTTCGATGCGGCCCCACGAGTCGAGACACGATATTCTTATTAATATTGTGTTTGTGCAATATTACATGAAAAAAAAATCATCCTATTTCTCCATCTCAGAGGCCATTTTGCCTTGTCCTGCCACTTGCTGCCGACCGAAAAATGACATCGCAGTGCCTAAGGGTCCAGCTTGCGAACGTCACATGCCCAAACTCAGAAAACAGGTGATCCGTGACGGTCGCGACCTGATCCAATGATCTAAGAAATTCTTACCGAGCTTCACCATCAATAGTTTATTTCTCACCCCAAAACAAATCCATCAACTTCAGCGACTGTAGCTCAGAATTCTACCGGATTGTGGAATTCATTGCTTAGAATATATTAAATAAATAAACAGACATTACGACCGTGTTCATCCCGTATTGCGTTTCTCCCTTCTGTTTATGTCTTGTTTTTATGCAAATGTGAGCTTTAAAAAAATGGGAAAGGGAAAAAAAGGATAACCTGTTAGCCTGCCAGCGCCACATTTTCAGTTCTAATGTGGAACCTCACCGTCGCCCTTACCTTCAACCATATTACCATCCCCAAAAACCCAAGTATTTAACGAAATATGAATTCATCTTTAAGAAGTAACAGTTGATGTCATTGGATGTAAAATGAACCCCCCCCCCCTTCTCCCCCCAGCAAGTATTTGGTACAGTCTGCAATGGGACATGATTCCAGAGAGTAGAAGCATAAAGCTCCCTATAATCCCGAGGCCAGATAATTCCAGCGCAAAGCGGATTAGCTCCACCCCGGCAAAGCTATTGGCTAAATTTAGCCCAGCCACGCTTGCGCGCCGTCATCAAACCCCGCCCACATCTCTCTTCCTCTCTTCCTGCGTGAATTTGTCATGGCCCAAACAATCCTGTTTGTAA
Source organism: Leptonotus elevatus (assembly GCF_054856555.1). Classification (NCBI taxonomy): domain Eukaryota; kingdom Metazoa; phylum Chordata; class Actinopteri; order Syngnathiformes; family Syngnathidae; genus Leptonotus; species Leptonotus elevatus. The sequence continues at coordinate 2,576,883 of NC_141241.1, read as the reverse complement.
TCTCACATGCGGCTAATATGAATTGGACTCAACCCGTCGCTGTAACAAATGGACGGAAGTGTGGACTGTGGACGCTTCATTTATGTCCTTCACTTGTCATGCTGGAACACAGACGAATGAAACACACTGGGATTATAATCCCGTGGAGTAGGGTAGGGATTCCAGGAATAGCAAGGATGTGAAATGACATGGACTAAATAGGTTGGAATTACTGAAATAGTTAGAAACATACAAGTGCATCTCTGTAAATTTTTACATCTTGGAAAAGTTTCATTACTTCAGTAATTCAATTCAAAATGTGAAATTCATATTCATTAAATCGAGCAGTTGTACAGTAAATATTCACATTTAATGACCTTTGCGGGGCTGTAATTAGTTACTCCTCTACTACTCTGCATTAAATATAAAATATGTGTTGGAGAATTGGATAATAAACCGTTACACAGCACCATCTGCTGGATCTGGCGGGGCACTGCGCCATTTGCCCTCGAATGGAATATCGCCACCCTTTGTTGGTTGAATGATTTTGTGTGCTGGTTTGGCCTTCTAATTAAAGGGCAAGAGAACGTTAATCCGCCGGTCTCTCGTGAATGGAAGCAGGAAGCGGGACGTTGTGCAGGTGAGTGGGCGGAATCAAAGCGTCCCAGGATAAATCCCTCACGTCCCATTGGATGGGGATGAGCGGTCTTTAGGTCACCTGACATGATATGAGGATGGCACGGATGTTTGTTTTGTGTGTGCCAAGCATGCACTCAAAGTAAGTACTGTTTATGGATTACGTCATGCTTTTTGTAGCCGTTGATACACACACACACTTTTGAGTGACGGCTGTGTGCTTTGGACAACCCCAAGGTCAATGAATCCCAGCGTGATGTGGACACTGACCCCTTGTGGTTATGACTGGAAATGTCCAAATCGAAGTTTCATGTGTGCAGACGGAGGAACTTTTGCTAATTTTATGCCATATACGATCACGTGCGGTGCATTTGCTTTGTGTTTTGTACTTACACAGAATACAATTCCTTTTCAAAGATAACAAGGCTGGCTTTTGACGGTTGTGGTTGGAGTTAAATGAAACCTCTTCATCGTCCTATAGTGTCAAAGCATCACTCTTCCTCCCAGCCTGCTCCTGAGTGTGTACTCTGTCTATTTGGGGTGAAGATCCCTCGTCTGCCTTTTCTGTCTAAACTCCAAAGCGACAAAGACGCTTTTGTTGGGCCACACAAAAGCATCCGTGTACTTCGTTGTGTCGCACTCATTTGCCCGCCTGGCTGATGTTTTAGTCAGCAAAATCTGTCAACGTTTTAGTCGTTTTAGTTTTAGTCAGGACAATCATTTTACCCCTTTATATTATTGGGGAAGCAGATAATTTTGAACATTGTGGATCTAAAACAATTTCACATAAAATGTTGTCTCATCTTTTTGATGAAAAATAGCTTCACACACAATTACAGTATATCAACAAGTGACTACTATGGTTCCATGCTATGTGCTAGTAAATTAGCCAGTTTTAGTTAGCGGTCGGATTAACATTATTGTTGGAACGTTATAGCCGTTGGATTAGTGTTACGTTATAACTATATACATTTTCGTCTCGTTTTCATTAGTTGACGGAAATATATACTGATTTAGTCCCAGTTATTGTTTATTAATATTATTGTTTATTAATGAGGGTTTTAGTCAAGTTTAGTCTAGTTTCAGTCCGGTGAAAAATGTTTGTTGACGAAATGAGTTTTGTTTGGTTTTCATTGACGAAATGAACACTACTTGGAATGTGGCTTGTTTACAAATGCAACCATTTTCTGCCTTCGCATTCCGAGTTCTTACAAGAATGAGGCAGCAGATTGCAGTGTTTCAACCTGCAATGTGGCTTGATTACAAATTCAACATGCAAACGTGCCACCCCGAGTATACTTGGCCACTCCTGGCATTTCCCCCATTTACCTTCACTTCTGCTCTTACAAGTATGAGGCAGCAGGTGGCAGTATTACCAGCCCGGAAGATGGCACGAGTGGCACAGGAAGTGAAGGAGAAAAACTGCAAAAGTGCCTCTTCTGTGTGACGCATTTCGAATCAAATCGCAACCTGATAATGCTACCATACGATGTCTTGTTCTTGTAAAAGCGCAAAAGGTGATGATGGAAAATGGGACAAATGTCACTGCTGCCAGTTTCCTTGGTAATCTTATGTGTCACATATTCCAGGCTGATATTACTGTTATTTGGTTCCTTCTTCTTGTAAAAGAACAGAAGATGAAGATGGAAGATGGCAGGCGATAAGCAACACCAACCCAATACGAAATGTAGTTTTCTAATCTAATTCCATCAAGTGTAATCCAAGTACTCCGTGTAGTATTGATGCAGATTTGTTGGGTATTTATTTTTTCCACCCTTGTTTGTTTACTTGGAGAAAGCGGCAGACGTCCATAATGTTTTTGTTGCAGCGGTTGTGATTCATAAACGTGGAAGATGACAGAGGCGCTCATATTTCTTCCCTCTCAGACATGTTTGTGTTGGACTAAAATCAATAAACTAATTAAAAAGTTTCGCAGGTCATCAAACCTCTCCAAGCTCGCTTGGTTTATCACATCCACTCTTGTTGTTAACACTGATGGGAAAAACACCTTCAAAATAACACCTTAGGGTTTTGTAAATCATCAATTTGTTAATCATCTGCCAACACCAGGACACATTTTTTGGGGACACTTTTTTTCAACCATGTCCACTGTCTGCTCCATTGTTGTGCTCAGGTGGGCCTCAACTCTCTGGTCCGAGTTCCACGGTAACGTTCCTGTTGTTCCAAGATCCTATTTTTTGCTACTTGTGGTTGCTGGAACGTAAAAGTTCCTATTCCACAGCACTGTAGAGCTCGTGAAGAAGATTCTTCCTCCCTTAAGTGGGTCTTCTTTTGGTCCTGACATATTAACTCTGCTGCCCGTGGGTACCAGGCAGGTAGACCCCCAAAGAGGACACAAGTGGCTCACAGGTGTGTAAAAATACTCTGCCAGTGATAGGGTGGTGTGATTTACTATATGAATGTTGTAGAAGTGGTCATGATAAATCATAAAAATTTAAACATTTGCCAAAATGTATAGAATTAAAGTGTTGTGTATTTATATTGATCATTTTTCCTATATTTTTAAATCATTGTGGATTAGCTGGAAAAAATAAAATAAAATAACATAATGATTCATCTACACACATTCCTAAAGGTTTGTCTAGTACGTTGATGTGAAATTAAACACTGTGCAAATAAAAACACAACAAAAAGGTCGTATTTTATTGTCTAGACAGTACCCGGATGTTGTCGCCTTTATTACCGCAAGCAAATTGGAAATGGAGACGTACTAAAATTCAAACTAAAATTATACATTCCATTATATATGAATAGAGAAGTTAATAACGACGGTGGTGGAACGTTACATTAAGTTTAGGTCATTAAAAAAAAGTTAGTAAAATAACATGTTCGTCAAATTTACATGTGGTGACGTTTAAGGACGTCAACGTAACTTCCCGCATTGTTCTAGCTCCACCCCCCCAAGAGTTGTCCTGGGAGACGCTAACAACTGCGGTGAAAAAAAAAGTGCAGTCGAGTCGACACACTTGAGGCACTTTTTATTCGTGCGTGCGTGTGTGTGTGCGCGGGACCACGCCACCGCTCGACACCCGTTCAAAGGGACATTTTTGACACTTTATGGGGATTATTATGCACCAAAAAAGAGCCTGAAGCGGCGCCGTCTCTTCCAGGTAAGAAGAGCTAACTTTTCTTTTTCTTTTTTTTAAAGACACACTAGCCGTTTGGATGGTTCTCCAAGCTAGTTCCGTTCACGTTCTATGCAATAACTTTTTAAAGCGATGTAACGCTATAGTGTTATTATTATTTTTAAATAATTTTTCGTAAATTGATGTCCAACACTTTTAACAGGCGCTAAACATTTGCGACTGCACAAAAAACAAACGGCTGAAGTCAAGCGTTTACGATCCAATTAAATAGGAACACCCGACATATGTTGTTGAGAGTTCTCATGATGTTATTGTGGTTTGGAGGCTTGAAGTTTGAAAGTTGTTCATATTGAACTCCACTGTCTCAAATATTCCACTTTTTGGGGGCACAGGCAGAATATTAGGAACACATACCCAAGTCATTACCCAGGTAAAAACAGGTGCTGTTAACTGCTTGCTTTCTACTTACTTGCAGTGGTTACCCAACAAACCCCCCCCACCCCCCCTTGCCCACCAATACTGTACAGTCAACTCTAGCTGTCTAAATTAAGTTTCAACCCTAAATATACCCCAAACTATGATCCTGACGCTTTAATATAATTTCAAACTCATTTTACAGTATTACAAAAACAAATGTCCCACAGATGATTTGTAATAAATGATAAAAAAAACAAAAAAACACTGCCATGCATGTTACCTATTGGACATGTTATTACTCTGTGATGCGTAAACGCACATATCATAAACAATTCTTTATCTTTAGTTGGGCATTTACTGTACTTGGTTGTGAGCAGGTGATCAGCTGTAAACTTCCACCGCTGCCAATAGTGACCTGGACCTTTCTGAGAAGTTTACCACGCTGTTTTCAATTGCTTCAATAAGTGACTTTATTTTCTACAGGAAAAACTTGTGAGTAGATTTGTGAATTAGTGCGAGTTGAGTGTACTGAAGTATAAACTCGGGCCACACAGAAAGTGTTCTTAGAATTTTTTTCAGGTTATTTGGCAAAAAGAAGAAGGTTGGGCTCTCAGTCCACTTTTTCCCGAGTGGATGTTCAAAAAGATCATCAAACTTTGACAACACCCACTGCCCACATTAGATTATGCAAATTGTCAAATGACCTTAAAACAAACCAGCTTCCAATTGTGGATCGTTTTGAGGAATTCCCTAGTCGGAGTTTGTCAAAGTGCGAGCCCTGGGATTTGTCCAAAATGGCTGCTTCAAACCAAAATGACCGCCTTTCGTGCCTTGTCCACATGACCAACGGAACTGAACAAAGTTGGGGCCTTGACACAGTGGCAAACTTCCCCCGCTGCCATTGGCCGGAGAGGAGAAGGCTGCACGGCCGCCGAGGACTGCCTCTCCGGCGGCCGTGAAAGCGTGCGCACTGCTCGGAAGGAACCGGAGAGCTCCGACTTTCTCGGCTACTTTCACACATTCGCAAATTGTCATTGGTGGGAGGAGGCACAAATGTTGGCAGTAATGAGACGATCGCCCCTCGTTGACATCATTTCCGCCAGACTGTGAAGTGAAACGATGTGAAGTCGTCTTATAAAAAAGTAGTAAGACTCCAATGTCACCATCACTTCCTCATTTGTTATAAACCACTTCTTAGTGTCATGCTTATGCATCATATGAACGCACATCAACAAACTTAGATAAGATGTTTGAAACATCGTTTTATGATGGAGGCACTGTACTTTGTACACCAGCCATAAAGAAATGACTAAAGCCTTGGCGACGTGCGGTGCGTTGAAGAAACACACCTTCTTGACAAATTGTACGACTTTAGTGGCTAAGATACCGAGGCTTAATATATATATATAATGTTTTTCCTTTGCGGAGCAGTTTTGCATGCAAATAAAGGACTTTATGTGAGAAGCAACTTTCTAATTTGCTGTCCTGAATTAAAGCCACTAGTCTGTAACATTATGTTGGTTTTTAACATTTCATTCAGGGATTTCTTTTTTTTTAGCATTGAGAATCAGTGGTGTACAATTTTTGTTGTTGTTGAGAATTTTATATTTTTCGGGGGGAGATTTTACTTTTCAGTTTGCTTGTATTTCTGCTTGTATAAACGAAAGGAAGCATTTTTTCCAGCTTATGTTTCCTACACTGCGTCTCGTGAAGGGAACAGCAACAAAACAAAGGAACTTATTTTTTGCCATATGCCCAACATTGCCCATCGTGAATGCTGTCATGCATTAATCAGCGTCATCGTCCTCTGCGCATGTCCTTTTTTCCATTTTTGCTTTTGATACAGAATCCACATTGACATGAGTGTGACAGAAGGGAATAAAAAATGGACAGTTTGGCTTCCTGCAAATTCCGACAAAATTTTTAGCAGCACAGTGCCGAAGCCTGTGCCAATTTCTTATTGCCGCCAACCCCCTAATTTGACCGTGATGGAGGAGACGCGCGCTGCCCCGGCCTTGTAATTACGCTCCATTTGCCATCATATGGCGAGTGTTGGGAGTCTCGTAGGTTCTCAGTTGAGATGCTGTCAGTTTGACTTTGGGGCGGCTCAAAAGTCTTGTCGTTCCATTTTTGATGCCATTTTCAAGTCAAAGTCAGTACACAATCGAATTGAGAACCCAATGAAATGCAATTGAGTTAGTTAAATGCAATGACTTAAGCGAATTGAACAAAACAACTTTCCGTTTTCTTCACATTCCATTCATTCCATTGTAACATGGAACATGGTCGTCAGTTCTGTTGGCCGGTTGCCGCTCTGAGTTCCAACCTCCACAATTGCAGCAAACGGGTGCAGAGAAGTTGCATATTTTGGTGCTGGTTGTATTTGAAAGAGGTCCGAATGCAAATGTTAAAGGAGGAATTGGCTCCCGGACTCCGGAATGCTGGCTCGAAGGTGCGGCGGCTTGGGTTGAGGAGCGCTGAGTAAATAGAACAGAAACGCTCAATTCAGTCCCTCACTCATATAGAATCGATGAGCAAGTCAATTTTTTGTCGTATGTTTGCTATCAAGTGGCCAACGCGAGCAATGATGTCTGGGCAGCATCTTCGGCCATTACAGAAAGACCACAATAATATGCGAATAGACACAAATATGTTTTTCAGAAAAAAGATTGACATTTTTGCCAGAACATTTTGAGCTTAAATAAATAAATAAAAATCTTGACAATAATATGTTCTACGCAGCCCCACAAGTCAAAATACGGTATTCTGGTTAATATTGCATTAGTGGAATATAAGATAAGCAGCAAAATCCAGCAGTTTTTATCAATACCAGAAGGCGGCCATTTTGCAACTTGCTGTCGAGTGACAATGACATCACAGTTGCTCGGGTCTCGGGTAACAACCAATCACAGTACAGCTTCTGAAAACAGGTGAGCTGTGATTGATTGTTACCTGAGCCCCAAACAACTGTGATGTCATCTTTAGTCGACAGCAAGTGGCAAAATGGCCGCCCCCGGAGAGGGCTAAAAATGGCTGGATTTTGCTTCATAACTCATATTCCACAAATGCAATATTAATCAGTCTGTCATGTTTAGACTAGTAAGGTCACATGACATATTATTGTCAAGGAATGTTTAAGGTTGACTTTTTACTGTATTTGTCGTCGCACCGATGACTGGCAAAGGCGCCGTGTGTGTTCGTGCATTAACCTGAACGTTTAAAGTCGCATGTCGACCTTAAACTGTGTATGCCTTCCCGGCAGACATCTGACCCGCAGCTCTCTGGCTCCGCCCGCCCGCCCGTGACATCAGCGCTTTGATCAGCCTGAGCGCTCGTGTTCGCACAAAGCCATATTTAGTCGCGGCAAGAGCTCACATGCCCGGATACCTGCCGTGTAAACACACCTGCTCGGCTCTCTCTAATGGACTTAACGATGAACACCACCTGAAAGAGGTCCGACCCGCACTCGCCGTCGCCACTTAATCTGTGGGGTAAGGTCTCATTGATGCCGCCCCCCCTGGCTACACCACCCACAATATCAACTCTTATATTGGACTCTTGGAATTTGCGCGCAACATCCCTTAGATTATATTCCAAAGGGATAAAGTCCAACCGCCGTCGCCTGGCAACAGTGCACTGATAACACTTCATGGGTTTCATAACAGCACGTGTTAGCGGCTGGGTTGTAAAATTGTCTCCCACTTACGTGACATGATGCATTCTCTCTGGTACTTGCAGAAGTGTCGAATAGCGTGAAAGCAGCCTTCAAGTCGGGGTATCAAACTCAATTGCGTCGCGCGGCACATTATGGTTTCCCTCCGATGGCTCTTATGCCTGTGAACAACATGCACAGTATGGTCCCTTCATAGCAATTGATTGTTACGCATATTTCTAACAACAAATTACATTTGAAATCAATAGTCTTGTAAAATTGTGACACGCAAATGTTGATTGACAAAAATAAGCGGTGCAGGTTATCTTAATGGAATTGATGCAAAAATGCTGATAATATCTGTTAGATAGATGTGAGCAAAAATTGCAATTCTGGCACACTTTTTTTCCCTCCCAAATAAAAAGGATGAACCCCTTTAGCAAGAAACACGGTATTTGCTTTAGTGGACCACATAAAGTGATGGAGTTGGCCGAATCTGGCCCCAGGGCCTTGAGTTTGACAAATCCCGCAGAGTTCAAGCATTGTGATGAGCCTTTTTCCCACACGTACAGTATGGCATCCATTTAGATCAGTGATGTGGAACCTCAGGCACGTGTGCCATCTTCCTTCTTTTTCTTTGGTCCGTAAGCATGGACGGTGGCCAAGGATTGTTCAGGACAATGCAAATATGATCTTAAAATGATTAATCGTAGTTTGTTTAGTTTTTTGGTCAACCAATTTTTGGGGTTAATCTCAGTTGATTTATTCCCCCCGCCCTAATCGAGATAACGCTCGTTGATGATGTTATCTGCATCAGTGTGACAAAGGCTTCAAGCACAGCATGGAGCAGCAGGTTTAAAAAAAAAAAAAAAAAAACTGTGATATGCCAGTGATTTGGAATGATAAAGTTAAATAACGAGCAGAAAACTGTCATTTTGGCATCAAATGTAACATGAGCAGTTTGTTCAACCATCTAAAACTCACTTGACTCAAGGGTCATTCCGTGTCAAGCCACACAAATCCATAGAACCTCCCCAATGACACGTCTTCAATTAGCCTGATTTGTATTCCATTAGTGCCCTATGATGTCAAAAGAAAGAATACCAAGTACGGTTTTCGAGTTATGGCCACGCCCACTTTTGGGATCCGGGAATCCATCCACCCATTTTCTTAACCGCTGTGGTGCTGGAGCCCATCCCAGCTGGCTTCGGGCAGTCGGCAGGGTATACCCTCGACTGGTTGCCAGCCAATCCAGGGGGATCTGGCAATTGCACACTAAATTTCGGACCATCTTTGGAGGCCCGCATATTTTGTGTTAAGACCTGTAAATAATTCATGTATTCTGGCCCTGTCTATGAGTGTTACACATCTGTCTGGTACACTTGGTTCAATTTGGTAACAATTGGGCAATTGACTTTTAGGACAGTTCGTTTTGGAAAGACTCCCTTGACCCAAATGACCCTAAAATGGCCACTTCAAGCCAAAATGGCAAACTTCCTTTGCTCTTTATCCAAAATCATTAGGACATAAAGGACCCCTCCCTGCAAATTGCCAGCAATACCTTTAAAAAAAGCTATTTAAAAAAATGTCAGGCTGCATATGTTTGATTTCAGTCATCTGTATAAATCAGAGAAGGCCCTAAAGACGACACGACGCATCATTTCCTGTTTTAAGCAGGTCTTGTGTGCTTTCGAGCAGAGTTTCCTGTGAACGCTGTGGCGTGGTCTGAAATAGAGGAAGTGAGCTGGTGGTGCGCGAGACGAAGGCGGCCCGCGACAGTGGCTTCCCAGAACGGCTGTCAGGATTTGGGACGGTTCTTATGACGACAACCAGACCGATTTGACCGTTATTTCTCATCCGGACGCCACCGTTTTTTTTTTTGCCACGACCCCAGAGGGTTCACAGTGCATCGGCGGGTGAAGCCAAGCCACACAAACACATGGTTTTGAGGTACTGACACGCATACCCGACAAACCACAAACCATTATGGTAAAGCTGTTTTTGTGCTGCTCGCTCTCATCGCTGTTGATTAAAAGCGGCTCACAGTGGCGAAGCGAAGCTGTATTTTGCCCAACAGTGAGCAGGCAGCCATTACTGCCGGGTGGTATTAATCTGATCAGGCCCGCCGCAGGAACACAGGTTGGCGGTCGCTCGGGATCGGCCACACTAAACCTATTAGCTCCCAAATGGGACCCGCCGTCACTTTCGTTTCTTTTGCTACAAGTTAGCCGTCTCCTGACTCTCCTGATCACTTTTAAGGATATTTGACACATCTTCTATCAGTGTTTAGTGAAAACATACAAACATTTTATTAGCATTACCAAAATTGCTTGTTTACATAAAAAAAATAAATAAGGCGATTTGGAGTAAAAAATGTAATTAAGATTTTGGAAAACAAGTGTCCTTGAGCAATCAGTAGGCTTCATTTTGAGAATTTTACTACCTTGCTTTCTTCGGCGTTAACACCTCACCTCACCACCGTCAGCCAGTGGCTCACGTTAGCTACTTTTCTTTGAATTTGGCATGCCTGGCTACTGACTCAACATTTTAATTACCCTCAGGAGTTGTTGCTAGGCGTCCTTTGGTTACTATTAATGTGATTATAGCAGCATCTTAAATGTTGTTTGGCTGAAAACAGAGAGATGTGTTGCTTTTGTATGACAAATGTTGTATATGGGTTGCACAGAAACGTAAGTGTCCAAACTAAATTTTTTTGCAAATAGCTTTCAATACGTCATGTCAGGAACAGAACCAAGATGTCCGAAAGATCTTTTCTGATTGCTCCCAAACTTGAATGAGGTGTACACATTTTTGTCCGCTGAAATTGCCGCACTTCTGTTCAGTAAGACAATGCTGCAGATTTATACATAGCTCGACCCAAAGCTACACGTGCCTCTAAATATCACACACATTCTTTCCCAAGACGTAACCATGCACAAACGTGGTGGCGGCTCTTCTATTTGCTCGGTAACGTCCGCAAAGTGCCTCCGCGCTTGAATGGCGCGGTAACAAAAGGTGGGGGTCGGGTCGGGCGGCATCCAACCTGGGGAGGAGCGCTGATCAAGGCCCGGACCCTGATTACAGGCCGGCCCCCTGCACGCCTCTCACAATAAGATAATGCTATCTGGGCCGACAGGTATTTGGTTTCAGCAAGGCCCAGGTAATAACTGTCACCACAAACATTAAGGAGACCTTTCATCCTGCGGCGCGGTGTTGTCGGCCGGCCGTTTGTGCACACACAGGTCGCTTTTGTGCAGTGGGGGGGGGTGGTAGTGAGGAGAGGAGGTCGCGTCAATGGGGCAGGTTTGATTAAATCAAACAGCCGTGACTATCTAAATGGCGGTGGATGCAGTGGGGCCCCTTGAGGTACTGACGTCGCTGGAACTGATTTAGCCACAGAGCTGATAGCGGGCCTTAAAAATAAGCAGCAGGCGGGTTTAGCACGTCGCAGAGGTCTGGCCCCGTTGTGTGTCGCAAGGCTACTACCTACCGGTTAACCAATGCGGCAAGAAGGGGGGGTTAAGCAAACGCCAAGTTAAACATCAACAACTGCACACCACCAACACTTTTTTTTTGTCACACGGCATTGCTAATGCCGCGACTCACTTTGGGACCGGTGACGAGCCAGGAATTCACTCTGTAAATGTTTTCCAGGGTGAGTCAGACTCCATATTTGGAAGGACTCTTGTTAAGTTAACCTTTAAGATTTCCCTGTCAGTCCATAGGCCTTTTAGCACAGAGTTCCTGCGAAACGGTCGCATCAGAAGTGATTGCACTCCAAAGCATGAACATATACACCAAATCTCCCAGAGAAGTTATACCCCAGGAAATGGTAGAAAACAAAAATGAACCTGAAATGGCCTCCCATTTCCATCCTTTGAGTCAGAATCACGCCAGTCTGCCAGCGACAGGCATCTAATCTATGTGAACCACGACACTAATAGTGGTCAGCCGTCACCATGTTTATAGTTTTTTTCCCCCGTTTCTTTTTTCCTTTTTGTTTTTATTTATCACTTGGTTCATGGCTTGCACCGCAATTATCATTACCAATGCGGCTAAAGCAATGTTAGCACACGCCTATTACAACTAAAACTTGGGAGTTGGCTTGGAAGGATGGCGTAAACTTTGCTCAACAAAAGGAATCCTCATCAATCAAACAGGTAGATGTTCCTGCTCCGGTTCCTGACAGTCCCAGGTTGTGTTTATGCTTCTATGGGCCTCTTTGCTTGTTCCTCATATTACCGCTTATTACAGGTTCCAATCATCAGGTCTTATCTGCTGTTCTCTAATATGATCAGGTGTTTGGTAAATTCTCTTTTGGGTCTGGTCTGGTGTATTTATCATTTAGCAATTGGATAATGAGGTTTGCAGCATGTTTGCACGGCTACTGTCCCTAACGTCAATATGGAATTTTTTTTGGGGGTGAATGTGCACTTGGAAGTTGTAATCACAATGTTTGATCATGATAAAAAAAAAAGTGCTTCCTGAAAGTTCAGATTTGGCTGACTCTTTCAACAATCCACGTGGTTTTGCTTTCAGCCGTGTTTATTTGCACTTACCAGCGTAACTCAAACGAAAGGGCTCCTCGCTTTATGAAGCATCTCCATTCCTACGGAGGTGACGTAACCCGAATTTGTGGCAAATCACTGGTCAGAAGACCATCAACAGTTGCATTTTTTTTTCCTCCTGACAATTTATTGTTTCAATTCATGCATGATCACGGTGTATTTGAACACGGCTGAAGTATCAGACTTGAAACATATTTTGGCTGCTGCTCTGCTGGCTGCACCCACAGTTAATAGGCGGTTTAATCTCGGTCGGCAGGTGTCAGGTGGCCTTGAGGGTTGCCGTTTCCCATACTTCTTCTGTTACATTGACTTATCGCGGAGACCGGTGACCGGGTTTTGTGTGACTACCTAGTTAAAATTGCATGGCTTAGACGGTTAAGTTGGTGTGACTAAGCCAACTAACTGCTTTAATTACTCTTCTAAGCACAGAAAGATTTGATTCATGTCTTTTTCCATGTCCGGCATGATTAATGGCTTGACAAAAATATGCACAGGACATTCATTTTGACTCCCATTATGGCATCAAAAATCATGTTTCCATTCCACCAAACTGTGCTGTACTGTTCAATTCGTATTGGTCGACCACGATCCTTTTCGTGTTCATGACTTAGAATACCAATGAGACTGTGTGTCGTTCGACAATTATTGAAACAAAGAATATGATCACCACACCAGACAGGGTGGTGCACTGGCAGCCTATGAACCAGAAGCACAGGTTTATTTTTATGCCAATTTTTGCTTTCTTCACATTCAAATCATTCAAAGCAACACAAAAGAAAATCATTCTTGTCGACCAATCAACTCACTGTGTCGTATTTCTAGCCCCACGATGTTGTGTTGTGGTACATTTGCCTGAGTTGTGTGCAGGCGGTGTGGCTTCACTTCCCAGTGACGGTGTGAATGTGAATGTGATTGTGATTGGTTAGCTTAGCATAGTCTCCTTGTGTGCCCTGTGGCTGACTGGAGACCAGTTCAGGTTGTGGTGTTATGATCATATTATCATATTATCACTTATGCTTACAACTTTTTTGAGTCAAGTACTGACTTGACTTCACTTGATAGAAATTTGGTGGTGACTCGACTTGCTTAATTTCCCTTCTGGTGGCCCTCATTTTCCTCTTGAATAATACATCACAAGGTTCACAATGGGGTTTAGGTCGGGCGAGTTAGCTGGCCAGTCAAAGTCAATTACTGTGTAGGCATGGGCTTCAAACTGGGTTTTGGTGCCTCTGGTGGTATGGGCAAGGGGCCAGGTCCTTCTGGAAGCAGCCGCGCTGAGGCAGCCGTGCTCCTGTCAAGTAGCTGCGGCGGGGCCTGTGTGAGACAGGTCTGCCGCCGCCATGGCTGCTTGCCCACCCACTGGCCCCAGAGGCTACCTGGATGCCGCTGCCAATGGTAGCATATCCTTGTCCCAAAGGTTAAGCCATGCAAGTCTAATTACATGCAGACCTGCACAGTGAAATTGTGAACGGCTCGTTGCAACAATGTTTACATGATTATGACAATTGCAGACCTACTACATGCAAACAAGCCCGAGATCCGTGTGCCATCAGAAGCAAATCGAGCCCATCCCCCTCGGCGGGTGGCTATAACCGCTTTGGTGACTCGAGATAACCTCGAGCTGATCAGTGACATCATGCTTTTTTCCTGCGCCTGCCATGTTGACAATGGGTGGGTTGCAAGCGAAACAGGTTTACAACAGATAATGCAAAGAAGCTTTACTTTATACAAAAAAGAAAACCCAACCCTCAGAACTTTGAGGCGGACGTGCTAACCAATCATTCATTGTGCTATATTTCAGAATGTCATTTCACACAAAATACCCCAGCACGCACGCACGCACGCACGCACGCACGCACGCACGCACGCACGCTCGCACGCACGCACGCACGCACGCACGCACGCTCGCTCGCACGCACGCACGCACGCACGCACGCACGCACGCACGCACGCACGCACGCACACTTACGTCAATGAGATTCGAATGATAGCTGAAACCCAAGTACGTACGCAACCGTGATTTCTCGTGTATATTGCAGCCAATTTATAGGTTATGTCCAATTTAAAAAATTTCCCAAGAAACAAACAAAAGAGCCTCACGGGCTGCATTGTGTGACGGTTTTATCAAACGCATGCTTGCGGCAAAGAAGCTGCTATCAGTCCGAGTGCACTTAAGGCAATCGGATTAGACTCCAGAGTATTATTAGAACCACTGATTATCCTCTTACCTGATCCAACTAATTCTCATTGGAGGAGGGGGGTTACTATTTATTTAGTACAAAAAAGCGAAAATATTTGGTTCAGAAATTGTGTGGAGGCGCTATTGGTGTTCTTCCCCTGCACCCCTGTTTTGGAGTTTCATGGATTTATTCAGTGCTAACCACCCAGTTCAGCGAGGACTCGTAAGTGCTAGGGAACAGTAAACAAAGGAAAGCTGAGGAGAACGCCAGCTCTGTGGCTTGTGAACGCAACTAGATCCCTTTTCGAAACGAGTGGGGGTCTCTCCGAGATCAGACGTGAGCTTGTAAATCCGGCTAACTGATCTTCCTGGCGCAAAGCCACATATGAGTGTGTTTTGACGGTGGCGGGTCACGGGAGCTCCTCTTATTTTTACCCGCAGATGATAGAAGGTGGCACAAGGCCTTAACGGCTCAATAAATAGTTGGCCTAATTTTGAAGCCAAGCCCCCTCACCCGCCGCCCCCTTTCTCTCCGTCGGCTGTCCCTGTACGAACCAAGGCCGGCACAGACTGGTGGTTTTGGCTAGCTGGCAAGAGTGCGTGGTCTGCCGTGCATGCGTACGTGTGTGTTGCACTGTTCACCCTCCCACGGTGTTGGGATGAGTGCCAAGGTCGAGCTTAACTGTCACCTTGTCAACAGCAATGTTCTGATGCTTCCATAGCCACTGTACAACCTCCGTACTATCGATTGATTTACAAGTCCTTAGCCGTGCTGGGCTAAGGCAGGGTAATACACGTAGTAATAACAATCAAATGAGCTAGTTATCAAATTCTTGACAAAATATTAACTTTTTACTGCTGAAAATGGCTTAATGAGTCAAGTATCCCTTTAATGATAAATTGCATATATATATATATATATATTATATCTCCTCTTAGCCAGGATTTTGGCGCTATTTTGTGGTATTTTATAGCGCTATAAAAAGCGCACAAAAACTATGAATAGGTCATCATTTTTGGCAAATGGCTGAGGATAGATTCAACAAAACAAGTTGCGTGGAAAACAAAGTGGGAACTGGCGGGCTTCTCTTTTCACATGCTAATCTATTCCAAATATTTGAATAGCAAAAATGTTCTGAACTGCTGTTGGAGATGTGTGAGATACCTAGTACTGTCTGTATTCCGTGTAAATGTGGACATTAGCCTTAGTAAAAGTGAGATTCTTTTGGCTCTAAATGGTTTGTGATGCCTCATGCTATGTTAAGCTAACTTTTTAAGCATTATGACTACATTATGGTACGTGTAATGGCTTTTAATGGGGTTACTAACAAAATGCTCATCTGTCTTTTGTCCTTTGCAGCTCCCAGGGACATGAAACTCACTCCCCAGCAAGCTCCACTGTATGTAAGTATGAGAACTTTCCTTGCAGAAGCTGTTTTGCTTGTGTAAACAGCCATCTGCTTTGTGCCTTGAGTCTGGTCTCAGGTGTGCAGGTTGTGAACAAGAGGTACCTTTTATCATTACGAAGGTTGCTGCGTAAAGTCTCGTGTTCTGTAATTCCTCTGAGGTGGACGGTTGAGCGCTAACTGTTGTATCGACTGAGTATATGTAATTTGTGTTTTCTATGTAGCTAGCTATATTGTAACCAGAGCAGTATATTGAGTTGTAATTGCATACAGTCATAGGGTATGTTTATACAACAAAGACCCAGTAAAGGAATGTTCTGCAGTTTTCCGCTCCAAAATACAGCTGTGATGAAAACAAACTGTCAAAATGACGCGTTTTCTTAGAATGTATCTTAAGTGTAGCATAGCATAGCATAGCATTGTAGTTGGCTCTGTGACATGGCCGAGGGGGTGACTCGCAATTGGAATAGGGCCTCTCTGACACTGACCTGCCCATTGAAGTATTCATATCTGGTTGCTGGCGGTGACCACTAAACACCAACAACAATTAGCGGCCTTAGGATGTTGTTTAAAACTTGAATGCAGATGGGAAAAGGCATTTTGGAGCAATATGAAACATTTTGTCGCCTGCTAAAAATTCATCTCAACTGAAGTTGGAGTCTTAAATTAAAATACAATTACAAGTACATGGAGTCCTCGAGCTTCGTCGCACGCGACCTACGTCGTTTCAACGTTACAGCGCCCGTGCCACGTCCGTAGCACCTTCTTTTTTGTTAATTTCCCACAGCAATCACGCTATTTTAAAGTTGTTGTTACCTCCAGCAACGGACGTCCATCAGCCGGTCGGCTCGCCATCAGGCGAATCACATTTCTGTGTTTAAGCGATTGCTGGAACGTTCTGGGCGTTCGCACTTGGCAGGCTGAAAGAAGGCACAGAAAGGAAATTAGATAAGTCCGGGACAACAGTTCTGCACTTGACAACGTTATCTCCAATGTACAGTGGCGCTCTGATTTCACACGGAACCAGGTCAGGTTCATTGCCTCTTTAGGTATTTTAAGAGAAATTCTTATCAAGGTTTATCGTAAAAGCCGAAGCCCTGAAGAGAAATAAAACAAAGTTGACAAATAAAGTGAATTGCACCTGAATGCATTTTGTGTGTTGTGGTAATCCATGCACGGCATTTACATTTTTGACATTTCACTGGACATTAGTGGGGTTTCCATCCACCCATTTTTATTAGAATTTTAAAGAAATGCGAAAATGGGCCCAAAAATTTGTATAAATAGGTTTTACGCTAGTTGGAGGGAGTGTATTTTGAAGCTTATTGAAAAAAGGAAAATGCTAATTTTGGCTATGGAAACGCTTACAAGACCGGATACACGTTGCACGTTTTGACTGGATATTACGTCACACGTACCTTTGTAGTCACAAAGCAATGGCGGACAATAACGTAAGATATGTTTGGAGGGACAATGAAACAGAAATCGTATTGAAATTAATTAAAGAAGCGAATATTAATGCAATTTTAGATGGAAAACAGCAAAGAAACGCTACGGTTTATCAAGAATTACAAAAGCAAACGCATATGACGTCGTCGTACGGCGCAGTCGCTTTCTGTTTTTCTTCTTCTTCTTCTAAATTACTGTACTGGTGGATCCCATCTCTATGGTGTCTACTGCCACCTACAGCGGCGGAGTCTACTCTCAATATTTGCAAAAGAAGAACAGATGGAAACGGGCATAAGTCGCATGTCCGTTTTGCGCATTTTCAGTAAATTCGCTTAAAAAATTTCTAAACAATTGGATTGAAACCAGACTATTGAAACCATCAAGTGACGTATTTGAACGTTACTGTATAAAAACTTGCTATCAAGTTCCAAAATGATGAGGGAGAAAAAAGTTTGAAAAAATGTGGTCGAGGCACTGATCACACTTTGGGAATAACCAAAGTGTAGCGGGGGCTTCCGCAGCAAGACCCTTTCACTCACTGCGAGACCGAGCTCACCGCTGGTAATAAGCACTTAACAAAGTGGCCTGCTGGGGTTTTGACCTGCTAATCATGGCGCTGCAAAATGGGGTTGGTGGGGGGATGTGAGTGGGTGCGCACGGTTACTTTTTAGCAACATCAAAAGAACAGCTGGTGGCTATGAACCACAATCGCCTGTTGAGTATGCACACGTGTAAGAACCCAACCCAACAACTTCCAAGTTTTTGCCAACATAAATAAATAAATATATATTGTTATAAATATATATTATTATAAATTCTGTTTGGTCCAAAAGGAACTTGCATAATTATAGTGTTTCTATTTTTTTTAATTGGTCTTAATATTTTTACATTTTTAAACATTTTGTTTTGTACCAAAAAATAAATCATCGTTTTCAATAATCGTGATTTCAATTATTGCCAAAATAATCATGATTATGATTTTTTCCATAATCGAGCAGCCCTTGGCTGGCATATATTTTTTTTAAATAACTTTCCATTGGGTTCTTCTCTACAATATTTTCACAAGTTGTTAAGTCCCCACCGAAAGTGATAAAAAGCGATTTCAAGAGGGCCTTGTAAATGCCTGGCCTAAAAATTCGGGTTTTGGCTGAATCGTTGTGGCATAATTGTCCCCAGCTTCCTTATTGCCACTGATGTAAGATGACAGCCGCTTGTTATTCTGAGCAACTCCTCCTTCTGCATTTGCACAAATGGAGTCATCACAGACAGATCGATAGGCACTCGACTCAAGCGTCTGTTGTCACAAGTCGCCGGCTGGTAATGTTATTTGTGGTGAGCGGATATTAATTTGAGGCCAAAACAAATGGAGGAAAAATATTGTTTCACTGCTGTCAGGAATAATTTGAGCAACTACTTTGCTAAATGGATTCCACTATCACCGATTCCTTGTGATTGTGCGGATCTTATTTCCCACTAATATGTTTTCATTCCGGCATGGAGTGCAGAGTCACAAATCCGCCGAGGTAGCAATCTGCTCAGTAGTGCCTAAACTCCTAATTTCCAATCTGGGCCTAAGATAAGAGATGAGTTTTTAATGGAGACAATGTCATGCCTGCTGGCCTCCACCTCTCTCCATCTCATTTACTGCATTCACTACTCGTCTCTACGTGTTGAGGCTGCAAGACTCCTCTCGCATACTAAAAGTCTGCTGCTTGCTGTTTGGCGCTCCACGCAACTTTTAGCTGACTAGTGGCAGATTGTGCGTTTGACACAGGGACCTCTACCCATCTTTACTACTGATCACGTAGAATCATAGCGAGCAGTTGCTATAGCTAGCACACGGGTCCCCTCAGTCAAGACTGTACTGACATCAGAGAGGGCAAATCCAGGTCCAGAAAGTAAAAACCCTGTCACAGTTTGGCTGTAGCCCCTGGTGCTAGCTAGCTAGCTAGCTCCCTAGCTAGCTCCCCGGGTGCTTGTTTACCTGCTAGGGAGCTAGCTAGCTAGCTAGCACCTGGGGCTAAAGCCAAACTGTGGGGAGGGTTTTTACTTTCTGGACCTGGATTTGCCACCTCTGTCTGACATACAGTGGTGCTTATAAGTTTATAAGATATAACCTAAGGTTAAGTAAATGTAAATGTAAATGTAAATGTTCATGACAATGTATGATGGATGAATTCCGTACATGGTTAAGCTACTCCAATTGCATTGCAAGTAGTCACACTCCGTTACCGCCATACTGTCTTTCACAAGCTTGTTTCATATTTATCATCATATTATATACTTCATAATAACTTTAGTGTTTGGTTACGGAGTCAGAATACATGATCACAAGGCACAAGAGGACATGTTCAGTTAGCGTTGTACTATTCATTGAGTGTTTGGTTTTTCATCTGCAATTTTGTTTCTCCTGTTTCTGTTGTTAAGTCTTGCCGTCATGCTGTGCTCTATGGACATCAGTCGTTATAGCAGTGCCACTGATTGGTCATGATGTCACTTAGTGCGTGTATCCTCCAAGGCCATGGTGAATTAATTAAAAACGATTTGTAAATATGAGAAAATGACTACTCTTATGCAATAATCTTTAGGTCTTCTGCGATATGCATATTGCATGGGCCAATATTTTTTTCGATATATTGCCAAGCCCTGACATATGGATAATTAATTGACTTGCTTGTAGACAAATCATTTTGTCTGGAATGCCTGTCCACTAAAAAAAGTAATTTTTTGATTGTGATATAACAGTGCAGCAAATTGACATAATGCCACCCCGTCACAGATTTACGACACTCATGGCACTTGGCACCCATGACAAAACCATGTCACAGACATTTCAGAACATTTTTAAAGGTTTTATGATGACAGTCAAGCCCTTTCATTCTATTTCCACGACTCCCATTAGAAAGATTGTTCCAATGGTCCACTTGGCTCTTTGCAGCCATTTTCCCAAATTCTTTTAGCGCTGCTGCCAAGCCTGTCTACAAAACAAGCCCCAAGGCTAGCACGCTACACGAAAGGAGGAAGCACCTATGACCCCCAGTGCTAAGCGGCGGTTCCGTCCGTGCATGTCGGACTTAGTAGGCGACGGGACGACGACGGGATAAAATGTCCCCATTATCCCTCCTCCGTGTCAATAAAGTTGCAGTTCCCCCGGTGGAAAGAAGCTCATGGCGAAACAATCGTCCCCTTTCTGACGCCTCCTCGCCTCCTGCTCGACATGCCCTCGGGTGACATCGCTTCATTCTGAGCGGTCCTCAAGCACACAATTCAGTCAATTGTCCATCCATCAAGTGACTTCACAAAAACAAGCGTGTGTGCGCAAGCGTGTGTGTGTTTTTTTTAACGTTGTACTCTTGGCTGACTGACAGTACTGTCATGCACCGTCGGTCCAACTACTCTGGATAATGCATGCAAGCAATGTTGTTGTTGTTTCCCCCCAACTAGTGTTAATTTTATCAGCCATTTTGAAAATTTAGTCTCAGTTTTAGTCTCCTTTCAAATCACGCTTGTTAGTATTTATCATAGTCAGTCAACCTCATCCCGTTTTTTTTTCGTCCATTGTTAGTTAACTATAAATCTAGCATTTCAGTCTTTATTTTAGTCCAAGGAAACATAGTTGCATTTATATAGTTTTAGTCAACGAAAACTGTCAACATTTTAGCCTAGTTTAAGCAGGACTATCATTTTATCCTTGTATGATTTTTTTTGTTAGCAGATAATGTTCGGGTCTAAAACCATTTCACATGAAATTTTATCTCATCTTTTTGATCAAAAACAAACTTCACACACAATAATTACAGTATATCAACAAGTGGCTACTATGGCTCCATGCTATGAGCTAGTAAATTAGCCAGTATTAGTTAGCAGTCGGATTAACATTATTATTGAAATATATAGCCGTTGGATTAATGTTACGTTATAACTATAATTTACTTTTTTGAATCTTTCACCGTAAATCCACCTTCTGTCTGTCTCATGTGTTTGTGAATGTTGCACTCACTAGCTGCAGATTTGAAAACTGTCACACGACACAACATTTTACAAAATCATGTACATTTCGTCTCGTTTTTGTTCATGAACTAAAATGTCCATAGATTTTAGTCCAGTTTTTATTAAGTGAAGTACATTTTTATCTGATCTTCATTAGTCAACGAAAAGGCATTCTGATTTAATCCCAGTTACTGTTTATTAAGGAGGGTTTTAGTTTAGTCGAGTCTAGTTTTAGTCTGGTGAAAAATGTTTGTTGATGAAATAATTTTTTTTAGTTTAGTTTTCGTTGACGAAATTAACACTACCCCCAAATACTAAATTTCAGGGTCAAACTATAGCCATCATAAAAGCTTTTAACTGATGTCGTAGAATTCCAGTCACAGATGTGTCGTTAGTCGTTGTTAATTAAAACAGGATAAACTTATAATAATAATATGAAAATAATGCAAAACTTTTCGCCCAGTGGAGTTTTAAAGGTAAAGCCGGATCAAATAATAATAATAATCCTATTTTGGAAAAGGGTAGCTGCTGAATTGTTGAATTTAATTGAATTAGCAGCCACAAAAACAAAAGAAAGCTTTTGTCAGCATCTGCACGATAAAATGAATATAGTGAAACATAATGTATGTAAGTGATTGAGAATTCATTCATTGTATTAGCAGCCAGTAATTTCCTCATTTCATTTATGGTTGTCAACACACTTTGGCAGTCGTAGAAGTTGTTTTGCTTTCTTTCTCATTTAATTGAAGAGGAAAAGGCAGTGCAGCAAAGCATGGGATTAGTTTGGAGTTTGACAAGTATCTGACAAAGGTTGAAAGGTGCAAGACAATGGTTGACATTATCAAGGTGGAGACCAGGAAGTTGGAGGGTGTCTGTGATGTATTGTGTGTCATGCGTTTCCTTTTTAGTCACAGTGATGTCACAATGATACCCTGAGAAGTGTTGGTGCTAGTTTACAAAAAGCAGTCAGTGTTACAAACTTAATGATGGGGTCGCTGTATTTAGCCAACGTATAGTGACAGGCAGAACAATTAAATGCTCCTCCATTTGATGGTTAAAGGTACAATCGACCTGTTGCTCTACACACATCAGAATATGTCATGACTGTCTGAGAGTATATAAGCTTCGTGTTCACATTTCACACAGAGTTAATCGATTTGTGAGTGCATTGAAAAGTGATCATCCTGAATTGACTATTTTGTTTGTGCCTTGAGATTTTTATGAACTAAAATAAATGTGTCGTGGTTGGGTCAATTAAGTTTCGGAAACACCGTTATGCGTGCAGGGCCACTGCGTGATCACAGTGCAGCTCACCGATGAAGAGCTGGCCGTGGATGAAGGGGGCGCTGCCCCCACCGCCGACTACTTCCTTTTGTTTGCCGGCAGCACGCAAAGGCATCTGAGCAGCACCCTGAGGAGCGGCCATGACACCCTGCAGGCGCTGTGTCCCGGTAAGACACGGACTTTCCCCGCGTTGGCTGTTTTACTGGATTTTGACTGATTTTGCAATGGCCCACAGAATATTAGGTTCTAGTGCTTTAAAGAAAAAAATTTTTTTCCCATCTGTTTCCGTTTTGCAGCAATTAGCTTAAGAATATGGATACGTTTCATCATCATTCACAAATCAGTTTCAAACAGTGGGGTAAAAAGCTTTTTTGCAACGTAGCCCTGGTTGATCTCTTATACTTTGCTGCCACCTGCTGGCCGTTTTTGTAATAACTATCATTGCTTCAACCATTCTCTTCAATTCAGAGGCTGCATCAAAGCCTTTTGTATGCTCTAGCATAAAAAAACATGGGAGCAAATGAGTTAAGGTATGTAAGCACAAAAAAAAATTTTTTTAACCTGGAACCTCAGTTTCCAAACTTAATTCTTTCTGCAACTCCTCCAACCTAAGGACCGAGGTATTGTTTCCCATGTAAATGAATAGAAATGAAATAAATCTGTTCCAGGGCTCTACACTAACTTTTTCATAGCACTGGTTGGTCGCACCAGGAAAGGATTTTGTCACACCCTTTTTTGGGGGAGGCACAACATGACCATATTTACCATATACAAATTACCATATATAGTTAGGCATACCTTTTGTTCCATATGGCACAAAGATTGACAGTGACTCAAGATAGGATATTTTGAAAATATTTTACTCTTACAAGAAGTACGTTTGCAACACGCAGGGGCTGGCAAAACAGGTTGATTATTTTAGATAATTTAAAAAGAAGTGTATACATTTATTCCAGTGCTTCCCAAGTATTTTTGTTAAGCCCCCAACCACCCGCATAAAGGTAGGAGAAAATATTTTGCGCCCCACAACTCTCTCCTGCGACCATAAGCACTAATTAATAGTATCATTTGTCTATAAAATTGTTTTAAGTAAACCTCTGCAGAGGGGTTGATACTCCTTGCACACTCTCTGACAATGAGAGAGCCACTGCCATCTACTGTAGTGGATGTGTAATTGCACTTTTTTTTCTAGTATGGCCCAAAAAAAAAGTTTGGTCAGGTCAGGGAAAAATGTGTTTTAGAGTTGTACATGCTGTTTAACTTATTATTATTATTATTATTATTATTATTATTTTTTTTTTTTTTACAGTTTTATGACAGTTAAGAACTTAATTATGTTGCTTAAAAGTTATCAGTACAAAAAATAAAGGTTGGCAACAGTTTGACCCTGGAAAAGATTTGTATTCAGTTTTCATAATTTCCTCTGTGGAAAAATTCTGTCAGTAATTGTTTTATATTTTAGGAGGTACCACGTTATATGCGAGCATCTGCGCGTTTGTTTGTACGCCCATCTGGCCAAAATATGGTGCAGATGTGTCTAATTAAAAATGAAAAACAGTCTTTTTATTTTTGCTCTCCACACTCTTGCAATTTTGTTTTGAACGGCATGATAGTGAATTCTGTCCTGGTCATGTAATAATCAAGTGATCAGGTCATCGGATTAACCCCAATTGTCTTTGGTAAATAAACAACTAAAATGAAGCACTACTGCTTAGATAAGGAGGCTTAATGGGGAAGATATTGCATAATGTAAAAGGATATAGTATCATAATCAAAGATGACCCGTGATGATAAGTCCTTCTGCTCTCTCCTGCTTTCAAATACATTGATCATAACGCCTTTATATTGGCCTGCCAGCAGGAGGAAGTCTGGGCATATTATTGCAGAGGAAGAGAGAAGATGGAATAAATGATACATTTTCTTCTCTCATACTGTTCTCCATTTTAAACAAAAGTGTGCGTTCCACTCGGTGGTCAAATCCACCTGCTGTATGTTTGCTTCTTTATCATCGGCAAAAGGTTGATAGGGTGACACTGATAACTGCGCACAAAAAGGTAAAGTCAAATATGTTCTAAGTAGAACGTGAATTAGAGATGAGTTGTAGCACATTGACGTAAACCATTATGCCAAAAATAAGAGATTTTTACTATAACACAAAACAATTTTTGGGGGAGGAGGTGTATTACCATGACAAAAATGTCTTAAATTATTAAGTCATAAGCTTTTGAGAAAAAAGTTGTGCAATCTAAAATTAAAAAAGTTAGTGAGAAAAGCTATACAGTATTTTATTTATAGAAAATTGTTAGTTACAATGTTATCTGAACGAATACACATCTTATGAAGAAAACAAAACTGTTTTGCGAGACTTTTCTTTCAGGTTATTTTTTTTAATCTAATGGGAAACAATGTTCTGAGTCGTAATATTGCAAGAGATATATTTTTTGATGTAGCATTTCGAGAGAAAAATATAAAACATAATAAAAAAACATTCTCCGAGGGAAAAAAAAATTAGCTAGAAAAAGGGATAATAAAAGTTTTGGAAAACAAAACAAATAGTCATCATACAGGAAAAATATTCGAAATGTTTGATGGAAAAAGTCGCATTATTACTATAAAGAATACTGTACATATTTTACTATGAAAATAAGTTATTAGTTAAACGTGTTTGATAACCCAACTTTTGCTGGTCTCTGTTGTCCATGCAGCTCACAGCTGTTGCGAGGAGGTTTCGGTCACCTTGTGTGCCGTCACTCAGGGCGACCCGAAGGCCTCAGAAGAGCAGACGACGCACCCGTCTCACGTCGCTCCTGTAGCGGAGCATCGCTTCACCTTCGTTCAGGACTTTGCTTTTGACATGGCTCAATTCCTGGTGAGCCTTGAACCTCCCCACTTCCAATTTTAGTGTCGATATGATGTCTCAGCATTGTAAGCATGTACTTCCCACCCAGGTTAGCACGGTGGGCCGCACAGACGGCCTGGATGGCGCGCTGCTCCTCGATGAGTGTCACATCCCCCTGCTAGAGTGTGAGTGTCTGGACGAGAGTCTGGCCTTGGCCCTCCACCACATCCCGCTGCCGCCAGGATGGAACTTGCTGGGGAATCAATGCTCTGACAGTGCCGGTAAGAAAAACATTTTTTCTCTCCAAGAAAAACAACCATTCACACTCACATTTACACTTACGGATAATTTTGTCATCAATTAACCAACAAATCAATTAATTATTCATTATAATTCATAATTCAATTAAATGATCAATTAATTAATCATACAGTACCATGCATGTTTTTGGAATGTGGGAGGAAACTGGAGTACCCAGAGAAAACACGCAGGCATGGGAATAAACCACATATTCCATACAGGAAAGCCGGTCAAACGTTTTAAATTTTTTAAATCAGATTAATCACATCTTAGAATTTTGATTAATTACGATTAATCAGTAAATTGAAAAGGCTTTTTATCAAAATTTTGTGTCCACCAAATTTGAAGAGCACCTTCCATGTGTTAATTTTTTCTACATTTAATGTTATGAAGATGTCTTCCACATTTTTTGATCCACTGCACACATGCTCCTCTTTTGCTAATCAGCTAATTACTTGCATAATTTAAAATGAAAAAAAAGGCCCCAATATTTTCACATTAACAAATATTCTGAATCGATGTCATACGCAAACATTTATTAAATGCTTTACTTCAATGCATGTAATTATGTTAGCTATGTTAACGTAGCTATTCGCTATCAAGCTAAAGGATCATCTCTGTTCAAAATGATTAGTATGATTAATTTGCGTTAGTACATGATTAATGCAATAGTTTTTTGTGAATAATAATGAGTTAAAGCTTTAACTTTGACAGCATTAAACAATATCCAAATGCCACCATACGATAAATATCACGAAAGCTCACGATACTGTGTAAAAACTCACGATATTGTAAAAAGAAAAAGAAAAAGAAGCTCATATTAGAAATCGTAAGATGACATGACGATGACGATATCATGGCAATTTTAATATCATATCACAATTTTGTTTATTTATTTTATTTTATTTCACAAGAAAATGTTTTTGAGAATGAATGCATATTTGAGGTGAAAGGGACTTTTTCCCCCTGAAAAAAAGCTAGAATACTTTTGATAATGAGTGCTTATTTTATAAGTAAAAAGTCATAATAAAATAAGAAATAATACATATTTAATTTCAAGAAAAAAGTACGAAAAACACACGCAAAAAACACACTTTGATTCAGGGTTAGCATGCGCGCTGAACGGATGCTTTCATGAACCAGCGTGACCAAACGCAGGCAGACTGCAGTTAGTCGGGTCAACAAAGCAAAATGCAGTTAAGATCACTAATCAAATGAAGATGTCTGCCTCGCCCGTCACGCAGTCTGATGAAAACCATACACTTTTGGATTCCGCAAGTCCTGGTTGGCAGAGAGACAGACGAAATCATCTCAAACAACAACTTCGGGAACGTTTAGAGTGCTGCCTTTAAGGACCTTTTGCCTTGAAAATTCTAAATTTTCCCGGAGTTGCCTCATCAAGTAGCATTGTCAGCGAAGGTCTCACCGCCCCAAAGATAAACTCCTTAAGTGACCACAAGTGACAGCTTCTTAGACGCCGCCGTCATCGCCTCGCCGTGTGACAACGTCTCAACGAGTGTGGGACACGTTTATCGGCTCTGTCAGGTGACTGATGGTGACAGGCCGATCGGTGGCGGTGATGTTGATGACAGACATCTCCCTGGTCGCAACGCATGTGTGTGTACATGCATTTATATGTGTGGGTTTTTTTCTGGGTTCCCATCTCCCATGCTGAAACACATGCATATTGCAAAAAGTTAGTGAAGATGAATTTTTTTTGCAATGAATAGTAAAGGCAGCCCTTACATCCACCTCGACAGCCGCATTTCTGCCTCCTCTCACACCGCCTCCGCTCACGCCCACCTCCACTTGCTTCGCTGTGGGTTTCGGCTGCTCAGTGAATCCGAGCTCCGTAGGCCTGCTGGTTCGCTCCAGCTTAGCATTCGGAAGCTAGTAAACGTTCCCGAGTAGTCATAAATACAGAGTAATACTCTGTACTACCAGTCCGCTGTTGCGTAGGCCGCTGGTTCTTCTGGTTTAGCATTCCGCGACTGGTTCTTGACTAACCCAAATTCACCGGATGACCATAAAGTAATACGAGCAAGTGCTGGCAATCATGATTTGCTGGGGATTTTTTTTCCATTTTCATTTTTTTTCTTTTATGTAAAAACAGCTTAAGTGACAAAGAAAAATCATATGTAAAAGAACCAAAAGAAGAAAAAAAAAACCTTTGTCACTCTATCCACAACACTAAACCTAAAGAACACCCTAACCGCTGAATGCTCCGTACCAAAAAATATAAATACTGTCCACTGTATTAATTCCCATTCTGGGCACCCTTCCCTTTCTCCTGTAGATTTGCACCCGCGGGAGACCCTGCTGCATTTTTCGGCCTGGCAAGGCTTGGTCCGCGTGACACGCTTCCTGCTGTGGCAGCCAGGGGCGAGGGACGCGGCCCGGCTGACGAATAAGCAGGGCCACACACCCGCTGCCGTCGCAGGGCTCCGGGGTCACACCAGCCTGCAGCAGCTCCTTGCACAGTGAGTTCCCGCTCAGCTGATGGGCTCTTCACCACTCATACAGGCTGTTCGAAGTCTTGATGTACCATGGTGGTGTGCTTCAACTAGAAATATGGAATCATCATTTCTGGGGAGTAACGGGACAGAAAGCTACTGATGCTTTGAGAAAAAGGAAGTAGGGCAGTAAAATTCAGTAAAGGTAAAACTGTGCGTAGTCAAGTGTAATTTTTCATTTCTCATATTTATTTGATTAAATATGACAAAAATAAATGGTGGAAAAATAAAATAGATGCTATGCAAAAGTGCATTTAACTGAAGCAACCCCATTCGCTCCCGGCTGTTTTACTGGATTTTGACTGATTTTGCATGTTTGATCATTATTCACAAACATGTTGAAAACACTGGGAAAAAGAGCTTGTTGTAACATGGCCCTGGCTGATCCCTTATATTCTGCTGCCACCTGCTGGCCGTTTTTAAAAAAAAATAACTACCATTGCTTCAAGCGTTCTCTTCAGTTCAGAGGCTGCATCAAAGCAAAAAACAAAACAAAACTTATAAATACGTTTTTGGGACCATGGTAATATTTTATTTGATTATTTATACGTTTTGGGGAGCAAATAAGTAAAAAATAATTAGATCAATAATGATTGAATCAAATAATGAAATGTATCCATGAAAATGACAAAAATAGGTTATTACAAAATTATTGGAATAAATACAACACAGAAACATAAATGTAAGTAAATGAACGAATGCAAAATAACTTTATAGTAATGGATACAATCGATTTCATTTTTCATTTCAATAGTGATTTCAATCCAAAAACTAATTCAATAAAATAGTTTATTACAACAACTGAATGGTTGAATACATAAATTACCAATTAGTAAATAAAGCAGAAATAGTTAAAGGCAGTACAGTAAATGCACACAAAAACCTTGAATGATATGTTTTTAATTAAAGTGAATGAATTAATAAATATTTAGAGAGGCCAACCCATTTCATCACCTCTCAAGATCATTCTGGAAATTTTGCCAGGAATTTTTGCGTCTCAGCCAAAATAAACACACACTACCTTTAGCTTAGCATTTTAGCTGCACAGTAGAAGTAACGTAAAGTTTAAGCAGCTCTCAGCTCGCATTATGCGTCACTTAATTTCTCTCGCTGCAGCACCACAAACCCGACAATTTGGTTGATCGTGGTGAACATTAAATTCTCTGAGGGCACACTGGAAAGCTTCTCCCAGTATTTTTCCATGCCGAAACCATAGCAATGGAAAACTATTCTGCCGCACAAAAGCCCGAGTTACGACTTTGCTGTCTAATGATGTGTTTACCACACTTACACAACCACAAACACGCACACATGCGCGCACACACGCACACACACAGACAGCAGGGTCATCTTCACAGATTAACTGGCGAAGGAACGGCATGTGTTCTCCCTGCAATGGCTTCCTCATGCCGACATGCTAATGAGGTCAGATTGTCATTATTGCGCGATATGAAGCAGCTATTTGTTAAATGGACTGCGATACGGCGTCAAGTGAGGGTGGACCTTCTCCTCTCTCAGCGTAAATCTCACCGCTTTGCTGTAGAACACAATTGAAGTGACAGCGTCATGTGGGGCGCGTTCCAACGCCCCTCGAGCAACTGCCTGCCCTCCCTAATCACGAGTAATGACATTTTCCACATGAGGTCTGAGGTCACTGGTGACTTGAGGAGCTAAACGTGGTCCACCCAGCGTTGCGCAAACGGTGCCGCCCACTCGTTCGCGGGCACAATAACTCCCAACACCAGTTCCACCAAATTGGGTGAACCAGAGCCATATATATAGAGAGAGTTTGGCCCACTCGGTTTTCAGCAGGGTAACAAGATGGCGTCCATATGTCATGTGTGATTGGTCACGCTGTGATTGGTCAACTGCTGGTCACATGACAAATGGACGCCATCTTGTTACCCTGATTGAAACCGAGTTGGCCAAACTCTTTCTATATATGGTTCTGGAGTGAACTATTGAGTTACGTTGTTTCGACTTAACAACGTCTGTGCTTCGTCCGTAGAACCTTCTTTTTTTGTTAATTTCCTACAGTAATCACACCATTTTAAAGTTATTTAAAGTTGTGTTGTTGTTACCTCCAGCAACGGATGTCCATTGAGCAGGTCGGCTCGCCATCAGGCGCGTCACATTCACTGATGTGAATATAAGACTAGATAGCCGATAGCTCATACACGCCCGTGCAAGTCGTTGAAGTCACAGGGCGGCCATCTTGCTCCTCCCATCTCGCGAGCAGACTACTGTATAAAATATATGGTATTCTTACAGATTAGACATATACAGGTCGTAGGAAGTTAGTATAGAGCCAGGGGGCGGGGTGGTAATTATTTTTAACAAGTAAAATAAATAATTACATGAATTAATTAACAAGTGGACGGTATGTGCTGCTTGACTTTTTCTTTTATCGCTCAGTTCCCTAGACCCCAATATTAGATTTGGCAGAGGCATCTTTTGTTGAATTACAGTTATAATTTTTTAATACAAATATACAAGTTCTCTCCTGTAAACATCATTAAGCATATCATTTATACAGTATAGTATTTAAGGCAAGTTGTAAAATGTCTGAAGTCCTCTTGTTTATGTTTAACAAATTTAAAACAAAAGAAATCTTGCTGTTTCTACTTTCTACAAAGTACTGTCTCAAATGTTCTCCAGTTTCGATGCTGTAAATGTATAGGATCGTATGCCGAGAAACGTTTCTTGGGAGGAGCAATATGGCGGCTTCCCAGCTCCAAAAGTCTTGGCCTATCGGCTAGCCAGTCATATATTCAGATCAGTGGTCACATTTCCGTGTTTAAGTTTGAATTAGCTCTGCTCTGTCGTCCGTCAACAATGAATGTCCGTGCCGTGCGGAAACACGAAATATTGGTTCCGGGTCGCGCTAATATGTTTATTTAAAATTACTGTACAAAGAATTTTGATGTAAATATCAATTTTAACGGAGAAATCCGACTTAAGTCAAAATTCGGGTTACATCGCCAGCGTAGGAACGGAACTCCGCCGTAACTTGAGGACTTTCTGTCGTAGGAAAAAGTCTCAGACTCATGTCTGAAAATGAACAGGAAGTCGTTCGCACCCCCTAGAAAGTTAGACAAAACGAGTTTTTGGGGTCACGACCAAATAGGATGGCAAGGAACCATGCGTAAAATTCAACATAAAGTCGTCTATTTTGGTTTAAAACAAATATTTTGGGGCTCCTACTTTTGCAAGTTGTGCAAGAGAATTCATCCAAATATGTCCGACTCCCAATCAAAGCAACTATCCTAGATGTTATTTGCCAAGCTTGTTGGTCTACATTGTTGGAGCATGGTGTCAAAATTTGATGATCTTTTTGACTATTCAGCATAGACGCAGAGGTGCGAGGGCTCATGCATCGTTGCTTGTAGCCTTAATTGCTCATCATTGCATGACCCACTATCTTCTAAACCGCTAAAAAAAGACTCGTTAACAACCACAATGACTTTCTTTGCTCTCACTGTAACTGGATTACGGCAGCAAATGTAGGGGGGTGCGGATCAGCTGACATCACTGTTAAAACTCTCTGTGCTTGATGGGCCAATCGGGGCTGAGCTTCTTCCTCCGGGGGTTGATCTAAGTGTTTATTCGGCGGCAGGGCTGAGGCAGACACCGAGTCGGACGGAGGCCCCCAGCGTGTCCAGCCGGTGCCGACGGACGCCCTCGTGGTTTGCCGCCACCCCGGCTTGCACGCCCTGACGCAAAGCGTGTACCCGGGCCACGACTCGCCCAGCCTTGGCCGCAGCGTGGAGCAGCTTTTGCATTTGACGAGTCATCTCCACGCCAAGGTGAGTCATGGAACTCTGCGTTTGATTGTTTGTCTTTTCCCTGCCCTCGACTTCTCACCCCTCCGGGCTCGGTTTGTATAAGCGGCGGAACACCTTATGCAATTACACAGCCAACTGCGCACTTAACCTTGTCTTTTCCCACAGAGATTGTCTGTGCTGGAGCTGCGCTCAGACTGCCTGCACACGGCCGCTGAGTGCAGCGAGGGTGTCGAGCCGGAGACGACCAGCTGCCCGCAAACAAACACGCCAGAAAATCAGCTTGAAAACGGCGGTCGTGCCACTTATGGATATGGCGACGAGGAAGACGGGTCCATAGTACACCCCGGGGAGCATGGCCTCAGCCTTCTTCAGGATTGGGTGTGTCTTGAGTCTAAGAGGGCAGATGGAAGGGAACAGCCTGACAGCGCACAGAACTTGACTTTGTGTGAAAGGCAAGAAGGGGGAAGCCCGCCGCCTGTGGAAAGCCTTCAACCGCCAGGGTGGGGAGAGCAGGAAACTGATAAAAGAGGAGAAGGACGGGAGGACGCAGAGGGAGAGGACTTATCTGGGAAGGAAGTAAACGGAGTATCAGAGAGCGGTGGAGGGTCAGTCATGGGCCAGTCGCCATCGTCTGACGCTCCAGTCCGGGAGTGTCACCAAAATGGCGAGGCGTTGACTCATGGCCTGGACCTTTGCCACGGAAACTCCTTAGGCAAGGAGGAAGCTTCAGTGCAAGAGGACCTCCCACCTCCGGCAGAGAGCGATGATGTAAGCCTGGAATCAGATGTTCCGCCTCCCGGGGAGGGGGAACCTCCGCCAGATGTAAACATCTCGGAACAAAACCAGGAAACAGCTGGCCAGGATCATGCGGCGGAATGGCAAGACCCTGATCAGCAGACTACGGATAAGGAGACTATTTCGGACTTGAACGTGACTGAGGATGCCGACGTCGCTGTGTCACCTGGAGAGGAAAATCCAGAGAAGACTGAGGGCTCACCTGATCAGATGCTCAAATCCGGCATTGATCCCGATTCGGACCTAACCCACGGCTTGTCCAGTGACGACGACGTCAGCTTCCAGTCAGTCGGAAGCTGTACGACAGACATATTCCACCCCACCGCAGAAAGTACCTCATTGGAGGAGCAGCAGCCGACTGAGGGATTTATTGCGGAAGAAGTGGACCACGTGACGCCAGACCAAAGTGGCACGTGTTCGCCAACGTCAGCGGAACCCGTAACAAGTTCAAAGGAAACTGCCATGGGTTTGGAGCCCAGCTTCCACGCAGAGGAGCGTCCCGAGGAACCCGAGGAACCAACTGCTGCCGAACCTTCTGAGACTGACCTGTCGCTAGGCAGAGATTCTTCAGCGGGGACGGTGGAAGAGGAAAATCCCAGCAGTGCTGACCTGAATGAAGGTATGGATGAAATTCAGTCAGCACTAAAGGTCATCATGATGAGCCATTTCAAACATCGACAAAATATAAAAGAAAAAATAAATACTTTGTATTTCTTCAACTTGATTAATCATACTGAAGACGAGGATGGGAAATCTCAGATTGTTTGACCAAGTCCGGTTCACGATAGCATTATATACAGCCCGGCATGCAATCCTAAAAAACAATAAAAACGTCTGAGCAAAAGTTATAAAAAGCCATAAATGCTTGTAATATATCATAATAACATTCATATGACCATAAAATGCAAATTTCTGGAGGTCCTCAGTTTACATTGACCCCACGTATGGCATTTCTATGTAAACAAGAAACTAGTGAAAGGGATCACATAAAACCATGTGATCACATGGCACAAGAAGGGCCCAGTTTGTGCTTTTTTTTTCATTATTTAAAAAAATATATTTTTGGCTTAGATGTGTTTTATCATTCAAAGATGTACTCCAATTAGGACTTTTGTGTTAGCGTTCATTAGCAAACGATATGACAAAAATGTGCATGTAAACCCGGCTACTGAAAAGCCAGCCACGTCTTAAATTAAACAGAAACTCAAGTCACAGAGGGAGGAGTAACTGAGTCTAAAGAATTGTGGTGATTTTTTAATTTATAATATTTAAATTAAAAAACTTTTTTGGTACAGCTCTTTTAATGGATAATATGAGATGCCTGTAGATGAAAGCATTTGGATCAAATTATTTTGCAGAGTTGCTTTACACAGAGATAGCAGTTGCTCCGTACACAAATTTCAGCTTTCAGGAATAAAAGACTTTTATAAACAAAATAGAAAGGAATGATCAAATCACTTTTTGAGTTTTAGTCATACACACTCCCAGTGGAATTTTTAGGATCACATGATATTTAATCAATATAGCAAGGGGGAAAAGTGAAGACAGAGAAACACAGCAACAAAGTTATTTTAGCCCCAGGCTGCTCCAATTCGTGTGTGTATTTGTGTGTGCGTGCGTGCGTGCGTGCGCCAGGGTAAAAATGTCTCTCTTCACTTGTTATTGATTCCTCCATGCTGCCGCTTTGTCATTGCACCCACCATCTGACTTGTGTGTTTGTGTGTGTGTGTGCGTGTTCTCCAGAGGGGCCGGTGATCTTGTCGGAACACGCCGAGACCACCTGTGCCGCTGAGGAAGCAGATGAGACGGACTCTTCCGCGGTAAGTCCCCACAGTAGAGGTGTGGCGTAATAATAATAATAATATTAATAATACTTATTATTATTAATGTTTTTGTTGTTGTTAGCATGAAAAATATGCCATAAACACTCATACACATTACATATCAAGGTATGCACACTATTTGTTTGTAAGGTGTTAATGGTCCACTATGTGGTCAAAAGGACAAAATTATAAGCCACCGACCATTCTGGTTCATCCACACAGACCTAAACCAAGCCCACCTTTGAGGAACTCTACTCGGAAGCTCATGATTGTTCAAAATTGTGATTTTAATTGTTGAAAGGAGAAGATAAAAAGATATGAAACATAATATTATAGTACAGCTTTGTTGCTAACCACAACTACAACACCTTAAAGGTCTTACATTGGAGACAGGAAGGGTCTTCCCCAAAGGTGTTCCCTCAAAGTTGAAAGCTTACAATTGTCCAAAAAGCATCTTGATTATTAGGTAAAGTAGAAAACAAAGCTGGTACTAACTTACTACTACATTTACACTTACTACTATTAAGTGTATATTGCAGTTCAGATCTGTTACTAACCAGAAAAGCAGCACCCGCCGATGGCATTTAAGCAATTTCTGACATGTACAGTTACAAAGTTTGGAGCCTTGTTAAGAAGGTTCTGTCTTTTTATAGTGTACTTTGGGTTGTTCGCTATTTCTGTCTTTCTTTAACTTGGCTTGTTATTCCAACATAATAGTGTAAGAGGCAGATAGCAACCACTTAGCAACTATTCATAATTGGCCTTACCTCTTGAGTCTACTCTTGAGTCAGTCCAAGTCCAGTCGTTCTCCGAGGTCACAAGTTTGGGTCTTATTCCCGACACCTCCATTACAAGCCTTAACCTGTGTCGTAAACGATCAATAAAATAATCTTAAGTTAAGCAGGGATGTGGGCACAAAGGATGTCCCGTAGAACTAACCAGTAGTTCTCTGCCTGCAAATGTAAAATTGTCCACATTTTTGTAAACCTCAATTCATAGAAGCTGTATTTCACACAATAGCTTAACCCGGTTGAACATTTGTTGGTAAGCAAAATAACAGCACATAAACAAACTTTCAGATGAAACTTACTGCTTGTTGGAAGTTAACATCAATACCGAGCGCAGTGTAAAGTGAGTTCCAGTAGCTATGTGGTTTTGTATACCGAACGTATTTAACAACTATGATTGTCGACCCTGGCCATTTTCTGAGCAGATCACACACCACACTTCAGAGTAACCTTTCGGAGACAGTCAGAAAATGCCCATATTTGGTCGCGTTATCGGTATGTGTGATCTCCACCCACTTCATCAATAGGGATGTAACGATATCCCAACATCACGATTCGGTATTATTACGATATGAAGCTCACGATACCATAATTATCACAATATTGTGGGGAGGTTGGCACACACTGAGTTCACATTGAAGAACACATTAAGTTCCTCCACATATTGACTCGGTTCACAAACATATCACGTTCCCCTTCATACTGTATGACCATTAAGCGTGGATTTTAAACACAGAAGGGCCAAAACATGCCTTGTGAAAATTAAACGGCACTAAAGAACTAACCACCAGAGGGTGATAGAAGTGCACAAATGGAAATCAACCTGACTTTTTAACAGATGTGCTGCTTTCAATATCGTGACATGCCGACGGCGACGATATTGTGGCAGTTTTAATATCACGATATTGCCATTACCGTTACATCCCTATTCATCAACGATTAATAAAAACATATTTGGAAGTGAACAAAAACCTAACTACACAATTAAAGACTTTTAATGTGATTCCTACCAAATGTTTCAGCTATCATTTTAAAATTGTCACAGCCTGAGAATTTCCTCCTCACGTTACTCAGGCCTCTGTTTCCAGCATCTTAAATATTTAACAACTTTAACGTTTATGATTGTGTGCCCACACTCTTTTCAGAGGAAGAAAAATCCCTCTTAATGCACTCCACACCACAGGATAATCACTCAGGATATCAACTTAGACTCAAATTACAACACTGCCATATGCACATGCTGCGAAGACTCTCCACGACTTCGAATAACAACCCAGACCAAGTCTAGCTCCTCCCTGACATACAAAGCTTGCCTCTCTAAATAGAACTATTTAACTACATACTTCTTTGACACCAATTACCACTCTCCTGTTTTTTGTTGTTGTTGTTTTTTTTTTGCCGTCATCTTGGGACATTAGGGTGTTACAGGAAACACCCAAAAAATGGAAATACAGTAGGTGAATTTTTCAGTGCATATCCTAGATAGGTTCCACAGATAAAAACGCAAATTGGTGAATAAATTGGGGGGGTTCGGGTTCAGGTTGTTCAATGTTTACCTCTGTTTTAAACCATAGAAAATGTCTGCCGTGCAGCACCGTGTTATTCTGCCGCATCGACGTGAACTTTGGTCATTTAGCACAAAAACAAAAAAAATTTCCCCCCTGAGTCTTTGGCAGGCGCGGCCGTGCAGGCAGGGATAAATGTCACTTAGCAAGTCAAGGGGAAATCTTGTGAAAGGCGAAGAGAGAGTAATGAGATTGAAATTTGCTTACATGCACTTTGAGGTGCCAGCGACACATTTGCAGCCCCCAGGACATATTTTCCTTTTGACTCATGCATTCATTTTTGATTCTGTGAGTTTAAAAAGCGGACTTCTACATGGAGTTCAAACCGTGCAACAGGATCTCCCCTGCTTCAGTTTATTTATGCACGAGCACATGGAGGCCATCTTCTCCCTGAAATGTTGCTGACTGACAGATTCCTCGGCAGCCGAAAGGCCGAGCGGCTTTCCGCATATTCCAGGCTTGCGGTTTCACATTGCCGTTTTTTTCTCTGCCTCCGAAAGCCAGATGTTTCTCTGCAGCGCTAGTAAGCTACCTTCGCCAGCAGGGAGCAGCCTTGCCTCGCAAACCCTTCTGTCCTAGACGGTGCCTTCCCTTGCCATATGATCCTGTTTGAATGTGCTGTATTTCCAATGAGGCTGCACAATGTGCAGCAGGGGCTGAAGCGTTGCTTGATCTCACAGTGGAGGGAGGCGTGGTGAAACAAGCGAGCTGTTTTTTCCCCTGCACATTACGTCACAAGGAATCAATAGATCAAGGAAGCCAGAGATATCCTGGTATGACAAAAATATGCACACTATCAAGACGCCAGATCATTTAGTCGCATTTGCCAGATCATCTCTGTTGTGATTTATTAGACAGTAACATGTTGCTGGAGCAACACAGTTGAATTACTGTCTGGTGTTGAAATATGTAAATCGCATCGCGCAACAGCATCTCATGAAACTTAAACGAGCGCGAGCATATCGAACCGCTACATAAAATAAACAAGCGTGAAAATCATTGCGACAGTTAAAACGCAGAAGGGCCAGCAGTGGCAGCTGTTGTTTTTTTATTTCCTTTATTTCTTTTTTTCTCCCAGTACTTACAGCCTGTATTGTCTGATGAAACGCCATGCTGACAGATTAACACTGTCAAATTTACTCGGCTTACTTACCTTTACCTGTATCAAATCGTTCTCTTTTTGTAAAGTTTTGTTTTGGCTTGAGGATCTCATTTATTTACTGACATTGTTGGGAAAGTGCATTGTCTATGCCAACTATTTTTTTTATTTTTTTTTTATGAAGTACTTACAGTGAATAGTTTATTATGATTCAATTTTTTAAAATTAAATTCACGGTTTCCACATTTCTCCATTGTTGCCACCCATTCAGTAGCCCCTCAGAGATTCCAAAGGGACCCGGGAGTAGAGCCACTGCTTCTACACATTTCGAGGAGCCAGTTGAGGTATTTCGCTTTCCCAAATGAGGTTTTTCATTTTGTCCAACTAAAAGAACACCTCTGTGTAGACATGGGATGCACAGGTGGGACGACATGTTCAAATAGGGTAACTAAAGGGAGGTGGCCAGAAACAAAGGTCAGGGTTCCTACTGCCACCCAAGTGCTGTAGATAAACAGAATAAAGTGATGGCCAATAAATGTACAGTAGTTAGCATTTGTAGTATCAGACAGGACCATTGCGCCTTAGGTCTCAGGCAATGCTGTGGTAACAACTGATATTCGTTTGTAAAGTTTATATATATTTTTTAACCGGAAAAAGAAGACTCAAGTGTGTCCCTCACAGAAATTCCAGAAGCCATAGATTCACGTCATCCTGAATTCCCACCAACGTTCTTCTGGGCTTGTCGAGCATGGCTCCGAAGCAAAAACGGAATATATGTGCTGAGGTGTGACCATTCCGCATTACGTAGCGTTTTGGGAAATTTGCGATGGAAGTCTTACTGGTCCCCCTATGGATTGTGTAAGATATGAAAGGAGTCAAAAGAAGTAAAGGGAATGGGCCAAGCGGTTTGTTCACCGTGGCTGACAGGACACTGACAGCTGTGACAAAAAAGATTTGGGATTCCATTTATTGGGCGGCTTTCTGGCAGCCTGGGGAGTTGGCGACTTACTCAAGGGTACCTCAAATGGGACTGTGCTTTGGAACAGCAGTCCATGACCATTTTTGCGCCACGGACCGATTTCAGATGAGGAATATTTTGACAGAGGGGCATAGAAACAAATAAAAACAAATACAACTCATCAACATACCAAATGTAATTACTAGTGGGAGCCCTGCGCTTTTTTCTCTTCAATGTGTTGGTCTCATCTTGGGGTTGTGGGGGACAATAACACCTGGACTATGTTACATATGTCCAGGCTACTCTGTAATTTTGTTTTGTTCGCTGTCATTGCAAGAAAACAGTTTGACAAAGATGGGATGTTGGAAGTGTAAGCAATGTATTTAGGTGGTTTTGAAGGCGTCATTACCTCATTTGCGAGGCCGCCGTCACGTATTTTGCAGAGCAGGCTTTGTGTGCGAAAACATTTTTTAAGTAGGACTACTGTTATTATCTCTTAAATGCAGCGTTTTCTTGGAAATTGTACGCTCTACTTCTCCTTCTATCTAATTATTTGCAGTTTCTGCTTTTCTGAAGGAGCTTTCCAGATACGTGTTTTCTTTACAAAAATGTATTAGTTTGTGGGCTTACTTTTTCTGTACAGAAGCACTGTAGGATGCACCCACTAATCTGTATATATTACTGGATAGCCAATAGGCCAAGACTTTTGAAGCCGCGAGGCCGCCATATTACAAACCCCAAGAAACGTTTCTCGCATACGATCCTATACATTTACAGTATTGAGACAGTAGTTATGATGTTTTACATTTTTTAAACATAAACAAGACGACTTCCGGCATTTTACAATTTGCCTTGTATGTATAAACTATATGCTTAATGGTGTTAACAGGAGGAAACTTGTATATTTTTAATTAAATAATTATACCTGTAATTCAACAAAAGATACCTCTGCCAAATCTAATATTGGTTCTAAGGAACTGAGTGATAAAAGAAAAAGGGCTCTTTAAAGCAGCACATACCGTCCACTTGTTAAAAAACAGAGACCTCCCCGCCAACCAACCCCCCCAACTCCGCCCCCTGGCCCTATACTAAGAGCTTACGAGTTGTATACCAGTATGTCTAATCTGTACGTGTACATATAATTTATACAGTAGTCCGCTCGCAAGATGGGAGGGGTAAAATGGCCGCCCTGTGGCTTCAACGGCTTGCACGGACGTGTACGGGCTATCAGCTATCCAGTAATATATACATATCAGTGGATGCACCTGATTAAAAAAACAAAACAAAAAGTAATACTCATGAGGATCAATGGTACATTTTTCATTCAGTCTCCTTTTCTCTGGAGAATCTTACCCTGAATTAGCACCTGTCTTCTTAACCATTCATCCACGAGTGCTACGTGTGATTGACACTTGTCAAACACCTGGCGCTCAGCGGCGGCGTTGGCAGTTAGCACGCGCCAACTGCCTCATTTGTTTGGCAGACAAGTGATGCCAGGACCAGAGGTCGGGGCGCTCACGTTGGGGAAAGAATATGGTTCCGCCATAGTGTGCCTGCCACCTGGCGTGTCCTCCATCTTGTCTGCTGCCCTTCCCACTAAGCGCAGAAAACCCATTTGGCTTCCGTCTGCTGCCATTGTCGTACTCGTTCCGCTGATTGCGATTCCCGTCGGATCTTCCGGGATTACAGTTTTGTCAGACCAAGAAGCGTATTGATTCAGAATAAAAGAAACGCTGTAAAGTTAATCCTCTGCCGTCCCAACGTTTGATGACACATCATCGGGCGCAGCCAGGAGTTTCTTCCCTCAAGGATATGTGGATGGCTCTTGAGGGAACGCCGATTCGAGCCGCCGGTAATCTTCCGAATGCTTGGCAGCCACTCAGTCGTGTCACCCCCCCAGTGATAATAACCAGCGAAAAATGCTGTTTTTTCGTCCCTAACGCTATGATTACAGTGGATTCTCTAAGGTCTGGACGGGAACTTAGTCGACCACAGATTTGTTCTCATGTGGAAACAATTTTTCCCAGTGGAAATAATGGTAGGG
Organism: Leptonotus elevatus; assembly: GCF_054856555.1. Classification (NCBI taxonomy): domain Eukaryota; kingdom Metazoa; phylum Chordata; class Actinopteri; order Syngnathiformes; family Syngnathidae; genus Leptonotus; species Leptonotus elevatus. Next base: position 2,535,707 of record NC_141241.1, on the reverse strand, counting down.
TCAAACTTTCAGTATTCTAATTCCAAAGTCAGGGTTAGGGTTTCAAGTTTGGGTTTCAAATTGTAATTTCATGCCTGTTTCAAATTAGGGTGTCAACTGAGTGTTAGAATTTCCAACAAGGGATAGGATGTAAAATTGGGCTTTTAAACGTGGCTAAGGGTTTCAGTTAAGTGTTTAAAATTAGGGCTCAAGGGTTAGGATTTGAAATTAGGGTGGCATCAAAGTTAGTGTTAGGGTTTCACATTTGGGTTAAGGTGTCAACCAAGCTTTCGGAGTAGGGTTAGTGTATCTATTTCCGAACTGAACAACCTTTACTTTAACCTTGCTGTTGTTTTTTCCCCCTCAGGGACAATTATGTTCCTGAATGAATTTAACGCAGTGCATGTTTATTTTCCCTCATTTCAACTTGTAAGTAAATTAAATGATCCATTACAAAGTTAATTTTATGTGTTGCTTCCGCTTACTAAGTTTTATTTCGACAAAGGACAGATAGAAACTAGCATAGTGCTAAATTGGGTGCAGCCATCTTTTTAAAATTATTGCATATTATCTTTTAAATTAACTAATTATAAAAAAAATTAAAAATAATTTACATCAGGAAAAAGTATATTACTATCTGCTCTAGCCGTTTTGCAGCAATTAGCATTAGAATATAGCTAAGTTTCAGCATTATTCACAAATCTGTTTAAAACAGTAAGGGAAACAGCTTGTTGCAACATGGCCCTGGTTGATCTCTTATACTCTGCTGCCACCTGCTTGCCGTTTTGGTAATAACTACCATTGCTTCAACCATTCTCTTCAGTTCAGAGGCTGCATGAAAGGCTTCGGTTTGCTCTCGCATAAAAAACGTAAAAACTTATAAATACCTCTTTGGGAGCATGGCAATATTTAAAACAGAACGTATTAATACATGCTTGGGGGCAAATGAGTTCAAGTAGATGAGTTAGGGGATTCCACTTATAGTTTTCTCGATTGAGAAAACCTGGGGCCCCTCAGTGGCGCACACTCAGTCATGTACTCACTTTGCCTTTCCCACCACGTGCCACTCCCCCAGGAGCCTCCCTCGGGTTCCTTCCCTCGCCCACTAGGGGGCGTCGACCCTCTCCCGCCGGCCTAATTGTGTCAACTGAGCGCACAATGGCCAAAGTGTCATCTGTCCTACTGTATACAAGCTAGTGTTGTGGTGGACTGAAGGAAACAGAGGGGGACATTCAGTGAGCCCAGGAAGGGGGGCGGGGGGTGGGCCCCAGTCTGCCAGAGGCCGGACTCAAGTCTTTGGGAGGGAAAGAAGAGGAGGAGGAGGAGGAGGAGGAGGGTGCAGAGGCTGCCTCCTTGTCCAGATGTTAGGCGCAGCTCATCGGCTTTCCTTCCCCTCCGTTCGCTCTGGATATATTCTTTTCTGTTTTGGGGAGTAGGAGACCATGTACGAACGCCACAAGCGGAGGTACAGCTTCTGCGCCAAGGGCGAGAGGGCCGTCAACGTGGTTTTGATCAAGGTAAGACCACCCGAAAAGTTTTTTGCGAGCGCCAAAACAGTCGGTTGCAAACCACAGGAGGTTGTAACTGCACTTACACGCAAAGTTACACCCGTGAAAGTGACTTTTAAGGAAGCGTCTCGAGCTGCTCAAACGCTGCTTTTAGAACTGTGGAACAAACAACAGTCTAACTTGTTTCCACTGGTGATGCTGCGAGGGTCTTGTTCATTAAAAAAAAAACACACACACACGCGCACCCTCGGGGCGGTTTGTGGATACTGCATTTGATCGTTTTAGGGCCTCAGTGGGGTTGTTTGGTCATGCTAGCGTGCCATTAGCGTGGCGCTAACCCCTCTCAGGTGCTGTTACATGAATGCTCATGTGGCACTCGCTGTAATCATCCCTCAAAGTGGAATTGTTATTCTATAAACAAGGTTTAAGGGTCTCAAACAAATATTTGAGTTCAAGTCATGGCTAGGTTTACAAGTTAGAATTTCAAGGTTTAGGGCTCAGGGTTAAGGTTTTACAAATCGGGTTTCAAACCAGGGTTAGGGTCCAATTAAGTATTCGGGTTTCAAATCATGCCATGGTTTTCAAGTTTGGATTTCAAATCTTGGTTAGAGTTTCAAACAAGTAGTAGGGTTTCTAATCATGGTGGGATTTTAAATGAGTGTTTTAAAATGACGGTTTCAAGCGTTTTAGAACTTTCACGTTAGGGTTTTAATCAAATGTTATGGTTTCAATTTACCGTTTTAAGAAGTGGTTAAGGTTTCAAGTTAGGGTTTCAAACCATGGTCAGGAATTTAAATGTGGGTTTAATACAAGGTTATGGTGTCAATTGAGGGTTTCAAGACATGGTTCGGATTCAAGTAAAAGTCTCAGATTTATTAAGTTTGGGTTTCAAAATTGGGTTTCCAGCTCATGTTTGGGCTTCAAATCAAGGTTTGCCTTTCAAGATAGGATTTCAAACAAGTGTTATGGTTACAAATTTGGGTTTCAAGTCAGGGTTAGGTTTCATGAATTTAACTTTCAAACCGGTGTAAAGTTTTAGAGTTAGGGTTTGATATGCCTTGGAGTGTTATTCTTATTGCACCCCAAGATGTTGCACTTTAAAGCTGCAGTAGCATGTATAGAATCTTTTCTTTTTCCACTGTGCCTCACTTTTTCCTCCTGGTCTAAGCGTCGTGTGTGTGTGTGTGTGTGTGTGTGTGTGTGTGTGTGTGCGTGTGTGTGTGTGTGATTATCGTTGGCGTAGCTTGGCCGTGACTTGGCTCATTGGCGTAATGTGGCATGGTTGCAGATGATTCTAACGTTGATTATGTGTATGCCCTTCATTTTATGTTCACCTCCATCTTCTCCTTCTTCGAGACTCAATTGAAAATCGAAAAATGACAGAGGTGACACATCAACAAAGTATTTGCTAGTGCCTCAGTACTCACGGGAAAGATTATGGTTTTAAAATTGGGCTTTCAACCCAAGTGTTGGGGTTTCAGGTCAGGGTTAGGGGTTCAAACAGAGTGTTAGGACTTTAAACTCTGTTTAAGGTTTTAAAGTCTTAAATTAGAGTCTTAATCCAGGGTTCACATTACGATTTTACGATTCTGTTAAATGGATTCAAAGGAGATTTGTAAAACAAGGGTTCGGGTTTCAAAATGAGGTTTTGAGACTGGGTCAGCAGGGTTGCATATTTGGGTTTTAAATTGGGGTTTTGTGTCAGACTTAAGGCTTTAAGCGAAGGTGAGGGTTTCAAACGAAGCTTTGAAGCCAGGGACTGCAACACATGTTGTTGACGGTATTGTCTTGATTTCACCTATAGTGATGTGTTAAATAGGGGAAAACAGCACAGCAGCTCCGTCTGTCTATATGCCAGTTAGCATTAAAATGCATCAACAGTTAGCTGCACCGCTAAACTCCATGATGATGATGATGATGATGATGATGATGGTGATGCGTTTTACGGGCATCAGGACGCTGGGATGTGAAATGCCGGCTGGAGTCAAGTAATTTGGCCCAGAGCCAGAACCTGCTGCTATTCTGAGGCAGGAGGAAGATGTTAGCCCACCCCGACACTGCCACATGTTTTTTTCCCACGCTAATCTTGCTCTCTCGCACTCTCGCTCACATCCTTTCGCCTCAAACAGAAGCTGACATCAGCAGCAAGTTTAGAAACTGAAATGTTGCACATGCTAAGAGCAATGCTGGATGCTCAAACCCTCACCCTGGCTTGAAATCATACTTTGGAAACCGCCGCCCTGGCTTTAAAACCTATATTATTGGAAACTCTAACCCAGTCTTGATTTACCAATGGCATTTTTTGAAAACCTGAAAGAACATTTCTGTTGACATGATGTTTTGTGAGCATAATCCACATTTTTATAATTTAAGCGAGTTGTGAGAACGCATGACTATATTCTAAATGAAATGCCTTTTTAAAGCACTATGTACGCATTTTTAAAAAATAAACACACGTCAACCTAGTATTAGCAAGTACTATGATCCACCAGTCATGCTAAGACATCGCTAGGAAAGGTTTTGTGCTTTCCTATGTTTTGTCACTGCAGTAAAACACGATGCTTTCACGTCAATTTATTTTTAAGGCAGATGTGTTTTTACTGGGTGCAGTTTAGTTCCCTTGGTGCTACAAATATGTTTTGAACCCAAGCGGCCAAATTTGAGAGGAGGGGGTGGAAGGCTTGGGCCAGGGGAATCAGTGCCTTCCTCGCTCGGCTGACCGGCGTTACTGGTTGTGTGCTAACTGCGAACATCACAGATGAATGGGGGCGAAAATTTGACCCAACAATATTCTAACTTTGGAAGTAGTATCAGAGTTTTAAGACTGACTTGATACTTAAATTAAAAATTTAATGGCCTAAATAAAGGCTCGTTTTCATGGTGAGTTTCTTTGGGATTCGAAAACATCCATGTTGTAAAAAAACGCAATAAAGCTAACTAGGCCCTCTTGGAATTGTTTGTGATTCTTGGGTGCCTCAAAATGTCTGAAACAATTTTTGCAAGCGCTTATTTCCTGAATGAAAATGGATGCATTTTATGGGTCCACAACGCGACTGCTACCACAAAACATTGTTAGTAGCGCTCTCTGGTAAGTTCGAATAAAAATGGCCCGACACCAGTTCCACCGATTGACACAAAATCGGGTGTATGTGTGTCTATCGTAACAGGACACACAAAAACATCTCGTGGAACAACACAATTGAACATGAAATTGACCATTTTGGTTTGAATCTGTCATTTGAGGGTTAATGGACGCGAGTGACACTGGGAACATGGGGGGGCGGGCTAAATATTTTCTTTTTCCTTGGGGGGCTTTCCAGACAATGATTAAGAAGAAGCACAGGCCTACGCCATCTAATGTGAGCAGAGCAAGGCGTTAAACTTTGATCATTTCCAATTGCTTTCAATTGCAACACAGTCGGATTCGTTCTTTTTGTCCGCCATGGGAATTTCACAAAAGATCAGTTTTATCTGAAGTGATTACACTTTGTTTGCAATACTAGCATCCGTCATCTGAGAGGTTTAACAGAATTACATCACACCAGACCCGAGTGCTGACGTCATGCAATTTATCTAATGGCAGGACACCTTTTGGGCGTATGAAAGCGCACACAGTTGCAGCGATATCCTGCTTTGGCTGTATCTATGTAAGAAGCGGTGTTCAAAAAGCTCGTATGACGGAAGATGCTGTGTGTTGTTTTACGGTCAATCAATATGAACAAATATGGGTAATATTGGGCGATCAGATTGGTGGAAAGTCTATTTTTGGGGCTTTTTGGAGAACAGTACTAAGCTGAACGTCAACAACAACAACAACAACTTCCAGATGGACGTGTTGCCTGTGAGTCTCCATTTTACGTCCCAGCATGCATGCAGCAGTGCAGAACACAGTGTTGTTTCCCCTCAAATCCAGCAGAAGCAGCTGTCCATGGAACACTTCAAGATGTAAATCTGAATTAGTGTTAACTTCCGCTGCCATGTCATTTTCTGTGTGTCCGTACAGTATGTGCGACCCGCTAAATTGGCACGTCAGTCTCGCTGGGCTCTGTTTGATGTGAACACGACTGTATGCGATGTTGGCACGAGCATCTGTGCGCGTTTGTTTTGGGTTTCGATGTATGCGTGTGAGTACACGTATATGGGCGGAGCTTCCTGAACAGATTAGTCTTTGCCACCTCACATGGAAGTCATTCTGCGTAGGTCACGCACTCGCGGTCTTGTTTTTTTTTGTCTTTGCTGTCTGCTTAATCAATGACTGCACTGTCTTTAGTCTATTTGTTAACTTGGACATGACATCACTGCTCAGTCAGCTGGCCCACAAACCTACTTTCTCATGGGAATGCAAGTTACATGTATACAAATAAGCACATGTGATGTATGCCATGTTAAAGCTGGAGTGCATTACTTTTTTTTTTTTTTTTTTTTTTTAAGTCATATTCACCCAGCTTTTGAGAGTAGCCATGATTGTATGTTCCATTTTGGACAAGTAAGTTTGAAATATTTAGTTCGACCTATTAATTAGGCAAGGGACGCATTAAGTTATGCAATGTAATTACAGTACATCTAAATAACACATGTCAAGATACTGCTGTGGCAACATCTATTCATAACATATTAATGAATAGTCGTCACTGATGGAGGGTGAAGAGAACCTTGTGCACCTCGGTCCATGGCCTGGCCTATAGAATCCATTGTAGGTGACATGTGTCAAAGTTTGAGGATCCATTCAAGATTTGCTGTTTAAAAAGAAAACAAAATGAGATGATCCCGGAAAGTAGCCCCTCCAAAATGACCTTCACAGATATACGCCCACCCAAGTCCATGTTTATCATAAAACAACATACAAGTGTAGTAGTGCAGAGCTCATTTGTTTACATTTGCTCACACGGGTTCTGTGAGCCACCACTGTGACTCACTGTCACCTCCTCATAAACAAGATGGTGTCATGAGCTAAGAAGAATTTCAATAGGGAAGAAAAAGAAACCGTTCAAAAAGGAGGCAGTGTTTCATGTCAAAGCTATTGCAGTGTTTAAAAATGAAGTCCATCACAGAAAAGCCCGTTCACCCTGATGGGGGGAGGGGGGACAATTAAATCAGTTCTCCACCAACAATGGTTTCTAACAAAGCTTGTGTTTTGTCCACCCTGGGATTTAAAGAGGAGTGTGATAAAATAAACCCTTTTTTTTTTTTTACTGTATGCAAAGATCTTTTGAAACCTTTTATGAACCCTGACAAAACCCCCAAATTAGCAATCATTTGTCACTCAGTGAGATACAGGAAACTTTTCATTTATGGATTAATTTAAATTTCCACTTTATAAAAAATGATGCTGATACTGGGAACTCCCTATACTATATTTTTTTAAATAACCCCCCCCCCCCAATTTTTTTTTTTAGATATTATGTTGAAAGTTTGGAAAGCTTACTTATTTTTTATTTTAGTTTAACACATGCTGATGATCCTTGAAGCTCCCTACAATTTTTTTTTTTAATTTTTAAACAAAGCTGACAATTATTTGTTTAATAAAAAAAAAGTAATTAAAAAAAATTACGCTAATATTTTCTCTTTTACTGCAAATGAATATCAACTTGAAACATCGGTTATCTGTCTCCTTGACTATTAATAATCGGTATCGGCCTTGAACAAAACATATCGGTCGATCACTAATTGATAGGCGTCCACTGATTCTGATTGAAAGTTCCTGACACCTCAAGGCCTTTCGAATAAAGTTGAAGCTATGTAGTGTTCCATCACAGATTTTTTTAAGATGGCTGTAATGCAAAGTCAAAGAGAGCTTCCTAAAGCTTTTCCACCGTTTCCATCATCTTTAACACAAAGAGTCTGTTAAGTCGAGAGGTCAGTCAGTTCTGAAAACCATTGAAGCTTTTACTGCCTCCTCCAAATACATGGAGGTGTGTATGACATCTCTGTTGCTAAAAGCAGCCCTGACAGGCTCTCGCACGCACAAGTGCACACACGCACACACACACACACACACAAGCACACGCACGCACGCGCAGCTGTTGTATAGCCGTAGTGAGCACATATGAAGCAAAGCCTCGTGTGTCCGAGCCGTCCCCCCCCCCTAACCCTCTGGGGGGACTTACAAAGCAGTCGTCTCGTTGTCGCCTCCCTTCCAACACTTCCTGGCCGTCGCATCACTTAGTCTCGCCGGCTGACGCGTGTCACATGTTGCTGAGGCTGATTCAGTGTCTTCCTGTTTCCCCCTCGTAGATCCACCGCGACGGAGAGGCGTCCTTACAGCAGCCACTCGACACGCAACGCTCAGGTAAGACCAACTTTCTTGCTGTTTTTTTTCCCAAATTGATGGTTGCTTCGTTAACTTCCCAGGAATAGCACCTTTCATCTTTGCCACACTTTTGATTGTGCTGATCGCTAATTTGCCCTGTGACTTTCCACATGTACAAATGATTCTGTCCAAAGCGACAGACACTCTCTGACTATGAGGCCTCAGGCTGCCTTGTCTCGCTAAGAGTGAATCATGACACCCCCCCCCCCCCCCCACCACCCACACACAAAAAAGGCAGACTTCCTCTCCACAACCTTTATTTTCTCACGAACTTGCATGTCATTTCTGTCAAGTGAGAGTACAAATAATGAAGGAATGGTAAGACATAGACAGTATGCCTGTGAGCATTGTTGTATTATCCGCACCGTCGTTATTTGGAGGTATATAAGAGCTAAAGTTCTGTTAGCATAGCATTGTGTTTTAGCAACATGATGTTTGTAAATCAAAAGTATGGGTTATATTAAGATGTGTGCAGTTAATTTTGTAGTCAACTTCAACTTGGGGTGTCAATAAGCTACTTGAAGCAAGCACAGTTGGACTCTTCTTGACGATCTGTTAGCGAAAAATGTAAATAGAAATTTAAAAACTTGAAACTGCATCAAGCTGAGGGCAAACTGCTTTTTATATGCAGCTGGAATTATGCTAAATAGATACTAGTCATAGACCGATATGGTATTTTCAGGGCCGATACTGGGGCCGATTTCAGTAGCCAAGGAGGCCGATAACCGATATTTGGAGCCGATATTAATTTTCAGTAAATTGGGGAAGGGGGATATTGGCATCAACATTTTTAAAAATACAAATGCCAATCTTCACTCTGTTGTAATGTCTTAAAGCATGTTTATTGAACCATTTTTCAGACTGCAGAAGTTTTTTTTTTGATCTAATATAATAGACATCCTTTCTAATGTCTAATAAAATGTTGAGGGAGCTCCTAAGGTTATCAGTACGTCTCAAGATTTTTACAATAAATATTTTTTTCCAAAAATAAAACTTTCAGATTTCTTTGTTTTGATGTTGAACAAAAACAAATGGTTCAGAAGGTTCCCGGAGTCAGCAGCATCTCTTATAAAGTTATGTATATAAATGTAAATAAATAGTTCCTGAGATTAAAATGCTTTTAGATTTACCTTACATCTGCCGTCAGATTTTTGAAAAAGGCTATAACGATATTCGGCAAAATGCTCAATATCGGCCTATCCCTAATAGATACGACCAAAAATTAAGATCAGTGATGCCAAATGCAAATAGAAGTGATGCTGATGAGTCGTCAGCGTCCTCCACGCTCGCAGTGGTCAAGTGTGCCGCAACATTATAGACCGCAGGCATTTTTTCACCCCCACATTGTTTTCATTAAATATCAGCGCAGACCTTAAAATGCCCAGCTTGAACTTTTTACACCTTACAGGGAGAGTTGCTGATAAATCAGCTCCAGGCAGTCTTAATTAGCTGCCCTCCGATTACCTTAGCCGTAGTGTTTGCTTGTTAGCGTCCCCGCACCCCCCTTAAAGCTTCCCGCAAGTCGCGTTCTAATGATGCAGGATATTTTATGTTAGGGTCGAACATGGTCATATTCAGGGTTGAGATCTTGATCCAAAAGGTGAAAGGCTTTTTACTTCTTATTCAGCCATGCATCCATTATGGTTATACTTTTACTTTTGAGGGATTGGTCGTGGAAAGGCTCTCAGCAAATCAGAATTTTAGACTCCAATCAGGACGAATCTATGAATTTTATTGTGTATTTTATTCTTTGTGTGTACAGTATGTTGGGAGGGTGCATGTGTGGTGTGGAGGCGAGACACCCTGAAGTGTGTGTGCGTGTATGGTAGGGACGGGCAACTTTACACACGCGGCTCCGGCTACATCTCTGAGTGGCCCCTTGAATGTTTTATTTGATTTTTTGCAAACCCCAAAAATCCTCTCAAAAACATCTTTGTTCTATCTGTGCTTAATTTCAAACCCAGAACTGTTTGACTTCTGTTATGGTTCAACCGTGTTCTTGCAAACACCACAGTTTTGTCTATTTGGTCCAGTTTGCTATATTCCGCATCCTTTTCTTTCGTTTAAGGTTTTGAGCATGAGAACATAACTGGTCCATGGCATAACTTTGTGTAGGTACTTTTTGATGTTTACCAAAAAGATGCACTACAGTCATGTGAATGGACATTTATGTCTTGTAATTATCGATCAAATGATTTTTTTGTTTGTTTCCTTTGTAAATTAGTGTAAAATGTCTGAAAGCATTCTTCCGTTGGCATAATAGTCGCAGTAGATTACCGTTTGTTGGCTTATTTAAGATAAACATGTTGCCCCACTTTTATTCTTCAGTTGTCGGAGCTCCTGAAATCCGTGTTGCTTTATAAAACCAGCATTGTTTTTTTTTTTTTTGTTTTTTTTATAATTGGTGACCAGCACTGTGTTGCATCGCTAAAGCCTGTCGCTATCACCTTCACGCCTATTCTCCTCCCATTGGGAACACAAGCAGCTCTGAATTGACTATTGGCAACAACAGCAAAAAGTATCAAAAACGTGTGCCTGAAAAGACGCAGGAAGTCTGGCAATTTTGAGTTATGCCGACTCTGCAAAAAATGCCGTTGTTGTCGCATGCAACACATTTGTTCGGACAGTAACCTGTAATACTTTTTTGAGGGCTGCGAAGACTCATTAGATACTCAAAGTTTGTCTACAGTCGTTAGCTTCTCTACTGACTCTGCAAAAAGTAACCTTGGAGTGTTTTGCTCACATTTAACTTTTGGCGTCCTCTGAGAATAAGCGGCTGGGGAAGCAAAGAGGTGGAAATAAATGAAGGCTTTATCTGCAATCTGTGTCTGTCGGGAGAAAACACTTAAGGTAGCGACTCGGAGTATGAAAATGTGCGGGTGGAAGGGGAATGAGGGCGCTCTGTGATAGGAAGGCCTGATGGCTGCTTTATCTCCTCCGTGATTTCGCACCACATTCATTTCCTCGGAAGCGGACGATTTGTTGGGATCATATCTCCTCTTGATTCCCCCCCCCCCCCCCCCTCCTCTAGCAACATACATTTTCTTCCCGACTTCTCTGTGGCCTCCTTTTTTTTTAACGGTTATGTTCAACACCTCTGAAGTTGTTGTGGAAGAGCGATTCATGCTTGTCATGATGTGTGACACTGGAAATGCGTCTTGAATACAAAGCCGCCTCGTCGGGTTGCGGCCCTCACGAGACACACGAGGATTTGCTGATGTCTTTCGCAGATGTGCCTCGAAACATAAACATTTGTGCCATTCCAGTTGTTCCGTTGACCTCCAGTCGCAGTGAAGGGTAAAAAAAAAAAACATCCATCAATCACCTGCTTGAAGGGGAGTTTCCTTTAAGAAATGCAAGTATGCGCCATGTTGGGTTGGATGTTTTAGTCAAGCGGAGAGAAGCCAAGCATGCTGTAAAGCCCCACTTGACATTGATGCTTTTACTCAAAGGCTGCACAAACCCTGCAGGTGTCAATGCTCAATTACAATGTAGTTAACGCTTAAACCACATTTTGAATTGCACGAATAGGATTCGCGATGTGAAACCCACAAATGATGGATATAATGTGATTGGAAAATGGAAAAACGTCTGATGCTGCATTGATTGTAACATCTGAAACACATCGAGTTAATTTTCAGTCACAGAATTGTGGACATTCTCTTGATGGCTCTCTTGAAATTGCTTTATTTCTTTTTCTTTATCTGACAAAAAAAAGGTGAACGTCTCCCAGAGATTTTGTCTAATTGCCATAACATGTAACCTTGTACTGTATACTACAAAGTTGGGTGACGCGAAACGCTGACAAATTTTAGTTTTCAACATGTGTGTGATTTTTTTTTCTTTTTCTTTTTTTTAATTCAGCCCCCTGATGTCAATTTCCCTAAGAAACATAAAAAGTGACCAAAAGTCTCAAGGGATGCCATGCTTGAAAAGACACACAAAGTCTTCCATTTGGGCTGGATGCAACGGTCTTCTGATCATTTTGACTCAAAACATTTTTAAACATTTAAACATTTTTGACAATCATATGTTATGTGTGACCTCACTAGTCTAAACATGACATTCTGATTATTATTATATTTATGCAATATGAGTTATGCAGCAAAATCCAGCAATTTTTACCCATGTCGGGGGGCGGCCATTTTGCCACTTGCTGTTGACTGAAGTTGCTCAGGGCTAAGGCAACGACCAATCACAGCTCACCTGTTTTCTGAAGCTGAGCTGTGATTGGTTGTTCCCTGAGACCTGAGCAACAATGATGTCATCTTCAGTCAACAGCAAGTGGCAAGATGGCCGTCCCCTGAGATGGATACAAATGACTGGATTTTGCTGTTTAACTCATATTCCACTAACACAATATCAACCAGAATGCCATATTTAGACTAGCGGGGCTGCATAGAACATATTATTGGCAAAACAAATTGGGGTTGACTTCCCCTTTAAAAATGGGTTAGGCTTAGGGTTAGACCTGAAGTTTATTAAATTGGATCATGCAAATCCAGCCAGGATGATCATGTAACATTAAACTCTTGCGCTATCCTCTGATTCGTCACCTGTTGCGTGCGTGCGTGCGTATGTGCGTGCGTGCGTGAGTGTGTGTTTGCGACAGCTGTCAAAACTTGCACTAGCTTGCGAGGTTTAGTGGACAGGTGTGAAAGGGTGGAGACACACGCAAACACACGCACACACACACGCACACACACACGCACAGCCTTGCAATTGCAATGTTGCGTTGCTATGAATAACAAAAGGTTAAGCCAGCTGTCAGAATTCTTGAGTCACTTTCATGTCCGGCATGTTAAACGTCCCATGGCTGCAACGTATGGATGTCATCAAGTGAGGCGACCAGTCAGATAAGACATAGGGATGATCTCTACCCGCATACCCCTGAATCATTTATTTTGCATTAATGTTGCTAATAGCACAGTGGCCAATAATAAACAATTTGACACAGACACTTTGTTTGGCATTTTGAAATGGTTGGATATGAATATGAAGTGCATCCCGTAAGTAATAACAGCACTTCACTCTAACCCCCCCAAACACACACACATTTTAGTTTACATCATTTACCCCCCCCCCCTCCGCCCCCAACATTTTTGTTTTCAGCTTTTATTCCCAACAATAGATTATATTTCCCCTCCAAATTCTATACATATCACATAAAGACTCTGAAAGAATGTAATAAAAAGGAAAATACCTGGAAATTGCACAGGTGTGTCAAGCTTGAAGCTGTAATAGCTGCCAAGGGTACACCAACAACGTCTTTTGCAACTTGCATGCAATTCCTTAGTTGTTTTGTGTGCGTGTGTTTAAGAAATGGGGAAAACATAAAACAAAGTGTGTGAGGAAAGATACATTTGTAATTAATAGACAACAATTTAAACAATATTACTTATAATAATACTAATAACTTCCTATGTCTTGTGTACTTTAAAACTAATATTAATGATATTAATAATACAATTAGTATTTAAATACACTGTATTATTATAAAACTTTACAAATGTAACGGTGGCCAAAAGGTTTTGCACAGTATTGCCGCTTTGTTGAATCCGCCTTCTAATTTACTACACCATTACATTTTGGGTTTTCATTGTATAAGCCTTAATCATCAACTTGCAAGAAATAAAGGTGATAAAGCTCTATAAAATATGGGCTTTTTGCTTTTTGAAATCTCTAACGTCTCCTTCAATCTCAATCAAATTTGAGCAAAACTCGATTATTTGATTCTCCTCCTCAGTGAAATGGTTTATTTATATGGTTTATTTAATGTGGATGCATTTCCAAATGAAATACAATGAAAACTTTCTTCGTTGAAATATCGTTTCCTCTTTCAAAAGAAAACGATTGATAATCATTCAACGAGAGCAACTTTTTCCTCCTAATGAAGTTCCCTCAGCAATAGTAGCGCCGTTGATGTTCTCGGCCGCAGGATTTGTATACGTGTGCGCCTGTGATTGTAGCCCCCCATGGTGGGATTTCCCTTCTTCCTCAGAGCAGCTGACTTGGGGTCAACTGCAGTCTGCCAGTCTGACAAATGTTGTTCTTAACACTCTTATCCAAGCGAGTTGGTAGCACTGTGGAACGTACAGCCGCGCGTGCTCGAGCACACGCCCAAACTGAGACCTGGGAACCAAAAATCCTCTCGGTGCGCCTCTATACTTATAGTCTCATTGCTTGCTGTCATTAGTGTCATACACATGTAAAAAGCAAGATAAGTTCAATGCCAAAAAAGTGATGTGGTTTTCACTACACATTTCTTGGTACACTTCGGCTGTTTTATCACAAAACCCAAAAAAGGGTGTTCAGTGGTTAAAAAAAAAAAACCCCAACTTGCTTGAGAAGCGCAGGTCGTATTTTCCCTAAGAATTCTACCTTGACTTTGGAGTAACTCTATGACTTTAGCACTTCCACTGTGTGTCGATGGGACGTCCCCATTTGTTTCCACAAGGGAGACAGGTTCCCATCGTGTATAACACACACACACACAGAGACACACGACCTTCCACTTCCTCTCAGGACTGAAAAATGTTCAGTGGGAGGACAAAAAATAACTTCCTCTCTCGCACAAATGATGCAAAATGAAAACATGATGTCATCCATTTTGTGCGACCGGCTAAAGAAAGCTCCATGTTGGGGCTCTTGTAGATTCTTCCTCTTCCTTTATTTCCTTAAATGTACAAAAGCTGCTGCTCTTAATACTGTATATGTATATTTATATATATATATATATTATATATATATATATATATATATATATTAAAACACTAAAAAACAGTAGTTGTTTTCCTTCACACTTAACATCAAGCTTCTTCTTTTTTTTTTTGTCAAAGACAGTCAGCCATTGAAGCTACTTTTCTTTTCACAGCTTCTCACATTTCAAGAATTCATTTCATCCTCCTTCGTAACAGACTTGTTTATTGTGGCCACCAATAGGAAGTTAAATGAATTGTTCTCAGTAACTTCCTTATCCCCAAGCTGTTCAATTTTGACCGCTCATACTGCATGTTGTTGTTTTTCCAGGGTCCTCGCGGTCGTCAACGTTGCCTGCTTTGTCCAGCAGAACGGCGAGCAGCAACAGTTGCTCCCCGACCACTCACAGAGACTCGGGCAGCGACATCGAGAGCTTGCTGAGCTCCGAGGTGGCGTATGACAGCGTCTTCAGCAAGGTTTGACCCATTGCAGAAAAGGCACCCGTTGGTTAACACAAAATCACATTTTTGCCCTGGAAGGAAAAACAAACCATTTTTGATAAGATAGAAACTGACAGGTCGGAAGAATACCGTCTGCTTGAACAGCAACATGGACATTTGCATATGTAAAACGTATATTGAAAATCATCAACTGTTGAGTGAAATATGGTCTGATTCTAAGGTAAAATGGTAAAAAATAATGAACTAATTTAAAAACGTGTAAATATGTTTTTTAATTGTCCTGCACTCCTTAAAACATATTGATTTGTTTAAAAAAACAAACAAGTTTTTTTATGCTAGAGCAAACAGAGAAGGTTTTGATACAGCTTCTGACATGAAGAGTTCGCTTAAAGCAATGGTAGTTATTACAAAAAAGGGCCAGCAGGTGGAAGCAGAGTATAACAGATCAGCCAGGGCCATGTTGAAAACAAGCTCTTTTTGACAGTAATTTCACCAGGCAGGTGAATATTGAGGAAACTTTGCTATATTCTAATGCTAATTGCTGTAAAACGGAAACAGATACAATTTATTTTTTTTAATTTGTAAAAAAATGTCCCTGATGGAAAAAGAGATTCCATGTTTTGATAGCAATCGAACACAATATTCTGTGGGTCTTGCAAAATCAGTCAAAGTCCAGTAAAACAGCGAAGGGGTTTGCTTCAGTGAAAATCGCTGCGAGTGAATGAGTTAAAGTTGTACATAGAAACAAAATACCCTTTTAAAAGAAGGACTAAATTCAATTTAAAAAAGTGAAAAATGGAAGGAATATTTTTTGAGAACATACAAAAATGTTAGCAAAAAGAAGTTTTGTATTGCATTGAATTAATTCATTTAGTTTGAATTAATTTTTACAGCATTTTTTAATAGTTTTAGTGTAGTTTCCCCCCGCTTAATAAACAGTATGGAGTATTTATCAAGTGCAAAATAATTTAAAAAAAAAGGTCACTTAGTATTGTTGTGCAATAAATTAAAGTGAACTACAATTTAAAACGACTGCTTGTCCTTCCTCCCTCTGTAAGGACGTACAGCAATATCAAAATAACATTTAAATGAATCATTTTCCTTCTTATTTTCTTTCATTAATGAATACTTGTTAGCTATAATAACCTTGGTCTAAACACAAACTGTATAAATGTAGCAAATGGGGGCGCGTCGTGGCCCTTTTAGACTGCAGTACAGTTCTCGCAGCAAAGCGTACAATGTGTTGCCGTGGCAACCGAGTGATATGTGAGTTATCGACGCGCGACCCGCTTGCGGACATCTCGGCGAGCCACGTGCACTTAGATCTTTCCCCCCCCGTTGTGCTATGCAAGGATAACATCATTAAGTCCTAAACTGGTAGATCATTCCCTCTTAAAGCGTCGTCGGTCGGTCGGTCACGTGACTCGCTTGGCTAAACCCCCGCAGTCACATGATCTCTCTCACTTCCCAGAGGAAGTCGCGCTGGCTGGCACAAAGCCGACCTTTCACTACGGGCTCTCCTGACAGAAGTGTCTCTGTGACAGGCTTGTTGCGCCGCAGCTGGTGGGACAATAGGCCACAGTTTGAGCTCACACCTTCAAATGAACTCTTTAATAGACCGTTTGTGCGTGTGCGCTTGCATGTGTATGTGTCTGCATGCATAACCCATTTCCCACCAAATATTATTTAGCAGTGCTCAAAACAATCATGTTCAGTGGGTGACCTGGCAGGAATTTGCCCCACTAGCGTCACCATGAGGGCGAGATCAGAAAATGTACAATTTGTTACATTGTAACAAAAAGAGAAAAGTGTGAGAATATCAACGAAAATAAAAAATATATAAATCTTTTCACTTTGTTGAAACAATCGTAAAATATAATACAATAAATTTGTGAAAATCATAAAAAAGGAGAGCGAAATGGAATAGAAAAACTGAAAAATAATGCTAAATTAGTGAAAATTTAATATTAATTTGAATTTGATTGAATGCGCTAATTATAATGCCTCCAGGGGAAATTCAAGTAAAATGAGTGAAAACTAATTAAAGAAAAACTGGGAAAAGGAAAATAATCTGGCAAAAATATGTGAAAATAAAAAATCGTGAGACTATCAGACATTCGTCAAAAATATAAAAAAAATAAAAATAAATAATATGGAAATGGTCAAAAATGAGTGAAAACCATTTCATATTAATATAGATTGTCTGAAATTTGTGAAAATTGTCCAAATGAGTACATTTTAGTTGAATTGTTGTTAGAAAAAAAAGTCTGGATAGTTATGGCATTAACTCTTTGACTGCCAGACGTTTTCAGAAAAGGGATGCCGCCAGTGCCAGCCGATTTAAGCATTTTGACTGATTTTCAAGGTCCACAGAAAATGTTCTGTTTGGACTATGGAAACACACGTACTACCAAATGAAAGATTGGACTTTCATCTTTCATCAGAAAAAAAGAGTTTGTTTCTACCTTATTCCGTTCTTTAGTAATCAACAATAGAAAATGGTTAGTTTGACCCAATTTCGCCTGTGTTGGACCAAAATACGGAGAAATCAAGCTTTTAGTGAAACGATATTATTTCATGCATTCTAGTGAATTTGACACTTCTTTTTGTCCATGAATGATGCCACAAACACCTAAATAGTGCTTTACTTCTATAAAACACTACCACCAAGAATGAAAAAGTGTTTTTTGATAGCAAAATACGTTTATTTACATTCAACAGTGTAACAATTTGACAACAATTTGGCAAACTATTTACAAATGTGTGCAACTGTGGTGCTATTTACAAATATGTGGATGTTTCAACGACAGTTTTTCTTTTTGTAACACTCTCCTGCGTGCAAAGAGACGTAACAGCATTTGCACAACAGATTGCCTCTTCGCGTGTGCCACTTTCTTGCAGGCCGTTTTTTTCCGGGGAATAGCAAGTATATACTGCAGTGTGTCATCAAGTCTAATATCAGGATCATGCTACGGTTACGTTACGGTGGTGTTACGTCTCGCTTCCCCGTGTCCTTCAGTTGCTATACCGGGTTGGTAGGAGATGTTCTGATCCATTTTATCCACTCCATTCATGGTGGCATCGTAGTCCAGAAACAGTGTCTTCTCCGTGATCAGACTGTACCCGCTCCTCCGATGAATATGCATTGGACTCGGGGTACTCTTCATTGTCCGATCGAATGTCCGCTTGTGCAGCTCCGCGTTTTCCGGCGTTAGCAGCGCTAGCCGGTGAGGCTTACTACGTGATCGTAAACACGTCCAGGCTTCCAACTTTGGCGTCAAACTCGCAGTCATCATCATCATCATCATCAATCTGCATTGGTCGATGCCAACTCTCCATCGCCCGATCGAATGTCCGCTTGTGCAGAAGTACCCGGCCGGCTATTGTGCGCGTTTTCCGGCCTTAGCAGCGCTAGCCGCGCTAGCCGCGCGTAGCCGGTGAGGCTTACTACGTGATCGTAAACACGTCCAGGCTTCCAACTTTGGCGTCAAACTCGCAGTCATCATCATCATCATCATCAATCTGCATTGGTCGATGCCAACTCTCCATCGCCCGATCGAATGTCCGCTTGTGCAGAAGTACCCGGCCGGCTATTGTGCGCGTTTTCCGGCCTTAGCAGCGCTAGCCGCGCTAGCCGCGCGTAGCCGGTGAGGCTTACTACGTGATAGTAACAGGCCAAAGCTTCCAACTTTGGCGTAGAGCTCGTTGTCATCATCATCGTTGACATCAATGCGCTTTTTAGTATTGATTGATGCTTTCCGTCTTTGAAAAAAATGCTCAAGCGTGAGCTGCTTGTAACCGGTTGCTTGGTCTAGCCATTGTGGCTTGGATCAGCCATTGTCTCCTCAACACTCTAGCTCCGCCTCACGTCTTCTACTGACGCCCACGGTGGGCGGCCCATCCAACCTTGTGCAAAGAGAGTCATCGCTGCCCTCTAGGGGCCAAAACGAGTCTTTGACTAATCATATCTGCCTGATACTTTCAGCACAGCTGCCCAAGGCTTTCCTGCACCCGTTTTTGAAAAAAAAAAAAAAAAACATAGGGGACGTCTTTTAACGTCCTCGGCGCCCTTCCCTAGGTTTATGCTAAACGTTTTATAACGTTTATGGCAGTCAAAGAGTTAAGAAGTCAAATGGGTGAATTGTTTTTATTTTTTTCTAACAATTAAAAAAAAAACATAATTCCACAAAAAGTGAAATGTAAAAGTTTTTGTAAAAATTGTACCAAAAAAAGAGCAAAAACCGAAAGCGAAAATTGTAAAGAAACAAACAATCAAACATTGTAAAAATAAGCAAGATAGTACAAAAAAAAAAAAAGAAATAAAAACTTTTAAAATGAATTGTTGAATTGTTAGGAAAAAAATCGGAATACTTATGGCATGAATATATATATATTTTTTAAAGAGTCAAAATGGTCAAATGGTTGAAAATGGTTTAATTCCACAAAAAGTCAAAAGAGAGCAAAAAACTGAAAGTGAAAATTGTAAAGAAACAATCAAACGCAAGGTTGTACCAAAAACAAAATAAAAAAAATAAGCGTTAAAAACATTTTAAAATGTTTTTTTTTATTTAAATGAGGGACAGTTGTACAATTAAAAATAGTCAAAAATGTGTTAAGATGGTCAGAAATCAGTTGTTGATTGCCAAAAATGGGTAAATGTAAATATGATTGAAATATGTTTAAAAATCAATTAGTGCTTTTTAAATCAATGTCTTCCCTGTTAATACTGTACATTACAGAAATGATTCTTCTGTTTACCTGGAGAGACATGCTTTGATGAACACAATAATACTTAATAATGCTAAAACAAAATAACAATATGTCATTTTACAGAATGACGAGCGAGTGACAAGTGGCGACAGCACCAGCGAGGTGTCCATCTCCTGCTCCTCGATTTCTACGGACGACACGGCCAGCGTGGGCCCGCCCAGCTCCAGCCCAGAAGGCAGCCAGGGCCTGGGCAGCAGCGGCTGGAGCCCCGAGGAAGGCGCCCCCCCGGTGGCCGCCGTCTCCGCCGCAGACGGAGCAGGAGGTGTCGCCGGGGATGCCGAGGACGAGGCCAAGGACAGAGTGACCGAGGTGCCGCGGCGCTCCTGTCTCCTGCGCAGCAGCCTGCGCTCCCTCTCGCCTCTTCGACGACACAGTTGGGGACCTGGGAAGAACAACGGAGGAGGTCCTGCTATGAACCAGAGGAGGTAAGCTAAATACGACGACGTAATTGTGGCCGCTTTAATATCGCTGCTGGTATTGTAAATAGTTTGGCAGGTAGTAAATAGGTGACCGAGTAGGTAGATTTTTTTTTTTTTTTTTTTTTAAGGAGCTAGTGAGGAACAGTAGACTCAAACAGATATGTTGGAAGAAAGGTTTTATTAAAAACTTTTGAACCATCTCTCACATATATCTAATATCTAAAAAGCTGCATATTTTTGCTTTTCTCCATATATCATCTACGGGTATGAACAAATGAGATGCAGTCGTCTCGCCTTCAACACATCAGCCCCTTGTTAAGTCGCTGTTATTTGAGCTTGACGCCTGTGCTCGTGTCAGCAGCTGCGTAGCCATTGTCCATGTAGTGACATTAAGATATGCAGCTGAACTTTTACACAACTTGACACGCACCAATGAGCGCACACAGCTTTATATTTGTTATTTTTATGAGCAAGTTGTGACGGTTGACTAATTCTTACGCTAAGGTTGAAGGGGAGCTCAATTATATACAAAGAACATAGAAGTTATCAAAAACGGTGTGAGAATTTTTTCATTATGAAAATGGATTGTAAACAAACATTAATCAAATCAAAATAGTGAAAATTCCTCTGTGAAAAATAAAAAAAATATTTGTGGGGAAAAAAAACTGTCAGCAATCACTGAAGAAGATTGGAGAAAAGAGAGAGATTTGTTAAAAAAGTAAAAAAAAAATTTTTAAATAGTGGTCTATAGATTAAATACAAAGTAAAGTTTATAAAAAATATTATAATACGGGTGGGAAAAATAGTTTTAAAAAGTGTGGAGAAAAATCATTAAAACATTGAACATTGTCCATCAACGAGTGACAATTTGTGTGAGAATAATTACGTGATAAAATTAGTCTGAATGGCAGAAATTACTGACAATTTTCACATGTCAAATAATGAGTGAAAATGCAGAACAGAAATACTTTATTTCTGTAGCATATTTGAAACAAGAGAAAATGACCAAGAAATAAGTGGAAAGAACAATTTCAAATCATTAAAAATGAGTCTGAAAAGCGATATAAGTGAAAATTAAATTGAAAGTGAACATTCTGAAAATTGTATTTAAAGAAGTGAAAATAGACCAAAATGGGGGGAACGTGTGTTAAAGTTAAAAATAGTTCCAATTATCACACACAATTTTTTAAATAATTTTTAAAAGTCAACTGAGGGAAATGGTTAAAAAAACAAACATGTAAGAACGATCTGTTTATGGTTCGAAATGAGTGAAAATTGTGAAAAAAAGAGGGAAAATTGTCCAAAATTGGAAAAAATTGTGAGACTGGCGATAAAAGTTATATTTCATTTCCTGTCTTTGTCTCATTCATCACATGCTAGCTGCAAAGGGAAACTGACTGTTTACAGGAGAAGGTATATCTCACTGTATTGATTCCTTTGTGTGACTCGTTGTTGCCGTATCTCCATATAGCCTCCCTATAGAGCTCGTAGACGCCCTCTCTCACGTATACTTTTTCCAAACAACCGTTGCATTGTTGCTTTATCTCCACAGGCGACTTTACGAGTGAGAAATGTGCTTTTTTTCCCCTGCTGCTCTGGACGCACAAATAGCACACTAGTGTTTTGTAGCTTATGCTGCTTTAAAAACATGCACGCACACGTGCAGTGAATGAGCAGAGTTTGTGGTCTGAGGCTAGTGTTTTGCAGCAATTACAATTCTTAAACGGTCACACATGAGACAAACGAGATGGCCTCGTGATTGTTGTTGTTAGCTGTTATCGAAACATGCTGTGGTGATGATCTCATCAATCGGAATGAGGGAGAAAAATCAGAAGAGTGAAAAGAAGACAAGTGAAAATTGTCAAAAATTCATAGTTTAAAAAAAAGTTTACATAAAATAATTATGTAACAAATATTTTTGAAAATCTGAGGAAGAGAAACGAGTGAAAAATGTTTGACTAATCTGTGAAAATGTCCCATAAAATAGAAGAAAACATTCAGAAAATGATCAGAAACGAGTGCAAATGGTAAAAAAATTGATTGAACTTCATCCAAAAATATGTGAAAATTGCCAGAATTGTTTTTTTGGGTGTGTTTTTTTAAATGACCTTTCAACAGATGAGCAATGTTAAATAGCATATTGTTGGCATTGGACCGAAATCACAATTTGGTAAATTTGTTATTTTTTTCAAAAATGTTGGCTATTCGTTAATTTTGTTTTTACAAATAATTGACCACCAATCTAAAGTGTTGAAAATGTCTTGCTCTCTTTAATTCGACATAGACGAATATGTTTTTTTAGGGCCGATACCGATGCCGATTATTAGTAGTGAAGGAGGCCAATAACCGATATTTGAAGCCGATAATTGAAATGAAATGAAAGCGATTCAGTAAAAGGGGAAAAATTGAACAGGAAGTCTCATACCAAATGAGTCCTAGTTGAAATTCTAGGCAAGGCTAAATTGTGTGGCTTTTATTTTATTTATTATTTTTGCCAGCCATTGTGGGGCACGCAGCTTGATTTTCTTTCCAGTTGTCATAGTCGCGGGCGCCCATGTCTGCATTCGCGAACGCCCCGCCTCATCACTCATCCCGTCCATCAGTCAGTCGGCGTCCTGCGTTAGCAGCTGCCGCTCTGATTCATGTTGGCAGACGACCTCGGGGCTCGGCAAAGCGTTATGTGATAATACTGTCAGGAAGCAGGCCTCAGTGTGACGGATACGTTTGCGGCCCTCTCCCCGAGGATGGGTGAGCGCTTATCTGGACTCCGACAATCAGCGAAGTCACGGCCGCTTTTGGTCCACTTGAGGTTAATTATGTTCCGAAGTGACGGGCCGATGATTTGCTGGATAATGGGGTGCCATGCAAAACCTCGGGGCTCGGAGATAAGGGAGATTTATCAGCACTGCAGTCGGCCGGGGTAGCTCATCCTGAAATGTTGCCGCGGGGTTTTCCTCCCCGTGACTGCCGTCATTGGATTTTCTTATTTTGTTTGTGTTGGAAATCCTTTTGAAATCATCTGCATCAGCTTTAGTGATATCAGTAGAAGCACTAGCGTTTTCCAGTATTGGCCGGATTTCCAAAACCTCAGTCGGCATGTTTTCTTTCGCTCCGCAATGGCTCTCGTTTCTATTCAAGTCCCGCCCAACCGGACCACCAATGGCAAGTCATGCAGTCATGGGTTGTGTACGTGTCAATCTTTCCTTGCCATTTTATTGTTATTATTTATTTTTCTTGGATTGATTTATTTGTATCAGGGACAGTATATATTAATAAACATTTCTGGAAATATGCCAGAATTAGCCAAAAGGCTAAATGCTTATGTGTTTACGGTAGCGCACAGCCACAGTGTCCATTATGTGGATGCGATTCAGCTTCTTTTTCTTTTTTTTTAACAGTTAAAGATTTTTTATTGGCAATAATGTTCTATACAGCTCCAATAATCTAAATATGATATTCTGGTTAATATTGCGTTAGTGGAATATGAGTTAAGCAGCAAAATCCAGACGTTTTATCCATCTCAGGGGGCGGCCATTTTGCCACTTGCTGTCGACTGAAAATGACATCAATGTTGCTTAGGTCTGCGCAGCTTCTGAAAACAGGTGAGCTGTGATTGGTCGTTGCCTGAGCCCTGAGCAACTCTGATGTCATCTTCAGTTGACAGCAAGTGGCAAAATGGCCGCCCCCTGAGATGGATAAAAACGTCTGGATGTAATATTAATGTCAGGTTTAGACTAGTGAGGTCACATAACATATTATTGTCAAAAACTGTTTAAGGTTGACTTCCACTTAAATGTTAATGCTATTATTTTTCATTACAAATGTATTATAACATCTGTTTGTTTATTTTTGTATATTTTTATTGTCATCTTTCTTTTAAAATGTTCATATATGTATTACTTCAATTATACTTTTATGCGTACTTATTTTAACTCATTCACTCCCAGCCATTTCCCCTCCGCTCCCGGCTGTTTTACTGGATTTTGACTGATTTTGCAAGGCCCACAGAATATTGTGTTTGATTTCTATAAAAACATGGAACCTACCAAAAGAAAGATTAGAGTCTCTTCTTTCATCAGGAAAAAAAATATATATTTGTATCTGTTTCTGTTTTGCAGCAATTAGCATTAGAATATAGCCAAGTTTTATCATTATTCACAAACCTGTTGAAAACACTTGGAAAAGGAGCTTGTTGCAACATAGCTCTGGCTGATCTCTTATACTCTGCTGCCACCTGCTGGCCATTTAAAAAAACTACCATTGCTTTAACCATTCTCTTCAGTTCAGAGGCTGCATCAAAGCCTTCTGTATGCTCTAGCATAAAAAAACAACATAAAAAATGTATACTTACGTCTTTGGCAGCATGGTAATATTTAAAATAGAACGTATTTATACGTTTTTGGGGGCAAGTGAGTTAATATGTGGCTTTAAAAAGATAGTTTGTTTGTTTTTGCCAATCAATGCAGGCAAAAACAAAACTAGTGATACTGTAATATAACTGATAACTTTGAAATGGCGTAATATTCCTGCTCTGTGTCCGCACAGCTACAGCCTGGAGGGCCTAAGTGGCAGCCAAGAGGAGGCCCGGCGCCCGCCCTGTCAAGGCCCCCGCATTCTGGAGCCCTCCAGAATGCTGCAGCACGACGTGGATGAGCGCGGCTCACTCGTGTCGCTCACGGAGGAGCAGGAGGAGACGGGAGCGCCGTGCGGCCTGGAAAAGCAGGTCGGCGCTCACAAACGCGCCCTCGTTTGTCACCTTTGCCCTTTCTACCCGTCACACCCTCGACTCTCCTGTCGCTACAGAGGTCAAGGCGCTATCGTCCCTTGAGGAACAACTGCCCCCCGATGACCCTGCCCCTCACAAAGTCTGTGTCCATGCTCGCCATCAGCCACAGAGACATCGACGGTGAGTGGCTGAATTGAAATATGGAAATCAAATATCACGAAGTTGCACTTTTGTAGTGAGCTGTAAAAAGGCATCTAGCTGGGGCGTGGCGTGGCGTTCAATGAGGGCGTGGCGTGGACCACTTTTTAAAGAAATACATCCTAAAGTTGACAGAAAAGCTGCTGCTTGTTGTTGATTTGTCATTGTGTGCTTGCTCTGGTTCTTTGCCCACCTGCCCCTTCATCAGTGGTGGGACGTCTGCGTGGGAGGAGGCGGATTTCCTTCTCCTTCAGCCTTTCCCCCATCCTCACTAAATCTAAGTCTCAATCTCTTTACGGCGACTCGTCCACTAGCGACGATGATGATAACTTCAGTAAGTATCTGAAGCCGCTAGCCGCTGTAACCGAGGCCATCAGGATGTGTGACGTCACCCTTAGACACCCTGCAGTTCCTTGTACATCCAGCAGGGGTGGGCAAACTGTGGCCCGTGTGCCACTTAGGGCACGCTTCCTTTTTCAAAGAGATACTTGACTAATTTAACCATTTTCAGCAGCAAAAGGTTAATATTTTATCCAAAATTAATTTGGTAATTTCATTATGTTTTTATGTACAATTAATTCCTTAAAATACTATTTTTTTTCTACTTGTTGTCAACTGAAGATGACATCACCTGTGCTGAGCAAAACCAGAAAACAGTTGAGCTGTTATTGGTCGTTACCTACTTCCTCAGCACAGGTGATGTCATCTTCAGTCTTCAACAAGTGGATTTTTTTTTTTTTTAAAGTTATTAATTATACAAGAAAAATAATTAAGTTATCAAATTCATCCTATACACAATATTAACTTTTTACTGCTGAAAATGGCTCAATGAGTCAAGTATTATCAATTGTGACCCTTGAAGCATAACTTTGCCCACCCTTGGCCTACCATGTGAAAATAACCGTCCTTTTGTCGCTTGACACGGTTCAAGAAGTCCCTGTGCACCAAAGTCTAACAGCGTCCAGGCGAGGTCGGCTGAGGCAGAGAGAGAGATAAAATATACATGAAAAATGAATTATGAATTTCAGCCCAAAAAAAAAAAAAGCACCTCGTGCTTTATGCTGACTGTTTTGATAAAAAAAAGTCAGCTGGAAGTTAAACAGTCTACTTTTTTGTGGAGCTCGGCAAGATTGTCATCTTGAGTTCTCCAAAGTTTGCTAGGATTTTGGATTTTGATTGACAACTGACACATTATATTTAAAATGTTTGAACATTTCTTTACAGAGAACATGGGCATGTGAAGCCCTTAGAGATTTTTTGGTGATTAAGGGCTATATATGAACAAAAATGTCTTGACTTTACTTGACCTTGTTGCTCAACGTGCCCCTGCTACCTGGCAAGATAATAGGGCGACAAATAACCAGACAAAGCAAATCTCGTCTTTGCTTTTGCTTTGACAAGGTAGCTAACAGACAAAGCAACATTTTTTTTTTTTGCCTGCTTGCGCTTTGTCAAGACACCAAACAAACGAGGCGACATATATTGCCTTCGCTTTGGCAAGATAAACAGATGGAGCAACGTATCGTGCGCTCTCTTTGGTTTGGCAAGATAACAAACCTGCAAACGTACCATGCCGTGGTGTGGGCATGCATGACTGCATAATCGAACATTTGATTTGTGATTATTCATTCGTCCTATTACTTGAGGTCACTTTCAGCCATTTTTACTGAAGCAACCCCCTTCACTCCCGGTTGTTTTACTGGATTTTGACTAATTTTGCAAGGCCCACAGAATATTGTGTTATATTGCTGTAAAAACATGGAACCTACCAAAAGAAAGATGAAGAGTTCTTTCATCAGGAAAAAAAGTATATTTCTGTCTGTTTCCGTTTTGCAGCAATTAGCATTGGAATATAGCTAAGTTTCATCATTATTCACAAATCCGTTTAAAACACTGGGGAAAAAAAGCCTTTTTCGCAACATGGCCGTGGTTGATCTCTTATATTCTGCTGCCACCTGCTGGCCGTTTTTGTAATAACTATCATTGCTTCAAGTATTCTCTTCAGTTCAGCGGCTGCATCAAAGCCTTCTGTATGCTCCAGCATTAAAAAAAAACAAAAAATTATAAACACGTTTTGGGGACCATTGCAGTTAAAATGTGGCAGTAAACTGTTGTAATTTCTATACCAACACTTGATTTAGATGTTCTACCCTGAAATTAAAGTCTGCAGTGAAATCACATCTTGTTTGTTAAATTTCACCATCCATTTTAGTGTTGTTTAAAAAGGCAAAAATCTAATAATTGTTGATGTTCCAATATTTTAGACTTTGGCAAGATAATAATGAACAGACGAAGAAACATATTGGCTTGGCTTACACTTTGGCAAGGTACAGTAAATATGTGAAACGCTGTATCTTGTCTTTGCTTTGGCAATTAAACAAAGAGAACACTCAACATATCTTGGTGATTCTGTAAATAGTGTGCCATTAGCCTTTATTTATCAGCTCTTAATGGCAGCGAGCCGAAACGGTGTCTTCTGGTGTCAGCTTTTGGCTTTTGACCACTGAGCAAGTGACAGTGCTTTTGTTTTGGCCTTCCCGCTGTGACTTCCAAGGTTAAGCATCTCGCTTATAAGTATTTAGACAGGCGCTCAGGGGAAGGTAGGA
The DNA here is from genome assembly GCF_054856555.1 of Leptonotus elevatus. Lineage (NCBI taxonomy): Eukaryota > Metazoa > Chordata > Actinopteri > Syngnathiformes > Syngnathidae > Leptonotus > Leptonotus elevatus. The sequence goes on along the minus strand of NC_141241.1, from coordinate 2,508,031 downwards.
CATGGATTATTCCATTTCCTACCCTGTTTTTTGGTGCCAGGACTCCTTAAACTTTGACCAGGCAGGCAGAAGTAGTTCTGGTTCTGGAGGTTTTTTTTGGGTTTGTTTTTGGAATGCTTCTGTTTCTGTTTATTTCATGTTTTTGTAGTACGTTTGTAGTGGACGTGTTTTTTTTTTTTTTTTTTTTTTTTTTTTACTGAATGGTTTATTTTAGTCTTTTCATTTCTGTTGGCAAGTTAGCAGTTATCGTAAAGGACTGGCAAGGAACGATTGCATTACACTAATTGTGTGCCAGGTCGACATGTTGCTCATACATGTCTTGATGGTCATGTGAACAATCAAGCTGCCACTTCCAAGTGTGCCAGTGCAGAGGGTAGTCCAGCCAAATTTCGCTGGCTTCATCTGTTAACGGGCTCCAATGTTCGCTTCTCTCCCCCATTTCCTTACCTGTAGGTCTGATCACCATCTGTCCTATACTTTTGTTTCAGTAGAGCAGATATCCAGTGATAAATGCTCATCACGTTTTTAGACCAACTCTTTTTTTTCTTTTTTTTTTTGCAGGTATGAGATCCTTCTCCAGCACGTCTGGATCGCTCGCATACAGGTCAGTGGAGCTCTAAACGCTACAGTGCTTATATACTGTATGTTAGGGCTGCACAATTATGAAGACAATATTTATCACGATTTTGGTAATAATTGAAATCAAGAAAAGACATTTGGCACAAAAAAAGAAAACTAGTGGCGTCAAAGTTAAAACCTTAACTAATTAATTAATCACAAAAAAATATCGCATTAATCATGTAATAACGCAGATTAATCACACTATTAATTTTGACCGTAGATGATCACAGCGGATGGTTACGTTAAAAGTAGCACAGGTTGTATTTGAGCAATAAACATAACTGCATGCATTAAAGTAAAGCATTTAATAAATGTTTGCGTATGACACTCAAAATATTTGTTCATGTCAAAATATTGGGGTCATTTTTTTCCATTTTAAAATATGCAAGTAATTAACTGATTAGAAAAAAATTGAAGATGAGAGTGTGCAATGGATAATTTTTTTTAAGATGTCCTCATAACAATAAATGTCAAAAAAATACATAACAGGTGCTCTTTAAATGACAGCCAAATAATGTTGATTAAAAAAAGCCTTTTTAATTAATTGATTAATTGTGATTAATCAGAATTCTAAGATGTGATTTATTTGCTAAAAAAAATTCTAAATAACTAAAAGAATAAAAAAGATAACAAAATTTATTAAAGTAGCTATTTTAAAATAAAAAAAAGGTGCAAATGTATCAATTCAAACAGCTCAAAATTATTATTTTATATAATTTTGATTAATTGCACAGCCCTACTGTATGTCATATGTACGGTACATTCTCATGTGTTTTTGTTCCATAGCATATCGGAGGAGGAGCCCGGGCCGCTACGCAGCGACGCTGAGGCGGGCAAGGCCACCACCAAAGTTAGCCGCACCTTCAGCTACCTCAAGAACAAGATGTACAAGAAGACAAAGGTGAGGCCACCCACCAGAATTTTGGCATCATCCCTCACTCAATTCTTCTCATCAATCAAAACCCTTGCAGTTTCCTTTTATAGTTTGTTAGCCACATGCTTTCTCCAGCTTCCTCTGACATAAAAAACAACAACAACAACAACCTTTAGTTGAAGACTGGTTTATCTGTATGTGGAATGTCAACATGCCCTGCAACTGACTGGCAACCACTCTCAGGTGTGTCGAGCTTCTATTACCAAATGTCAGCTGAGGTAGACTCCAGCTTCTCCGCCATTCTAATGGGAGCAATCTATAGAAATGAATGGCTGAATAGTTGGCATCACAGTAGGTGAAGAGAATGGAAAGCAAGAAAATGGCTGCGATTTCTACCATCTTTTCACATCTTACCTCAGCCATGTCAATTTTAAAGGGACAAGCCATGTTCAAACTGGCTCGTTGCTGCAGCGCTGTCGTCAGAGCGTCTCATTGCAGAAGTGTCAGCCTCACTTCCTCTTTGCCACTCGGCTCAATGGCGTCTCGCTGCTGCGGCTTGTAGCCACCGTCGCCGCTCAGCGATGTCATGCAGGAGGCTTATGCGGAGCCATGGCTTCTCGCTGAGGAGGTGGAAGGGCTGGCACCAGGTAGGGGGATCAGGTCCACGATATCGCCTTCTGAGCATCTGATGTTGATAGTCTTGCTGATGTCTTGAATGTAGCTTTCAGATTGTTAAAAGTGTGGTATATTGTTTTTTCTCTGCTTCTTGACCACCCCTGAGGTGGAAAACCTATAGCGTATTATCAGACTTAGTAGAGACTTGTTGCCGTGTTTCATTGTTGATGAGTGGTTGTGGCAGGAAGTGCACGTTTCGACACAGTCAGACCTTCAAAAGAGTTGAAAATAACGTAAACCGAAATGATGTCGCCAACGTAAAAGCCTATAGGTAATGTTTTGAGTAACATTTCAATCTTAATGTCTGAAGGTATTCGATTTCATGCATAGGAGTAGTTAATATTTGCATCCGTCGTACAAATGTAAACAGAAGTTAAGCCTTTTATTGACCTATGAGCGTATTTAAGGAAGTGCAGATCCAAGCTTGCTGAAGGCAAGAGTAGATCTTTTTAGCATTTTCTTCTGTTATGAAAGAAGTTAATTACGGTATCTTAGAACTAAAATCAAGTCAAATTAATCACCGTTTGGTGTTTGGAGGTGTTGTGGTGCAGAGGAAGGATCGCTGAGTAATATTCTTAATAGCTTATATTTATATTAGCAGCGCCATGCTAGCAGAGGAGTAGCGGTAGAGATCTGACGGGCTCTTTGGAGAAAGAAGGATGGTAAAACTTCTCAAGTGGCAAAAAAAAGTGAAGTCAGGTGATTAATACATTGCATTTTCCTTTTTTATTATTATTATTCAATGTCATATGAAAGCGTGAGTTCAGGGGCAGGATTACGGCCCGGGAGGCGAGTCTCTTCACATTGTTAAAATGTACACTTCCTGTTCTCTGGTTGTCATCACAGTTTTCCTCTTTGCCATCTTTGGAAAGCTTCCGTCTATGGAATTAGTTCTTTTGATGTTCACGTGAGGTCACACTTGAGAGTTTTTGTGCAACTGCAAATGGGTCACAGTTTCTAGATTTTTATTTTCCACCCGAAGTTTCTCCTTCTGAGATTTGTGCCCGGGGGCTGTTGCCTTGTTAACCTGAGCTTTGGAAACTCTGCTGCGTTGGTTTCCTTTGGGTTTGGGTGGATGCGATGTGACGTCAAGCCGTGAGAATAGGACCTCTTGTTCTTCTCCACAACACTTCATCCGAATTGCAATGACCAAACGGCAGAGGGATGACGTCATCTCTCGGTCTGTCTTTATAATTGTGCCCGATGAGGGAAAGGTCGGGAAAATACGAATTCCCAGACGGAACGTCTCTGTCAGCTGTCACACTTCCCGGGAGGAGTCAGAGTCATGTTACACCGTGTCTCATTCTTAGCCATTGACGACATATTTTTGCTTGAAGGGGCCAACTTATTTTTTTGTATGCATAATACATACTTTGTGAATTTGCACAACCAAATACATATTTGGTTAACTACCAATTTACAAAATTGTCTTTCTGCACTTTTGCCTCACTGTTATGTAACAGTGTGGCTATTTAACATCATAACCACAATCATGGCGAGTTTCTCAGCCAATGATCAGCGAGGCCGAACAAAGTTCCAAAGTTTTGACCGATGACATCTAATGCGGGCGGATCATGGCATCAAGGTTTGATTATCATTTTAAGGATTCGCCCGCTCATCACCGCTCACATCACATCTGTAATGTTTTGTAATTATAAAGTGCTATCACGCTACTTTTGTTGAAAATGTTCCGCAGCTCGTATAGTAAAAAGAAAAGAGGAAATGTGCATTAGGTGCTTCTTTCCTCCTATATTCTGCAGTCTTGCTCTTCTTGCAGACAGCACGCAGGGTCAAGCCCGTGTTGCGTTTTGATTGTGAAAAGCACCCAAAGTCTCGGAAGTTCATCTAATGAGGCAATTAGTTCTTAGCGTAAATAATGGGCTGCGTAATATTTCAGGCCCCCTGTCAGGCTAGTAATAACGGCGCTCAGCTGGATTCCGACTACGAATTTCCTAGCATCAAGGCGTGTTTTTTTTTTTTTTTTTTTTTTTGCCACGCTTTCACGCTCCCAAGTCACTTTTGTTTTTGCTGATGTGTTCCACCTGTGCAGGAAAAGGAGAAGGACAAAAAGGAGAAAGAGGCCAAGGAGAAAGAGAAGAAGGCGGTCAACGGGCATCACTTTGCCACCCTGAGCTACGGCCAAGCGGTGCCATGCTCCCACTGCTCCCAATGCAATAAGGCCCTCAGCAGCAAGGAGCTCTTCCAGTGCACATGTACGTACCATCACATGTCCTCGCCGTGTGTTTTGTTTGTGCGTTTCCCCTACATAATGTAATGAGGTCCCGTGCAAAAGTTGCCCTGATAGTTAAAATGGCGCTCACATTTTAGGACAGTGGTCGTCGTTGGGTTTATAGCTGCAATGCATCATACTTAGAGCTGTTCCTGATTACAATGAAATGTTAGAAAAATAATTGTTGGATTTTAATTGTACAGGTTTTTTTTTCTTTTTTCTTTTTAGTGTTTATTTTTAGTAGTTTAAGAAAATGTATTTAACTTAAAGTTTAAGCTGTGCAATAATCAACCTCTCGTCATTAGCACCATATTGACTTTAAGTGACCAAAAACAGCTGCAGAATCAATCACAAGTCTGGCTTACGCGACTAAAGAGATCAGTGCGGCAAGGAAAACGCAAGAAAGAGGATGTCACTGCTTGCGCAAGATTTTGGCGCAACAGTCTAAAAAAGCAGAAAGCAGCTTTCTGCTCATATGTCCCGTCATTGTGCTTCTCGTCACTTCTGAGGGTGTTTCCAGGCAGATGCCGGCCGGACTGGAAGATATTCAGGCATTCGCACAGTCACTCGTTTGTGTGAGCTTGAGGCAATGTGCGGGGCCTGCCTCCGCGAGATGTCATAAAAAGCCCTCGTAAAAGTGTTTAAGAGGAGAAAACGGCCATGGAACTCCCAAGTAAATAGCAGGCTGTGTTGCATAATCTGCAAGGTGAACAATCCCCAAAAAATAATTTAAAAATACAAATAGAATGCATGCCATGAATAAAAACAATTACAAGTGAAACAAAAAAAGTTGAAGCAAAAGTAACATGTTAAAAATAACACAAAAATAAATACAAATGTGTTAATGACAATAAAAACTAAAATTCAAACAAGATATGAAAATACAAAAATTAATAAAAACATGGAAATAGGAAAATACTGCAACAAAAATATTAAGCTGTTTTATTCCACCCATCTGTAATTATACCTTTAACATTACATTTCTTACATCATTTATCTGTTTTAATTTATTATTATTATTAATGTACGAATAAAATGCAATTACATAAAAAAATGTCATACAAAATACATTAAAAGTAACACTAAAGACTAAAATAAATGAACGTTTAATAAATGCAAGACAAATATAGATTAAATGTTTTTAAAGAAAAGTTGTAGAAACATACAATGAATACATACTAAACTAAATACAAGAAAAATTCAAAGATGTAAATAAATAAAAATACTAAAATACAATTTTAAACTCACATAAAATAAAGATAAAAACTAATAAACGTGTTGTATAGTGTATTAAACACTACAATAAATACATGTTATAATTACATTTGAGAATAATGAACACACAAATAAAATACAAAATATACAGCGGACCTAGTTGTTGGACCCTGCGATGTGAAAGAAACGTGTAACGCTTTCTTTCACTTGGACTCAGACGAGTGCTTGCACTGACATCATTGTAAAAGTAGGAAGTGTGCACTTTCACGCGGAAGATGGTTTAAAAAAAAGAAAAAGAAAGGTTAGCTTTTGTTGGGGGGGGGGTTATTTTTACATTTTACCAAGCGCGCAGTCTGAGGTCCTATTTTCTCAAAGGGGAGCTTTCATATACAGTGTGACCGCAAAAAACATTATTTGTACAAATTTAAAAGTTTTATACGTGTATTACTGTATATTGCAATGTAGTATTGGTGCAATCCGACAAACAGCTTTCTACAAAACACCTCTTTTTTTAAATTCATTGAATCCCAAAACATTTTCCAAATATTAATGTAACTTAAAAATATGTATATTACAGACCCGTTTAATTACTTTCACAATTCTAAAATATATTAGAAAACACGTACAATAATATGTTAGACTCATTTACAATTTACTCTCAGAAAGTCAGTATGGGTTCAGAATTAAGTAACAGTTCAACCTCCCATGTAAACAATAATAGAAGCAAAAGAGAAAGTAACAGTTGCAAGAGTCAATAAAAAGCACGCAATTGGCAAATTAATTGAAATAAATTGCTTAAAATAAGCATCAATTATCATATATTACTCACTAAATTGAAAATAATCAGTTCAAAAGTTTTTTAGTTTTTTAGATTTTTTTGTGAATAATTTGTGATTCCTTAGTACATTAAATCCTCTCTAAGTGCACCTTTTTATTATTTTTTCAATAGTAGCGTTAGAGAGAGAGAGATGATGTATGAGTCTCCATTGGAAACGAGTATGTTTGTCTTCCAAACTGGAGACCAAAGTGCTTTTTGGCAATCTCCCGATGACTGAGAAACTTTCCCATGCATAGCAATGGCTAATGTGTTTGTCAGCCATCTTAGATTCCCCCCCCCCCCCCCCCCCCCCCAGTATTACCCCGTGTTGCATCACACGCCGCAATCTGCTTTTCATTAGCGGGCCAGTTTTCCAGCCACAACACCTTTTCTTTTTTTCACCCAGCGTTCTCTCACTTTTCTTTTTTCCCAGACTGCAACGCCTGCGTGCACAAGGGCTGCAGGGACGGCATGGCCGTTTGTGCCAAGGTGAAGATGAAGGTAAAGAAGCTTCACCGAAGCGTTTGCATGTCGTCCCGTGGGCCAATACTGACGTTGCCTCTGCTCTCTCTCTCACGCTCACTCTTTCTCTCTGGTCCTTTTAACGCTGGCCAGTTGCCCAGGCAGCAGTTTAACACAGTGCCAGATTCCAGCTCCTTCCCCGGTGTCACCATGAGGAACAAACGTGAGTTGCGAGCATCAGACACAGCTTCAAACGTGCACGAATGTACAGCAACGTTAGGTACCCCCCCCCCCCCCCTTCCCCCCACACACACACCTACACACCAGCATTTCTAATGTCAACATGTGAAAGAGATGTCAGGTCAGCAGAAGTGGTCGAAGCAGCTTCTAGTATATTGCAGTGCAAGTGGTTTTACATTCAAAAGTATTTTCCCAAAAGTTTTTGGTTTGAATTTTTATTTCAATGGTTTTAAATACATATTTTTTGGGACATTTTAACTTGAGGTTTTTTTTCCATTATTTTTTTTTCCCCCGTTTTTTTTTTTTTTTTTTTTTTTTACGTTTCCATTACAGTTTGACCATTTAAAAGGTTTATATGAATGCTTTAAATACATTTTGTTTAACATTAGATTTTGTATATTTTGAAAGCTTTTTTTTTTTTAATGCTTTCTAATTTAATTAGTGTGAATGTTTTAAAATAGTTTTGGCTTTTTTCATTTTTGTTTCTTTTTTATCTTGAATTTCCACTTCTTTTTTTTTAAAAGTTTGTTTGAGCTTTTTATTGTACCTATTTTGTATTAACTCATTCACTGGCAGCCATTTTTCACTGACGCAACCTCCTTCACTCCCGGCTGTTTTATTGGATTTTGACTGATTTTGGTTGATCTGGGATTCCTTCGAGATCCTTTGGGATGTTTTAGGCACTAACTTGTGACCAATTTGTTCCTCTTCCTGTGCAGCCTGCGGGACGAGAGAACGGCCCTGGTCAGCCATCTTGTCCCCAGAGGACCACACGTCTCTGACGATGCCGCAGTCACGCCGCCACACCAGCCTCATGCCGTTCCACGGCAACAACCTGTCTAAAAGTCTGTCCATTAGCAACATTGCTGGGTGAGTGGGCGGAACCATTTCCTCAATGACTGCCATCCATTGATAATATACATACGTTGATTAACTTAAGTGCGTGTGTTTGTCCGTGTAGTCCAGTGTTTGATGAGATTCCCATCAAGGGCCTGCGCTATCTTTCCCAGTCGACTGACTCGCTCAACAGGACCAATCAGGTCACAGAGTCTATGGAATCACTCACTGATGAAGGTCATTACACACCATCGCAACCATGTAAATAAATGGAGACCCAATTAAGACACCTTTATGACAGATGCATTTAGGAGACATAAAAAAAACGAGTAACATGGTAAACTGGCAGTTTTGCTGGTGCCTGTCGCAGGGACGGAGATGATGGACAGCCAGCTGATGGGCGAGTTTGAGGGCGAGGCCAAGGAGATGGAGGCCGACTCGTGGAGTTTAGGCGTGGAGCAGCAGTACCTGCAGCAGCTGGACCGCAACCTGGTCAAGAGGCAGGATGTTATCTACGGTACTTATCTCACATACAGACGATATGAATGATGAAGCTGCTATAAGCATCTTTAAATGTTTTGCTTACCTGTTCTACAATTACAATCCTAATAGGGATCAGCTCAAAATTCTCCCCACGTCCTGCTTGTCAGATTTAAAAAATAATAATTTTGGGGTGTGGTTACGATTTGTTTTAATTATAAAAAAAAACATGTATCCTCAAATATGAAAAAAATAAAAGGCATGAAAACGGTAAAATTACAAATCTGAATCACCACACGTTTGATTTTTGTTTTTAATCATCAAGCTGCCAAGTATTTATAAGTTTTTAATGTTTTTTTTTTATGCTAGAGCATACAGAAGGCTTTGATGCTAAAGAGAATGGTTGAAGCAATGGTAGTTTTTACAAAAACGGCCAGCAGGTGGCAGCAGAGTATAAGAGATCAACCAGGGCCATGTTGCAAAAGCTCTTTCCCCAAAAGCTAATTGCTGCAAAACGGAAACATAGAAATATTATTTTTTTCCTGAAATGAAAGGAGAGACTAATCTTTCTTTTGGTAGGTTCCATTTTTTATAGCAATAGAACACAATATTCTGTGGGGCTTTGCAAAATCCGTCAGAATCCAGTAAAACAGCCGGGGAGCAAAGGGGTTTGCTTCAGTGAAAATGGCTGGGAGTGAATGAGTTGATGTCCAAGATGTTACCACATTTAAGGCCTTCTTTAGCTTTAAAAATAACATGTAATCGCAAAATCAGTCATTCAAAGCTCTTACAAATGTAACAAAAATGATATTTCTTAGTCTAGAATTACTCTATGTAATAGATATGTATCTTCTTCTTTGATTGGCTACATTCCGAAACGTCACAGTAGACGTCAGCTTCCCCCACACACATAAAGACTTTGGTTGTGATTATTGAACACGTTAGTGATTTAAAATTGTCATCTCCGACTCGCTTTGGACCCTATTATCGAGACAAATCCACTTTTAACCTACCTATAATATATAGTTTTATAAGAATCTCATAAAACTAGATCATCAGGTGTTTCATGTCCTTAGTTGGGAAATTGGGACAAAAACAGACTGATTGTGTTGTGTTGTGTCATTTGGCACATCTATCCATCCATTATCTGAACCGCTTATCCTCACAAGGGTCACATGTCGGCTTAAAAAGGTATGGAAGCCCTAAACCAGGGATCAGCAACGGGCAGATTTATGACATTATTTACGTTAATCTACTCTACCGCAGAACTCATGCAGACAGAGATGCACCACATCCGCACGCTGCGCATCATGTCGGAGGTGTACAGCAAGGGCCTGCAAAAGGAAGTTCAACTGGAGCCACAGACCCTGGATCGGCTCTTTCCCGCCTTGGACGAGCTCCTGGAGATGCACACGCAGCTTCTCTTTCGCCTGCTGGAGAGGAAACGCGAGAGCCAGGCAGAGGGCGGCCGCTCGGAGCGAGGCGCGGTCGTCCAGCGGATAGGGGACATCCTCCTCAGCCAGGTGAGAGAGACGAACGTCCTCAAATGTGTCACGGCACTGTTGTTCGCATGCCAACATGGAATAGTTATCATGCCAACCAAAACATTAGCACCTAATTTGAAAATGCCACATTATTAAGGTTATGAGAAAGCAACAGAAAAGTATAGAAATAAACCACTGGATTATTTTTTGTTCTTTTATGTATCTATATTTATGTCTAAACATGCAGCAGGTCACATTGACCCACTTACATTGTGCTCCAAAGATACTCACAGAAATGATAATATGGTAAGGTATTAAGAAGAAAATTTATGAGAGTGAAAATTGCATTTACAAGAAAATACCTTCAGGCATAAATATGTACTACTAGTTACTAAATCAATCGCTGTGGGGGGGGAAAGTATAAAGTATTTACAAGAAAAGTCATATCATTGCAAGAAGAACTTACTAGATTAAAGAAAAGGTTTTGTAAAGCGACAAGTAAAAGCTTAAAAGATTCAATTAAAAGTTAATAAGAAACAAGTGAAAGTTAAAAAGAAAATAGTAACTAATCGGGTTTGCTAATGTAATGAGGAAAAAGTCACAAAATTACGAGTGTGCAATGTTAAATGAATAATGTATAATGTTAAGTGAAAATGTGTACAATATTAAGTCAGTAGAAAGTTTTGCAATGTAACAGGGAAGGACTGCTGATTTGTGAGTTATGCTGACTGAATCAAATATTGCCACGTTGTAATGTTACATGAAAAGTGTTAATGTTACAAAAAAAAAGTTACGCTACCACTAATAAGTAAAAAAGATTCAGTAGAAAAGTGGCAATATTAAAAGGATAGTTCAGGTTTTCTGGATATGAATCTCGTATGGCATCCTCACCTAAAGTTGTGTGCAATCAGCACTGACTTACCGCTGACAGCGTCCTGTGACCCGAGACCCGGTCCGGTTTTGGTCGAGACGAAGGTAGTTGGCTGGGGTCACTGAAATGCAGCGTTTTTCTTCTAAAAACAATTTGTGTTCAAAAGAGTGATACATTTGCATCACAAAACACAAAGCACATTAGAAAAAAGTCCGACTTCATTACCGCCGGGCACTGTTTTTCTGTTCGTATCACTGCGCGGATCACTGCATCCAGCAAAACGCTGTATTTCAGCGATCGGTGGCCGGAAACGACGCTGATGTGTGAAACCCGGAAGTCAAGTAACATTACCAGATGTTATAAGGGAATGCAAGTCCTAACGTTCCGACAAAATGGTTTTGAAGTTGCAAGAAAAGCATTTAAAAATATATGATAGGGAGTACAGAGAATACTTTTGTATTATATTGTAGTTTGAAAAAAAAAATATATATATATATATATACTGTGTATTGCCTTCTGTTATTTTGCGCACACTCTATATACTTTGTTGTCCGTGTCTCTGCAACGTTTTTTTTTAAAATAAGTTCTAACCCATTCTTTAAGTTCTCGGGATGCAACAGCGACAGCATGAAGAGGATCTACGGGAGATTCTGCAGCCGCCACAATGAGGCCGTTAACCTGTACAAGGACCTTCTGACCAAAGACAAACGCTTCAAGGCCTTCATCAAAGTATGTCTATCTTACTCTTCTTTTCCTTTGTAGGAGTTTTCCAAAGTATACGAGCAATGGAATTCTGTTGAATTTGCTGTTGAATTTCTGGCATATCTTTTTGAGACTATATATTTTTTCTTTCCAAGGGATGTAACCGAGTGAATTTTAGCAATTTAGTTGAAGATTTTTTTTTTCTTCCATCAGAAAAAGATGAGCAGCAGCATTGTTCGGCGTCTGGGCATCCCGGAATGCATCTTGCTGGTGACCCAGAGGATAACCAAGTACCCTGTGCTGATTCAGAGGATTCTGCAGCACACCAAAGGTCAGACAATTGCTGTGACTGGCGCAACGCTTGAGCTCATTGAGTACCTGAGGCAGTGGTTACCACCCACTGTGCAATGGCACATTAGTGTGCTGTGGAAGATCATCAGGTATTTGGAGGACCAAAACTTAAAAATAAATAAATGAATAAATAACTAAAAGTGAAAATAGAAACGAATATAAAAAAATTGATTTCAAAATTAAATGCAAATAAAAAATATAAATGGAAAGAAAAACAACAAAAATCGATATCCCTAAACAAATAAATTAAAGTAAAAAAAAATAAAATTAACGAAATTCAAAAAATAAAAATAAAAATAAATGTTGAAATAAATACAACAATAAATATATAAATATAATTAAATATCAATCAATAAATAAAAATGCTCTGCTCTCACTGTGGAGCCCAACCCAAGACCGCCCCCTTATTTGAATAACATTTCCATCTGACTGAGTATCTGCAACATGAAATAAATAAATGTGAGGGCAGAGCATTTTTATGTGTTGATTGATATTTAATTATATTTATATATTTATTTTTGTATTTATTTTGACATTTATTCTTATATTTATCAAAAAATAATAATCGTGTTTATTTATTTATTTATTTTTTTACTTAAATTTATTTATTTAGGGATATTTATATATATATATATTATTGTTCTTTTATTTACATTTGTATTTATTTTTTGGGACTGTATTTAATTTTTGAGCTATATTTTTATTTTATCAGTTTTTATTTTTACTTTTAGTCATTTATTTATTTATTTTGTCATTTATTTATTTTTAATTTTGGCAGTTTTGGTTCTCCATATAGGTGTGCAGCAGGAAATTTAACAATTTCCCTTGGTTGAGTTGAAAATTATACAAATAATATATCTTTATTCATATTTCTATGCCAGTGACATTTCATTACAGTCAGAATAAGTAAATGCTTTTCTAGATGCACTGTACCAATATCCTGAACTACTGCTACAGTGGTGTGGTGTGGTGGTGTCAACTACAGTATAATGAGCACAAAAAATACGCTACTTGGACGCTCACCGACTCAACTGCTTTCTACCGGGCGCAGAGGGCGACAGCGACTACGACGAGCTGTCCAAGGCGCTGCGCCTCATAAAGGAAGCGATCTCCGGCGTGGATGGCCGCGTGAACGAGCACGACAAGCGGCGGCGCCTCAAGGACTTTCACAGCCGCACTGACAGCAAGTCCATCATGATGATGAAAAGTGGCCAAATCTTTGCCCGCGAGGACCTGCTGCGGCGACGCCTGGTCCACGACGGCGCGCTGCAGCTCAAGAGCAGCCAGGGACGCCTCAAAGGTGCCGACATTCATTTAAACACAAACGAATATACAGAAAATGCCTAACAACGAATTCTCCGTCTTCTCAGACGTCCATGCGCTGCTCTTGTCGGACGTCTTGGTATTCCTACAGGAGAAGGATCAGAAATATGTCTTCGCCATGCTGGTAGGCATTCTCGCCGGAAAAGCACACCCAAATACTGTATATGTCAAAATTTTTAATTTTTTGGTAAGTAATAGTAATTTTTAATGATATTATATTATATATATATATATATACATTTTTTATATAGTATATTTTTTTCTTTTTTTTTTTACAATTTTAATTGTGGACAAAAAGAAAGTCGTAGCCATTTGCCAAGTATCACAGACAAAAATACACTAGAACGTGTGGGGGGGAATGAAATAAAAATAAGTATCCTTGAATTAAACATAAAACTCCACAAATAGGCCGACTTAAAGACCCAAAAATGTCTGCATATTAAAAATATTGTAAAAACATTATACTGTATATCAATGTCTATGTATTTTTTTTTAAAATATATTTCTAAAGATAATTACAAAAACAGTGGTATTCTCTGTATATCATAGCTATGAGCTTCTTTTTCCAGCTTAGCACACAACACAAACTGAGTAAGCGAGAGTAGAGGGGTGCGGAGGGGTGGGTGGGGATATTTGCCTGCGGCAAAGAAACCACACTCATCATGGCGAAATTGCCCAGCCATTTCAGAGCGGAGGCCTTTAAAAAGACAAATAACATGTTTGTGGATTGGAGGGCAGCCTTGGGCAAAAATACTCGAGTAGTGGAGCACAGACCTCCGCCAAGCCCAAAGCATCCCCAAATCATGACATCCTGGGTGATTATTTCCACTCGTGTCCTGTAGGTGGCAGTAAGGAACTTTAAGTGAATTTTACATTTTTTTTCTATTTTTACCACTGCAGCGCCATCTGATGGAACTGGTGGAACTGACCACTAGGCCCCCAATCCAAGCAGACTGTAACCTAAAAAAGTGAAACGCTTCGATTTGTACTTAATTACACGCTACGCAGTTTTGTATTTTTCATAGAATCTAAGAAGCCCCTTACATTACATCTAATTCAACCTCTATTTGACTAATTTGACTGTCTTTTTACCCCTTTAAATGTATGTTGTTGGTTATGATATTTGAGCTTTCCCTTCCACTGTGGATGACGACATTAACTATTTCCTATTGTTCTCCATCCTTTTTTTATCCCCTCATTCCACTCAATGCTACTCTAATCTTGCGCTTGTATTCCCCTGCTCACATTTGATGCTTCCTGTCATTTTTCCTTTCCCTGCTCGCCGCTTCACCAACCCATTTCCTGCCCACTGCCTCATCATCATCATCATCATCATCATCATCACCACCATCCTTTTCTCCTGTCATCTGTCTTCCTCCTCCTTCTCCTCGGCCCTCCCACCCACTGTCTAAACTAAACCTCCCCCTTTAGGACCAGCGCTCTACTGTCATCTCACTGCAGAAGCTGATTGTGCGCGAGGTGGCCAACGAGGAGCGCGGCCTTTTCCTCATCACGGCAGGTATCGAGAAGCCGGAGATGATGGAGGTGCTGGCCAGTTCCAAGGAGGAGCGCAACGCCTGGATGCAGCTAATACAGGACGCCATGCTGTCCATGTGAGTACACAATTGTAGCCCAATATTGATGGGCGTCCCTTTGCTTTGAGTTACACAGTCGATTCTATAGAGTAAATTTGACTCTATTTAGAGTGGGAGCAAATAGACTCAGTTTTAGAATATCACTCAAGGGTTGAGGAACAAACTCACGCCCTTCAGCTTGGGAGACGACCACACTACCACCTGAGCTATGCCACTCCTAGTGTTTGCTTATATCCAAGAGGAAACCAAACACATTGTTTTTGGTCTGTTGGAGTTAGGAAGATTCCAGCTGACACGAGCGATATACTCACACACAGCAGGAGCTGCGTGGATCAGGAGTAGATTGGCTGTCTTCCCAACATGAAGTCGTGGGTTTGTTCCTCAACCCTTGAGTGTCTTTTTTTGTTGTTGAAGTTTTTTTTATTTTACTCTCTTCCAAGTCTAAATTTGGCTCTATTTAGAGTGGGACCAAATAAACTCAGTTTAGAGTAAAATTTACTCGACAGAATTTACTGTATAGGCCTGTGAATCATCTCAGGAGTTGCCTGAGTCCTAGGACAGGCACTAAAGGAGATCATCAGTTATGCTGTAGGAAAATTATTTATTTTTCTTTTCGACAAACAATGTACAGTAATGCCCTGAATATTCACAGGTCACTATTAACTCATTCACTCATTTTCACTGAAGCAACCCCCTTCATTCCCGGCTGTTTTACTGGATTTTGACTGATTTTGCAAAGCCCACTATTGTGTTTTATTGCTAAAAACATGGAACCTACCAAAAGAAAGATTAGAGTCTCTTCTTTTATCAGGAAAAAAGTATATTTCTATCTGTTTCCGTTTTGCAGCAATTAGCATTAGAATATAGCTAAGTTTCGTCATTATTCACAAATCCGTTTAGAACTGTGGGTAAATGAGCTTGTTTGCAACACGGTCCTGGTTGATCTCTTATACTCTGCTGCCACCTTCTGGCAGTTTTTGTAATAACTACAATTGCTTCAACCATTCTCTTTAGTTCAGAGGCTGCATCAAAGCCTTCTGTATGCTCTAGCATAAAAAAAATAAAAAACGTATAAATACATTTTTGGGACACTGATAATTCAAATAGAATGTATTTATACATTTTTGGGAGCAAATGAGTTCATTAACAAATTTGCCTATTTATGTGTTTGATCTGGAATCTTTCTAGCTAAGTGTTAAAAAAAGAAAAGAAAAAAACTTACCTATTTCAAAAGTAGGAGGCAGTTGCGGCATTGTACTGATAAAAATGATCAAGAGTAAATAGTAATAATAATGGTAAAACTTGCGATAAAAATGTCAGTTCCTTGTACGTAAACGTGTTGCGGTTTTGCGGCGCAGGGACAGGGACGAGGACGAGGGCATTCCCAGCGAGACGGAAGACGACAAACGGCAACTGGAGATCAAAGCCAAAGAAATGAGAGGTGAGCAAATGACTCCGAAATGTCTTCCAGACGCTGATTCAGTATCGTCAAGCGTGAAACTGTCCCCCCTCTCGTTCCTTTAGACCTGCTGAAGCAGAAGGATAGTGAGATCATGTCCCTGCTGGAGGAGAAGGTGCGGCTCTTCCGGGGCTTGTGCGAGGGCTCCAGCCCGGTCGAGCAGGCCTGCCGACGGAGCGAACCCTTCTTCAGGTCACCTGGCGGGCCGGAGCCCCCCAGGGGGGCGTGCATCATGAAGGACGCCTTGCAGGAAGGTAAGCGGAGGAGGCTTAAATGCCGTCAATGAGTCTTGTGCTTGGTGAGGATGCTCGAGATGTTTGTTATTGCTTCCGGGCCCTGCTGCTTCTCTTCTAAATGCAAATTGTTCTCACACTCCATTGTCCTTAAGGACACAGCTGCAGTGTCGACTGCTTTTGTTTTTCTGACAACGCAATTCGCCAACTTCGGCACTAAAGTGACTTTTAATGTCTTTTACACTTCGCAACTTCCTGCAAGCCACGCGAGCAAACGGAGAACGCGGTGATAAGGATTCACTCTCCACAATTTTTAGCAGACTCATCACTTTGCACCTTCGGGGCAGCCATGGCCAAGCGGTTAAGATTGTCACCTGTCACCGTTGTGGTGTCCTTGAGCAAGACACAGATACCCCAAACTGCTCCCCGGGCGCTTAAGCAACCCGCTGCTCCAGTGTCTGTTTGCTGTCATGGGTTCTGTACATTTTCTTCTTCGTGGAAATAAATGGAGCGACTAGAAATAATCTATCTTGAGACAGAAAGATGCATGGCACGCTCGGTCACACAATATGCGCGTCATAGGATTGATATGATGACACGTCCTGCTCGTCTTTCATGACAGCCACCACCTTTCACAATCGGAATTCAAATCTCCACTAGGAATCACCCGCAGAGCCCAAAATCACAGAATCAAAATTAATTTTATTGCCATTGTTTGTCAAAGGTACATTCACGATGAAGATTTTTTTAAACATTTTATTATTATTCTGAAGTGCGATTGGTCATGCACTCCTTCTTTTGTGCATGCACTAGAAGTGTAGTAATTATATTTATTTGCCATTTATTCTTGATGACTGCCATTTTGCGCATTACAAAAAAACACAACGAGAAATCATCCATAGTAAAAATAAAAAACAGAAATATATAAAATATCTCAAAACAATGCAATGACGCGATATGATGGCTCTTCTTGCTTTTTATGACAAGCAGCACCTTGCGCAATAGATGCAACCTAAATGACTAGAAAACCCCCAAAAACTCATTACACGCAGTCAGCATTATACCAGTTTGTTTCCCCCCCTTTCTGTCTTTTAAAAATGTGTTCCCTTAACGTGGCTGAGAACTAAATGCGGGAGAGGTTTGTCCTCCTCCATGCTTGTCTTTGTTTGTTAGCATGTAGCCGTAGCAATTAGCGGTAATGAACATTGCTAGTCGACTTAGAAAACCATCAATTTAAGGCCTGTTGAAGATGTCTCGTTTTGTACTGGCGTGCTTTTCTTTTTGCACACGTTCCGCCTCATTTCACCCAAGCACGCTAACTGTTATTTTCACTCGATTTGATAAAATACGCATTTGCATCCTCCCCCGCTCTGCTAAACATCCATTTAGGCATACATATACATTTACATATGGAGCATCCTGAAATCATTCATGGACATTGGCGCTTCACTCTTTCCAGGTTTCGTTACAGCCTCGAAACAGAATTGGGTACGTTCAAAATTTCTACACATGACACCACATAAGGACAAAGGGGGGAGGCTCCAAGAATACCGCCAAGTCACCAAAGGAGTCGCTTCAGTATGTGAATGTGTCCTGAATGGCCTTTTGTGTCCCAGCCAGACTTTAATTTGAATCTCTGGAGGGATCTGAAAATGACTGTGCACCGACGGTCCCCATCAAACCCAATGGTGCTTGAGAGGTGCTGCAAAGAGGAACGGGCAAAACTGCCCAAAGATACTGTAGGTGTGCCAAGCTGGTGGCATCCTATTCAAAAAGCCGGCAGGTTGAAAATGATGCCAAAGGTGTGAACATTTCTGAGGGAACCCGGTCCGTTTATCTTTAATACTTGTGTCATTTCTTGGAGGGGGGGGGGGGGGGGGGTTTATCGTTGTTCAAAAATTTTTTGTAAAAAAGAAAAATCGCAGTGTCATTATGGTGTGTTTAGAGAAACCAAATGAATTTAATTCCATTTGGAATAACTGAGGTGCCCGGAATACATCGTGGATGCACTGTGCCTTTATTTATATTTATGTTCAAAATACAAGGGAATTTTTTTTCTTCTTCTTTTAAAACCGTCAGTATAGACTTCATCTTTCCACTTGTACGCCCCATGGCGAACATGGCAGCAGCGGTAATGTGATTACTTGTGCTGACGCACACACACACACACACACACACACACACACACACACAAGTGAAGTATCGTCAACATATTTGAATGCGAAGTACGTGGAACAGGTTGTTGCTTGGCAACCGCTAATGTAACTCGGTTAGCCGGATGATTCACTTACTGACCGCGCATCGATTTTGTCTGCGTTTGTGTGTGTTGCGTGCGTGCGTACGTACGTGTGTGTGACACAGTGGAGACGCTGCAGAGCCTCGTGAACAGCAGCCTGGGCGGGGCCATGGCCGGCGTCCAAGATGGCGTAAGCGGAGGGGGAGCGCCCGGCTCGGGGTGCCTGCCCCGACGGGCCGAGACCTTCGGCGGCTTTGACAGTCACCAGATGCACCTCAGTAAGAGTAAGTGTGGACGCTTTATTAGGTACAGCCCAGGGTTGATTTAGCTTTGGAATTTTCATTTTAGTTAGTTTTCATTTCGTTTTGAGTTTTGAATTATTAGTTTTAGTTATTTAAAAAAAAATCTGTTTTAGTTCGATTTTTTTTTATGTGTATCACTTGTTCGCAATATTTAATGAACACGATGGCAAAATGAAAAAATGAAAATACTTTCTTTTTTTTTGTTGTTGTCTGAAGGTGCTTTTCTATTGGCTGCTGCTAGATGACATCACTTCTGTGCGACACACTTTCAAACGTCTTTATTCCGGTTAATATTGAAATAAATATACTTAAAATCACATTTAAAATCATCTCCATAGGCTCATGCATGAAATTAATTACCGAAGACTTAAACGAAGGACATTTTAGTTATAATTATTGTTCGTTTTGTAAACATAAAATGTAGTTTTTAGTTAGTTTTCATTTTTTAAAAGCATTTTATTGCCACCGTGTTTGGTTAAATAAAGCTGTTAGTCATGTAGCTAGCTAGCTTAGTGAGACGGATGCTGGCTGGTCTATGTCTTTTATTTTATTTTTGTAATTTTTTTGTGGGGCGGTATTGTGGTGGGCGCTGCGCTGGGGATTTGTTTTTAAATGTACTTTTTTTTTTAAAGTACTTTGAGTTGCATTTTTTTGTATGAAAAGTGCTATAAAAATAAAGATATATTGATTGATTGATATGTCTGTCTCGTGTCCTGTAGACGGAGACAAAGACGAGAGTGAGGATTCCACCAGAGATCTGCGGAGGACTGAGTCCGACAGTGTCCTAAAGAAGGTACGATAACATCACCACAGATCCACATTGATGTTTATTTCTGGCATTGCAGATTAATTTTTTATTTTTAACTCTCTAAAAAAAAATTATCTTGTGCAAGTATCAACTGTGGATTATTTCTCTGTGTTTTGCTTATTTCTGTGCACGGTGACGGTTGTCATGAATAATTGGCAATGAACGGTCAAACGTTACATAATATTAATATCACATAACTTGGTTTTCTTGTAAAGTTGACTCTTTTTGGTCCCCTTGTTGCGTAAGTGTTACGTAATCGTCTGCGTTTGACAACCGCACGGCCACACACACTCACGTGCACGCACACTGACACTGATTTTTGTTTGTGTGTTTGTGTGTCGGCAGGGAGGAAACGCCAACCTGCTGCAGCTGCTCAAGAGGAACAGCGAGGTAAAGATGCCACTTCCCGTGGCTAACCTGATTAGCGAGGCCACTGTTGACATGGAAACCAGCCCAGTTGGTCTTTTCGGCCGCTGTGGAGCTGGTTCTCGCACGGCCACTCGTCATTTACTGTCTGTTTTATAAATTGCGTCATCATCCATAAATCAATATGTATTGATCATGTAAATATTTCTCAGAGGTGCTTATTGCATTGTGTTTACCAACAGCAGGTGCTCCACAGCGTCTCCAATCTGCACTTCCTGCTCAGCACGCTGCAGGTACGAAAACCTCGACGCAATTCATGTCCTTACCAACTTGATTTGGAATTAAGTTGCGTTGATTTTTCTCAGAATTTTTTTTGCTGAAATGACTTAAGCGTTCCAGGCTATAGCGCCACCTGTCGCTATCGCATGAGTCTGACTATGGAGTAAGATCACTGTCAAAAAGGCGTATCTGTAAAAAACGATTCTTATCCGTAATAGTAATGTGTGTGTGATATTTTTTTCTTGTGAGTACGAATCAAAATTATGCGTATGGATTTTTTTTTTTTTTTTGCGGATACGACTCCTCGGTTGTGAATATGCCTCCACTGCTGTGGATACGAATCCAGAACATGCAAATTACGATGACGTCACAGGCAGGTCAAAGGGGAAACTAGTCGAGCCGCAATTCCTCCACTTGCGCATGCGGCAAAATATTTATTTTTTGCATGCGGCAAGGAGATAGCGTAAAATGCGTATTTAAAAAATAAATAATTAAAATAAAATTGGATACTGAACTGTGAAAAGCCCCGTCCAAAGTGTCTTTTATCTTCTTAGCGCATGCAAAACACAAAAATCTTCTTGGTGGAGGAATCGCGGCTCAACTAGTTTCCCCTGTGACCTGCCTGTGACATCATCGTAATTTCAATGTTCTGGATTCGTATCCACAGCAGTGGGGGCGTATTTACAACCGATGAGTCGTATCCGCAAGAAAAAAATTCACACACGCACAATTTTGATTCGTAGTCGCAAGAAAAAGAAATCATACACACACATTTTTGACACGCAAAATCACGAAACATTACTATCACGGATACGAATCGTTTATCATGGATACGAAACATTTATCACGGCTATGCCTTTGTTTTTTGTTTTTTACGGATACGCCTTTTTGACAGTGATCTTACTAATGCATGTTCGCATTAGATGACAACAAATAACGCCTTTGGCTTCCGTGTATTTTCTTCTTCTTTTTTGTTCAGGCAGTGGTGGTGCAGCAGGACAGCTTCATCGAGGACCAACGTCAGGCCCTTAGCGAGCGATCGCCGTCCTCGTCGTCACGGACGTCCTCCCGGCCCAGCTCGCTGATCGAGCAGGAGAAGCAGCGGAGCCTGGAAAAGCAGCGGCAGGAGTTGGCGTCACTGCAGAGGCAGCAGGCGGCGCACGCCGAGGAGCGGCGCCGGCGCGAGAAGGAGTGGGAGCTCAGGGAGCGTCTTCTCGGCGACAAGGAGTCGCTGCTCAACGTGCAGGTGCAAAGCAATGACATGACGAATGTATAACTTCATTTAGGGCTGGGCAATACACGGAATTAATTCCATTAATCGTCATTTTAACTCATTCACTTGCAGCCATTTTCACTGAAGCAATTCCCTTCGCGCCCAGCTCTGGATTTGAAAGGCCCACAGAATATTGTGTTCTATTGCTATAAAAAACATGGAACCTACCAAAAGAAAGATTAGAGTCTGTTCTTTCATTGGGAAAAAAAGTATATTTGTATCTGTTTCCGTTTTGAAGCAATTAGCATTAGAATTTTCATCCTTATTCACAAATCTGTTTAAAACAGTGGGGGAAAGAGCTTTTTACAACATGGCCCTGGTTTAGCTCTTGTACTCTGCTGTCACCTGCTGGCCATTTTGGTAATAACTATCATTGCTTCAAGCATTCGCTTCAGTTCAGAGGCTGCATCAAAGCCTTCTGTATGCTCTAGGGACACTTAAAACTTTTAAAATAGAACCTATTTATACGTATTTGAGTTATGAAGCAAAATCCAGCTGTTTTTGTCCATCACAGGGGGCGGCCATTTTGCCACTTGCTGTCGACTGACGATAACATCCCAGTTGCTCAGGGCTCGGGCAATGGCCAATTGCAGCTCACCTGTTTTCTGAAGCTGAGCTGTGATTGGTTGTTGCCTGAGTAACTGTGATGTCATCTTCAGTCGACAGCAAGTGGCAAAATGGCCGCCCCCCGAGATGGACAAAAATAGCTGGATTTTGCTTCATAACTCACATTCCACAAATGTAATATTAATCATGATATCATGTTTTGACAAGTGAGGTCACATATCACATATTACTGTCAAGAAATGTTGAAGGTTGACTTGACTACAAAATCACATTTTTATCAACCCAGCGATACAGTTCATCATTTTTGAACATTGTAAAACGCATTTGTCACTGCAGCAGGAAGAACTGTCCAAGCAGCAGCGAGCGCTGGAGGACGAGAGGCGGGAGCTGGCGAGTCGTAAGGAAGACTACCAGAGGGACCTGGAGAGGCTGCGGGACGCCCAGAGGAAGCTGGACAAGGACAGGGAGGCCCTGCAGAGGCAGCTCGACAAGATGGACGAGCTGCGACGCGCTGAGGTGAGCAGCAACACAAAGTCACTTTGAACAGGAGAAAGTTGACCTCTGACGCGTGTTAAACGTGCCGGTTATTTATGCTAACGATTAATTGCATTTAATTATGTGTGCTATGGTCAAACAGGATTTGCTAATGGTCGTTGGGAGCATTTCATTTATTACTGAAAGCCTGCCATGCTGGGTGCGTGTAATTTTTTCGAATTTTTTTTTGGTCTCGCAAGACCTTGCGGTCAATATATCGTAACGTTAATTTTTGCCTCATTAAAAAAAAAAAATACTTGACGTGTGCGCTTCTCGAGTGGTGAGCAATAAAACGCATCCTCGGGTCAAATGATGTGAAAATGGAAGCCACCGGCAAAGTCGTCAGCATCATACGTCGGATAAATTCATCTCTGTATGTGGCCAGATGTTGCGTCATCCATTTCATGAAAGAAACTGAAGACAGTTGCTCCTCATTTAATTGATGAGGTGTCGCCGCCGTCGTCTCCGCTTGTCTGTTTTCGAAATCGCAAGATGTTGCGTCATATGAGTCGGTATAATCTGAACTTTTCCCCACACTTAACTCATTCACTCGCAGTCATTTTCACTGAAGCAACCCCCTTCGCTCCCGGTTGTTTTGACTGGATTTTTGTTGGACTAATTTTGCAAGGCCCACAGAATAAAGTTAAATTAAGTTAAAGTACCACTGATTGTCACACCCAACTTGTGTTCTATTGCTATAAAAACATGGAACCTACCAAAAGAAAGATTAGAGTCTATTCTTTCAGCTGGGAAAAAGTATATTTCTATCTGTTTCTGTTTTACAGAAATTTGCATTAGAATATAACTAAGTTTTATCATTATTAACAAATCTGTTTAAAACAGTGGGGAAAAGAGCTTTTTGCAACATGGCCCTGGTTGATCTCTTACTACTCTGCTGCCACCTGCTGGCCGTTTTTGCTTCAACCATTCTTTTCAGTTCAGAGGCTACATCAAAGCCTTCTGTATGCGCTAGCATAAAAATAAACATATAAATACGTCTTTGGGAGCATGGTAATATTTAAAATAGAATATATTTATACGTTTTTGGGAGCAAATGAGTTGAGCAAATATCGTATTTATTTATAGATGGAGTTAATAAGTTCACTCTTTAAGTAGTGCAGTCCACATGTTTAAATATTATTGAATAGACATTAAACATGAAAAGTTGGGCTCTGCACTTTAGTTTATATAATTCATTACGGATTTACAGTATTATGCATAATATGGCAATATTGAGGAAAAATCATTCAGCCCTAATAGAAATGAACATAACTGCTCGAAATAAAACGGAGCCAAAAAGCGCAGGAACATGTTGCGCCTCTTACTGCCAATAATACACACAGTAGAAATCCATAGAGTTAAGGAAAAGTCAAAGGCGCCCAATGTAACGCTCAATGAATGTGACTGCACCTTTTGGCAGTTTTTTGCACAGAAGAAATCAACGTAAACGGGTAGAAATAGTCAAAAGAACAAAGTCAGGTATTTAAAAAAAGACATTTGAAAATATTCCCCTCTTGACCTGCAGAGGACTCCTTCCACCGCCTCGGAAGATTCCCAGTTGGCGGGCAGCTGCCAATCTCTGGACCTCATGGACCCCGTGGACGTGTCCTCGTCTTCCTCCTCGTCTTCCTCGTCGCAGCGCTGCAAGGCCAAGACGCGCGGCCTCAACCCGTTCACGTCCTCGTCCTCTTCGTCGTCATCGTCCGCGGCCGTCCTGAAGGCCGGCGAGGCCCACACGCAGCTGTCCAAAAGCCTGCTGCAGCTGGCCAAGCGTCGGGGCAAGGAAGGCAAAGACAAGCGCAAGAAGAAGGTGAAAGGTCAGGCCGCAGGTACGCATCTACTTTATGATAATCCAATCAATCACATGGTTAGGCATATTGGGATGTTGTGATAATAAGAAGAAGAAATAGTTTTCAAAAATAGTCATATGTTTACAACAAAAATATATAAATAATAATACAGCCATCCATCCATGTTCTATATCGCTCGCTTCAACTCAAAGAGGTGGCTCTGGGCGACAGGTGGGGTACAACCTGGGATTGCCAGCCAATCATAAGATACAGAAAATATTTTATGTTAAATTAATTTATATAAGGGCTGTCAGGTGAATACAATCTGTAATCGTAATTAGTCGCATGACTTCAATAGTTAACTCACAATTAATCACAAATTTTATATCAGTTCTAAATTTACAATAAAATATTTTTTGCTACTCTTGTAGACGTAAAAGTGGAAACAAATTTAAACTAATATTTGCTGCATATTTCATTCATTGATACAGTAATTTCATCATAATTCATAAAATTTAATTAAAATTAAAAAGATGTACTGTAAAAAATGGGAATGATATTGATTTGTGTTTAGGTCATTTTCTGCCACTAGATGGCATAATTGCATTTTTTTAGACAGTGAATGCTCAGTACATTTTTTGTGTCATATTAAGAGCTATCTAATCTTTAACCATGTAGTAACTTGTGAAATTCTGCACATTTTTAAAATGATAAAATACAACTTGACCCCAGTCTTCACAAATATATGCATTATTATTACATTTATTACTGCAAAATTTTGATGTGGATGTGTCTGTTGTGTGGCGACTGGAATACCCCCAATGCAGGCTTTTCAAGTAAAGGGTAGTCATTAATCGTGCCTTTAAATTAATTTAATTTAATTAACTCAAAATTAGTGACTAATTTTGAAATATATATATATATATATATATATATATATAATTTTTTTTTAGGTATTTCCCAATTATTTAAAAAAATGCTCAAATTAACTCCAAAGTCTAGTAAACGCACTTATGTAAATAGTTCTCTATTCACAAATCCCATTTGAACATTGTCCATTCCAGAGTCCCAGCACCTCTCTGAGGCTCCTCTGGATGGAGAGATCTTCTTCTGCTGACTCTCCTCATCCTCGTTCCTCATCCTCGCTCAGCGACAAGACTTTCGAGCTCGCCTTCCGCTCTGTCGCGACACAGGAAGTGTCTTCCCTGTCGTTGTGGCGTGCGAGCGGCCCCCCGTAAGCAAACGACCACAAAATGGCCACCAATGATTTTGACGCAGGCTTTTCCTTTGTGTTCCCCCCCCCTGCTATCGCATAAACACACTTTTTGGCTAGTACACATACACGCGCAGTCGCGGAGGTGTGTCCACATGGCGCTCGGCAAACAGACAGGAATGTCAACAAGCTCCATATGGCGCCGCAGCCCGAAAACAGAAAGCAATTTCAACTTTAAAACCGCGACAGGAAGTGCATAGGGAAAAATGTCAAAATAAAATACAACATACTGTGTTAGACTCCAAACAACTTGCATGTTGCTTTACTTTGATGAAACAATCGCGCCTTACCGGCAGTCCGTTGTCACTAAAGTTTGTGTTGATCACACCCGTTGGATTTTTCAAAAGTAACCGGATCCATTTTCAAGCACTTTGCTCACCATTTAGTTTTTTTGTTTTTTGTTTTGGCTGTCAGACCAAGACCATCTCGGTTGTTTTTCAAGTGACAACTGATTGGAGGAAGAAAAAAAACACGACAAGCACATACAGAAAAAATCTCAGTTAAAAACAAAACAAAAGCGACCTTTTTCCGCTTCACTCACTTAATTCTGCGATACTGTACCTTGTTTTATTCACAATGAACGTCATTGTCCGACAAAAAACCTCTACAGTACTGCAAAATTTTCTGTAAAGTGTCATGTATGTACAATGTCAAATGTATCAAATTCTGAGACACATTTTGATGTCCGACACAAAAATCTGTTCAGCCAAATCTTGTGATTCATTTTATTTTTGTTAAATTCAAAAAGCATTCCTTGTTTTTCTGAATCACGAAATTCAGAGTTACTTGTTTTATTCATGTTGAATGTTGTCCAGCGAGATGTACATATCCAAATTTGGGGACATTTGTTCTTCTGATCAAAATCTCAAAATCGCAGAGAACTATTTCATTCACATCGAACGTCGTCGTCCGTACGAAGAACTTTTTGAAAATCACAAAATTCGGAGGTACACGTTTTTGTTTTTGCTTTGAATGTCATTGACAGACAAAAAGCAAGCACCGACTGCCAAATTTTGTGATTTCTGCTTATACAAAAAAAATTTAATCTTTGTTTCACTGAAGTCCGTCAATCACTAAATATCTGTTTTATTTTATTTTAAGCCTGATCTGTTTGGCGCTGAAAAGCGCCTCGCTAACTCGCTTTTGAGCTGAAATCGGTTTTATTTGCACAAATTTAGTGACTTTTTTGTACAATTTTTTGGGAGTGTGTCTTTTGAAAAAAATGATAAAAAACACAACTTTCAGTGATACATTGGATAGCAATGCTTAACCCGCCTTTAATTTAATGCTCGTTTCGTTTGCATCGAATGTCGTTCTCCGCCAAAAAGCACATACTGTCAAATGAAGTGTTTTTGTATAAACGAAAAGACATTTATGATTTAAAAATAAATAAATCACAAAATTCATTGTAGCTTTATCATCAGACTGCTCCATTAAACCCTCGTATGATTTGAATCCTATCTTTTTCTAAATGAGAGAAAAAAGACTTTTTCTTTTCTTTTATTTTTTTGCTTTTTCAAAGAATAAAAATCCACAATTGGGACCACAGAAGCCTACTTTTGCTGTCTGCCACATTTATCGATTGTTAATACAAATAGACCTAAAAAATAAATAAAAATACTTCAGCATTTGGTGATACATCGGACAATACCACTAACCAGATTTCAATTTTATTAGAGTTGATTTATTGGCTACCTGCAGGACAGGTAAAAGCAGACAGGAAGTTTGAGTACATTAATGACATTAATGGAAGGCTCCGGAACCACCAAGGGGCACTGTGGGTTATGACATTTGTTATTACTTGTAACCAAATGATTCCACCTTGACACGCAAGTCACAATGAGCGGGTTGGCCGTCGCTTTATTGTGAAAGGACAACGAGCTCTTCTACTTCCTGTCAAGGACAATCAAGTCGATCAAGACGCCGCCGAGCCTTTTTTGTTGGTTTTTCACGAGCTAGCGGCGAAATGCACTAAAAGATAGAAGAGCTTGCTTGTTTCAGTCTTTGTGAAGTAAAAAAAACAAAAAAAGAATACAAATGTAAATACAATTTATGTATAAAACAAATCGAATGTAAAAAAAAAAAGTTGCTTTTGTGATTTATTACAATATTTTCTAAGGATGTTTTATTTATGTTATATGCTCCCCCTTTTGGTGATGCCTCTCACCTAATAAAAAAAATATACAAGATGTTTTTGATTGTTTGATTGAAATCTCAGTTTTTCCAGTTTTCTTGAACGCAACATTTTCAAAACCACATACAGTGCTGCATGTTATTTTCATGTAATTATTAATTATGTGACCAAAAAAAACGGACTATTTGATGGATATTAGTTATGCCATGTTGTACCGGGCACTGAGGACAGACGCGCGTTCCTTCCTGTGCGTCTACCTGATCTATCGTCACACGTTACCGATAAAAGCGCGCGACAATGTGGCAAGTGTTTGTATTTATCTGTGATTAGCTGCTGCGTGCTCTGCTGACGTGGATGGTAAGTGTTTGGTGACGCTGTGATAAGTACAGAACAGATGGACTCTCTGCTGTGCCTGTGACGGACGCCTTCCAATCAGCTCCGGGGAGATCAATGAACGTTTTACTTAAAGGTGAACGCACTGTATGCACTCCCTGCTATGGATAGATGGACGGATGGACGGATGGATGGATGGACCGGCAGATAGATGGACGGATGGACGGACCGGCAGATAGACGGATAGATAGATGGACGGACAGATGGACGTATAGATGGATGGATAGACGGTTTAGATGGACAGATGGATGGACCGGCAGATAGACGGATAGATGGACGGATGGACAGATAGACGGACAGATAGATGATGGATGGACAGACGAATAGATGGATGGATAGAGAAATAGATGGATGGATGGACGGATAGATGGATGGACGGATGGACAGATGAATAGATGGATGGATGGATGGATAGATAGATAGATAGATGGACGGACAGATAGATGATGGATGGACAGACGGATAGACAGATGGATGGAGAGATAGATAGACGGATGGATGGATGGACCGGCAGATAGATGGACGGATGGACGGATAGATCATGGATGGACGGATGGACAGACGAATAGATGGATGGATAGAGAAATAGATGGATGGATGGACGGATAGATGGACGGTTGGACAGATGGATGGATAGATAGATGGACGGACAGATAGATGATGGATGGACAGACGAATAGATGGATGGATAGAGAAATAGATGGATGGATGGACGGATAGATGGATGGACGGATAGATGGACGGATAGATAGATGGACGGACAGATAGATGATGGATGGACAGACGGATAGACGGATGGAGAGATAGATAGACGGATGGACGGACAGATAGATGATGGATGGACAGACGGATGGATGGATAGATAGACTGATGGATATATAGATGGATGACTCCATTAAACATTTAGCATGCTCTTTGAAATGAATGAAAACAATAATACTAATTCTACATTTTGACCCCAGAAAAATAATTACATTTATCATATTTTTTTGTAATGAACAATAATTAAAATTTAAAAAATAATTCATGAAACACTTTTCCTACTCACTTAATCACGATGTGTATCATTTTTCAACGATGGCCAAGTGACTCAATATCGTCTATAAAGAGCTACACAATGTCCGCTTCAGGTCATAAAAAGTGCTTCCTAAACCCATAACCGTCCGTTTATTGTACCTTTCCAAGCCTTTTTGATGCTCCGCTCCTCCTATTTTCCATTTCAGTCACATTCTTTGGTGTAAAGCGCCCCCCCCCCCCCCCCGCCCCCTCCCACCCAAACGCAGACCAGAAATTGAGCATGAAAAAGTGCAGCAAAAACATTTTTGTCGTGTCCTGAAGGGAGGCCACAGATGCCCTCCCTCCCTCTGTCATGCCTGCGATGACCGCGTTCCCCGGAAGGGGTCGCTGTTGCTGTGTGGCCTGTTGATTTTGCTGCAGTGAGCCACACAACATCCGAGTTCTCTCAGGAGGCTTTTTGGTGGCGGCTTGAGTGTTTGCTGATGATAATGCAATTAATTAAAGGGCCAATCATTTTAGCCGGCGTGTGGATGTGTCACATTTGTTGGGTTTTCTCACGCTTAGGTGATGCATTTCGTACCTGGGTTTTTGAACACTGTGGTCATTTAAACAATCATAATAATTGTGGGAATTCACACATAGTGAGAACCCCCAAAATAGATTTTTCTTTTTGGGACAATTTTATTTTTGTCCCCCACAAAATTGCCTTTCTTTTTACCAGCTCCTTTAGCCGTTTACCCTTAGCAACAAAAGATGGTAGCCAGCCATGTCTCTCATTGAGCTCACTCACAAAGTCTCTGAAATGTCAGTCACGTCATCAATACCACAGGTGGTCTGCCATTTTGTTTTCAACTCATGAGCCAAGAAGCCAAATGCTACAAGACATATAAGTCTGCCCAAAATTGATTTTGGTAGGAACAACTTGGAATGAAGCCAGTTTTTTACAGTAGATACATAAAGCCTGAAAAGACACAAAGGGCTGCCATTTTGTTTTGAAGCCCTAGCTGTAGCGCCTCGGTGAATCATTTGAAAAGTCATCCCTTTGAAGGTCCCATAGTATGAAAATGCACTTTAGTGGGGTTTTCTATCAATAATATGCACCCCCGGCCTGCCTACAATCCAACCAGGTATGAAAAAAGTCCGCCCGTCTCCTCCTTTCTAAAATGTGTGCTTCAAACGGGCAGATTACACTTCCGTGACGTCGTGATGTCACAAAGACACGGAAGTGCACGAGACCCCGCCCCCTCGAGTTAGTGACACCACCTCTGGTAAAGGTTTGTCACGCCCACTGAAATTTGAGAAGCTGGCTTCTCCCCTTTGTTTGCAAATGCTCCGTGGAGAGGGAAAAAAACAAACGAGCAGGAAAAAGTGGTTGCTTCCTTCATCCCGAGTCTTTGAGAAGACAGTGGATTCCTTTTATTTTGGAAGGACGTGCACCGACATCATTTCTCAAAGGACTGTTTTGTTAGTGAAAGCCTGTTCAGAGCTGGATTAGCAACACGTTTAAACATAATGGATCGTTCCCAAGCGTGTGACACGACTGCAAACGGGAAAGATGTAAGTGGTCAAATATGAAAAAGCAGACGGTGGTTGGATAATATGAAGCGGTTGCGTATTTTTTTTGTCAAGATACAACCCGCCGTGGTTAATTTGCCGTGACTGGCAACTTGCCACCTCGTTGGCATGATTTTGCGATGCTAACCGGCCGCTAAGTGGTCTCTCGATTGTGGTCTATTCATAACCGCTTGCAAATGTCTACAAGCATTCGCGGCAAAAATAACGTTCGCGGGAGATTCGCTGGTTACGGCGAAAAAAACAAAACGATGCCTAAACAATCACAAACTAACGCTACAACATGGTCACTGTCGTAACGTTATGCTACTTTTTCTTATGGTAAAAAATAGTTCTCAAATGTGTAAAAGACATATCTGTATTTTTTTTTTCTTCTGCTGCCATGGCCAGTCGTTTCCATTCATAACATTAGCACATGGCTACCATGACCCAAACCACTGCCCCTTCCAGAGAGAAGGGCGTGGCCTAGGCGTGGCCTGGTGCAGCTATTTACATAAAAGTGGCACACCCCTAAAACAGGCCGTTTTGAACAGAGCGTTTTTTTTGGCTGATTTCGGGACAGCAAAAAATATTAGATCCAAAAGTCAATTTTGACGAATGCACGTCACAGACATGTCTTTTACACATTTGAGAACTATTTTAGTATGTTGAATAATATGAGACCTTTAAGCAAGTTTCTCGTAGCGGCGTGACATTTCTTTGGTGTGCCCCCCCCCCCCCCAAAAAAAAGTCTCAAGAAGCCATTTCAGTTCGAAGACCCCAAAATCGATTTGGTAAGACCCGACTTGGATTGACTAGAAAATTACTGAAGCCAGTTTCACTTAAAAACATTTGATGTAGGAACCTTGTTTAAGACCCACAAAAAAAAAAAAGGTAAGAACGCAGGACTTAAAAGACACAGAAAAGCTGCCATTTTGGTTTGACGCAGCTAAAAAGCACCTCTCCGAATTCTTTGAAAACGCAGCCACCCAAGCCAGTTGGACAATTGAGTTGACATGACCATCATGAGTTTACCCGCACACACCCAAAAAAAAAATCTCACGAACCCATGCCCGAAAAGGCACATAAAGTCTGCCATTTTTGGTTTGAGGCGACTGCATCAAACGCTAACTCTTCATGTGTTGTCTCTCTCTGCGGCGGCAAATCAAGTCCTCC
Source organism: Leptonotus elevatus (assembly GCF_054856555.1). Lineage (NCBI taxonomy): Eukaryota > Metazoa > Chordata > Actinopteri > Syngnathiformes > Syngnathidae > Leptonotus > Leptonotus elevatus. The sequence goes on along the minus strand of NC_141241.1, from coordinate 2,475,863 downwards.
GTTGCTATTAGCAGCGCGAGGCGGACGGAGACAAACGGAGGAGGCGGACGAGCCGAGAGCGGCGGCGGACCGAGAGCGGCTGAATCCAGACAGCTGTAAGCGGCGTGCACGCGCGTCGCCGACAAGATGGATTGCATGACAACGCTCGGGGTGAACGCCAGGCGAGGTGAGCGTTGCGTGTCTCCTGACAGGTCTTTTTCTTTTTCTTTTTTTTCTTTTTTCAAGCTAGCGCTGAGCATCATGGGAGGAACCCAAGGGGGGGGGGGGGGGGGGGATGGTGAAACCTCCTTTGCGGTCGAATGCAGTCATGTCGGGCTTGATATGTGTGATGTAAGCAAGCGGAACCTCGAACACATTTGGAAAGATGCAAATTCAAATAGAACCGCTTCATATAGTTGAGTTTATTTGGTCATGACATCGCTGCCATTGACGGCTATAGACGTCAAAAGATCGATTTTTTTACTGGGCTGGCAGTGAATGAGTTAAAAGAAGAAAAAAAAAAAAAGAAATACACATTTAAGAAAAGAGACCAAAAGGTGTCGACTGAAGCTAAAGCTTTACAAATAAAAATAAGTTGACTACTGTATAATTACTGCAATCGTTTGTGTTTTGGACCTTCTTCCGCAAGGAGATTACGCATGCGCCCAAACTGAGGAGAACTCGACAGTCTCCACCTTCTGTTAAGCCGTCTGTGGGCAAGATGGCAGCTCCATTTATATATCGCACAATGTGCTTTAGGCGGCACGGTGGCTGACTGGTTAGCACGTCCGCCTCCCAGTGCAAAGGTTGTGAGATCAAGTCCGGGCTTCGACCTTCCTGGGTGGAGTTTGCATGTTCTCCCCGTGCCTGCGTGGGTTTTCTCCGGGTACTCCGGTTTCCTCCCACATTCCAAAAACATGCATGGCAGGTGAATTGGACACTCCAAATTGTCCATAGGTGCGATTGTGAGTATGGTTGTTCGTCTCTGTGTGCCCTGCGATTGGCTGGCAACCAGTTCAGGGTGTAACCCCGCCTACTGCCCGAAGCCAGCTGGGATAGGCTCCAGCAACCCCCGCGACCCTTGTGAGGACAAGCGGTACAGAAAATGGATGGATGGATGGACAATGTGCTTTACATAAAAGTACTCTGAATTTTTCCAAAGTCCGTTTTACTTCCTGACATTAAATTAGGAGTCATATAGGATACCAAAAATAAGTCTTAAAACCCCATGCCTGAAAGTCCACTTTTTGTTTTTTTGGCCTTTATTTTGGGATCATTTTTGTCTGTTAGCACGATAGCGCTCCCATCTTGTGTTACTTGACAAAAAGAAGCGCCGAGTGATGAAGCAGACGGCGACATTAGCTCCTTGCTGCTAGCTCGTCTGCCAGATTAAGCGAGTTTAAGATGGCCGTTATGGAAAAACAACAACAACCTAACGGGTTTGTTGCTTTTGAAAGACACACAAAAATGAGAGCTATGCGTTTGTCATCTTCCATTTGGTCATGTTTGCTCTCATGTTAGATGAAAGGCGGACCTGTTTGTGTGTTTGTTCTCTGTGGACAACATGCTTTTACGAAGATGGATCTGCTTTACCTCCAAAGTGCACGCCGCGGGCGACAGCCGCCATACAGTTACAAATGGCTTTAATCAGTCGGCGAGAACATTGGATTTATAGCGAGTGAGCTGTTTGCCGCTGCAGACATTAACGAACGGACCGTTTGAAAAAAACACGCCGCAAAGTTTTTGGGTCGTTCAGCAACAATCAAAATCGATGTGGCTCGCGATCGCGCTGACCTTTTTTCCCAGCTTTGGCTTTTTAAATCCGACAGATCGCCTGCGACGCAAACCAACGCGTTGGTGCTATTCCACTCCAGTCCTACAGATGGCAGCGTTTGATGTTTAAACCTGTTAAACAGGTACGTTTTTTTTCCCGATTCACTGTTTTATTCTATTTTTTTTTATAAATGGCAATCGAGGCAAGGCAGCTTTATTTACAGTTTATCGCGTGTTCTATACGCAAGATAAAGCAATGTGCTTCACATAGTTGCAACATTTGAAGGCAGCATTTAAAGGCAAATGAATTTGACATTTAAAAGTTAAGTAGAGAAATAAAAAGTAGTTTACAAAAATTATTATAAAAGAACGTACAGAGCAAGAACATGATTTTGGAAAAAAAACATTATGGAAATGCTTTTCAGTAGCCTCCTGTTGGCAGTTTATTTCCATGTGGGCGCGGCGCGGCAGATAAATGCTGACGCGCCATGCTTGCTTTGAACTCGTTTCTTCCGTCTTAGCCGTTTGTCATCTTTATCTTGTTTTTATTTTTCACCTTTCAGTGTGTGTTGATTAAGAATCCTCATCCATCTCACAGAGAAGCGCCAGACAGACTGGCATGGCCGTCGCCGGGGATTACTGAGAGATTACGCCGCACGCGTTTGTTGTTTACGAGACGCCACGATTCATCACGTTGTCTATAGCGGGGCTTCGTTAACTTTTGGGAATCTTACAGGGTCCCTTCCCGAGGTCCCCCTCAGAATCCGAACACCAATTGAACCTAGCTACTATGTTGTGAGAATTAAAAAGTTGCTATTGCGAGGAAAAAAAGAAATAAAATAAAAGGAATCGATGAAAGTATTTTTGAAGAAAAACTTATTTTGTCGAGGTAAAAAATTTTAATCTTGCAAAATGATGTCATATTTTAACAAGCGAATTTCAAAAATATATTTGTATGTCTTTATTCAGAAAAAGATGCCTTTATTCACTAAAAAAAAAAGTAGGAATACATTCTCTGACAAATTGTACATATTGTTCTAAAAAATAGTACACTTTTTGTTTCAGAAAGACAACTTGATTGACGGAGGGACGTCACATTTATGACACAATCATATCCGGGTTTTAATTGGCTAGCGAAGGAAAATTGGGTTTGCTAAGCACTTTTTGAAATAATAGCAAATCAACGTTTTTGCGGTTTTGCCCAAAAGTCCGGGGAGAGCCCGGTCTGAGAATTGATCTGCAATCCAATACAAAGCCAAAGAACAAGCAAAACACACGCACGCACACACACACACACACACACACACACACACGTCTTAATCCTTTGATGCCCGCTGACCTTCTGCAAAGTCGCCCGACAGTGAAAACTTTACATTTCTCGTTGAGTGCGTCAGTGTGCTGCGGTGACGTGTGTTGAAAATGTCTAAAAATACTTTTGCTCTTTGAACCGCTTGCCGAGCCCCGGTGTTTGCCCGATGATCTTTTGGCTCGCCGTCGGAGCAATGAAAAGCACATAATGGCGGGGAACATTCTCAGGAAAAAGAATAAGCTTCCTGCTGCGGGGGACTGAAATTAGATCGCTTCAAGATCTCGGCGTGAGCCGGCAGATGCACGCACATGCGCGCGTTATAAAAGCATAGCAAAGACGTAATGAAGTCAAGTATTGGCAGTTCCGAGTTGACGTCACAAGTCAAAATGGCGGCCAACTGGAAGCTCATTGAAAAGTGTTGGATTTTGGAACCTTGTCATTTGATTTGAGAGGATTATTTTGATTTCAAAATGTGAGGAAATGTCCTTGGTTGGCCGTGGTGTGTTCCCGCTGTGGCATCATTGCTATCCATTAGCCTGTCATTGTTAGCATCAAGCTAACAGACTTGATTCAGGAAAAGTTGCGGTTGTATTAAAGACACAACCTGGATTCTGTTTGTTCCATGTGGAAAATGTCCCTCTCCTGTTTGTTGTGAGATGTTCAACCGTCGCTATTTACCATCCTGTTCGTTTCCCTCCACACGGAAACGTGTGTTCGATTACCATCTGCTCGTCTTGCTAGCGCCCCCTCGGGCGTTGCACTGTCCACCCCCATTAGGAGAACCAAAGCAAATGTTTGCTAGCGTAAACCGCGAGGGAGCGTCTTCTTGGTGAGCGTGTTTAGTACAGTACGTTCGCCGGCAAAAACACCAGCAGTTGCGGGATGAAGCATTCGGCAAAACTGCGTTAGCGTAAACAATAGCTGACGACTACGCTAAGGTGTGTTTGTGACCACCCAAAAAAAGAAATAATTCTTTACTTTGTTGTTGTTAACGTGTCACCAAATAACTTTATACATACGACACGGATAGGATTAAGTTGTAATATCTGTGATAAGGGCGGGCAAGGTTCAACATTCGTCCCACTTTCACTCGCTGGCATGAGCTCAAAAACGACGCAATGCGCTTGTCCTCATGGGAAATGTGGTCTGCCTTCAGGCATAACATTACTGCTTTTGTCCATATGGCGCCGCCATAATCAACGTAAACTAAAAGTTCCTTAGTGTTGCTTTAAGGAAAGGATGAACTGGTTTGAGTTATGAATTTGGACTACGATTTTGCCTTTTGGGTTGACTGTTGACTCTTTAAAACAGGGGTCTGTTGCTCAAGAGCCCCGAGCCAGCCTGTTTTCCATGTCTCCCTTCTCCAACACACCTGAATCAAATAAACAGGATCGTTATCAGGCCTCTGCAGAGCTTGCTACTGAGCTGATCATTTGATCTGGGTGTGTTGGAGGAGGGAAACATGGAAAACAGGTGGGTAAGGGTCTCTCGATTTCCGGACTTGGAGAATCACTGGGGGGGGGGGGGGGGGTGGTCTTCCATTAAAATTCAAATGGAGGAGGAGCAGGAAGTGGCAGCGTGCGATTGATTGACCCGCTCAAATGTTGGTCAGCATCCAGTGGGCGCCATCACCACCGTCACCCTCGTCACCTCCTTCACCCTCCACCTGCCCCGTCTGGATGATCTGCCGTGAGGCCGGCCAGCTGTCGTCGTCTCCCAGCGGAGCGCTCGGGCATATGGCGGAATTATCATATCAAACCTGCTTGGCATCAAACGCTTGGATTAGCCAACATCAAGCACGCTAACCTCTGCCTTGAACGCCCTCTCAACGGCAAACGGCAACATTTAAAGTCCTTTCCAGTTGCAAATGTTACATTTTTCAACTAGAATTTTTTTTTTTTTTACAGAATAAATGTTATTGTTACCAGGTCAAATTTTTAAGAGTTGACATTTTTAAGAGTTGAAATTTTTAAGAGTTGAAATTTTTAACCTTGACCTTTCAAAAGTGTTAAAAAATTAAATAAAAGTGTTAAAAAATTAAATAAAATATTAGTTGAAGCATTACATTTGTTAAATATTTGTTTAGATTTTTCCAGCCACATTTTTCACTTTATATACATTTTTGTGATTTCCTAGTGGAATTTGTTGAGTTTCCGCTAATACTAAAAAATAAAGCTAATAATAAACACAGAATTAGTTGGCAAAAATGAATGAATGAATGAATGAATTTTATTTTAATTTTAATTTTAATTTTAATTTTAATTTTAATTTTAATTTTAATTTTAATTTTAATTTTAATTTTAATTTTAATTTTAATTTTAATTTTTTAATTTTTAATTTTAATTGTATTTGTGTTTTTTTAATTTTATTTTTGTTTTACTTTTATTTTATTTTATTACATTTTATTTTTATTTTTATTTTTATTTTTATTTTAATTTAATTTAATTTAATTTAATTTCAATTTCAATTTCAATTTCAATTTCAATTTCAATTTTAATTTTAATTTTAATTTTAATTTTAATTTTAATTTATTTTTATTTTGGGGGGGGCGGGGTCTTAAATACTTGAATGTTTATACAGTGTTCATTAAGAGTACATCATTCATCTTGAAAAAAAAAAGCCAGTTCTTCCAGTATAAAATGTTCTGTTTATTTATTTATTTATTTATGACCAATTTCTATTTTTCACTTTACCTAGTAAAAAATTACAGATTTTTACAAGGTGACACCCCCAATCCCCCCGTCTACCCAATTTCCCAATTGAAAAAATATTTTTTTCCAAAATTATTTTAAAGTTTTTATTTTACCAGTGAGAAAAAAATACCAATAGAAATAATTTGCTTCTTTGATGAACGTATCCGTTAAATTATCAGTCTAAACCTCTTAAAATGTATTTCATTTCATTTTTCTTGCGCTACAAGTCTTTAAAGTGTCATCTTTTCATTTTGTGGGGCAAAAAAAAAAATCCTGTTGATTAGCAACATGGATTATGCGGTTTGTAGCCACTTTGAGCCCGAGTGGAAATGAATGTGGAGATCTGCTTCTCTGAGTTGGAATGCGAGTGGACGTGCTCATTTCACTCATGGTGGGGTGTGCACATATGGTGGCTGAGGGGGGGGGGGGGGGGGGGATGGGGGGTGCGGCGGGGGGGGGGGGTTTAAAGGTGTTCAAAGAAGAGCGAGAAGCCCTTTTTTTTTGTTTGGCCATCTCATTTCCCTGGAGGTCTCATTTGGCGGGGAAGTGATGTGATTAGCTCGGCTCCTCGGGAGTCGTTCTCACGGGAGCCCCAGCTCGGGGCTTCACTTCAATCTCGATCAGAGGATGAATGAGACAAATTATTATTCTTTCAAAAGAAATACAGAGAAGCTGTTTTTCAAATCTTTCAGATGAGTCGAGATCTCTTCTTCGTCTTCCTTCGCCACACTGGCCACGAATGTGAATGAATGGCACTAATATGCTATACAGTAACTTCAAATGTCCGACGTGGAAGGATAGGATCATTTTTTATATATTTTTTTACTATAAACTGCTTTGTAAAATGTTAAAAAGGTTTCTGTTAATCTAAAACTAAATATAGGCGCTTTTTCTCCTTGCTTCTCAATGCAAATGTGTTTGCACGCGCTGCCTCGTGGGACTTTTGTTTGTCAGGTGATCCTAATGTGACCGGATTGGTCGCCGTACACACGCTGACGCCATGACTATTTTTAAACGACCGCGCTCATTGATCACGCGCAGCGCGCGCTTGTTGTAAACACTTACAATACTTATACTTATAGACGCATGGACACAATTGTTGATATCCATCTTTTTAATAAAAAAAAAAAACAGTAATAATAAATGAAAATAATGTAGCGGGAGAATAAACCAATGAAAATCAGACATTATTTTCCCAAGACAAACTTATGAACCCCCCCCCCCCCCCAAAAAAAGATTGTTCAATCAAGCTTCGTCCTATAATTAGCATCCGGTGTCTTCAAACTTGGAAGCAGTCAGTCGGCCATGACTGCAGTTTGGGAAGCTGGTGTGTAAACACACTCAACATGGACGCGAAGGAGTGACTTGTCTCGGGAGATTCGAAAGAAAACTATCGACAAGCGCGTTAAAGGCGGAGGCTACAAAATCATCTCCAAGCAGCTTGATGTTCCTGCGACTGCTGTTGCACAAATTCCAAAATGTAATATCCAAAGCAACGTAGCCAACCTCTCTGCATGCGACCGCAAGAGGAAAACGGAAAAAATAAATACCAATGGTAACAAAAACAAGCGATCGCCGAAGAAATTGAAGTGAACTCCACACTCTAAAAACAGTTGGCAAATGGGTCGAAAAGGGACCGGCCCAACTTATTTGGGTTATTCAAGTAACCCAGGAAGTTGGGTCAAATAAATAACCCACAAACAATACCCCAAAAATGTGTTGCTGTGTGGGTTATTAATTTAATTTGACTCAACCTTTTGGGTTAAATAGCTCAAAAAGTTGATATGAATCATTTCAATTGGGTTATTCAATTACCCCAACAAGTTAGCTGAAATGGACAAGCCACAAACACCCTAAAAAAAAGAAGAAAAAAAGTTGCTGTGTGTGTTATTAATTTTTGGGTTAAATGACTCAAAAAGTTGATTTGAATAATTTTTGGGGACACAATTCAATTGGGTTTTTCAATTAATGCAAAAAGTTGGGTGAGATGAACAACCTACAAACAACATTTTAAAAAAAAGAGGTCGCTTTGTGTGTTTTTTGGGTTAAATAACTCAAAAAGTTAGGTCGGCTCATTTTTGACCCAATTTTAGTTTAATCAACCCAAAAGTGGAGTCAAATTAAGAACCCACAAAGCAACGCCAACACACTGGGTTGATTTGTGGGTTATTAATTTAACCCTAACCCTAACACCCTAAAACCCTAAAACCCTAACCCATAACCTCCTCCATATTTCACAGTAGGGACAGTGTTCGTCTTTCTTGCTATGCTCAAAAATCCCAGAAAAATCCAAAACAAATCGAGTTTTGTCTCATCTGTCCACAGGACATTTTCCAAGAAGATTTGTGGTTTGTCAACATGCAGTTTGGCAAAAATAAATACATAAATAAATATAATCATCAGCGTCATCATCATCATGACCCTGCACTCTAAAAGCATTTGGGTTAAAAAATAATCCAAATTGGGTCAAGAACCAACTGACCCAACTCTTATGGTTAAATGAATAACTGACGAAAAACAACCTAAAATGTGTTATTATAAATGGGTTGTTAATTTAATAATCAAAAAAAGTTTGGTCAAATGGGTCGTTAGGGGTTAGGGGGTTAGGG